>NC_055963.1:10710013-10762513 GCF_018492685.1 Alosa sapidissima
GATGTAGCGAAGTACAATACTTCACTCAAATGTAATCAAGTAAAATTTAAAATACCGATTTTATAAACTACTTAAAAAATACAAAATACACAGAAAAACTACTCAATACAGTAACGTGAGTAAATGTATTTCGTTACTTTCCACCTCTGCAGAGAACACATTCTTAAAACGTTTCCGTTCAGAATTCTTTGAACCTTGGTGATATCTAGTGAACCAGCCTGCATTTCCACTTATTTGAAGGGGATTTGAAAAGGGCTATCAGTGCCACTGAAACACATTACCGACACACACACACACACCCATACTTAAGCTATAATTTGGGGCGATTCAGTGATACAGTGACAGTATTTTTCATACGTCACATCTGGAGTGAATTACAGAGAGCAGATGACTGGTGAAAAGAAATAGCGATGATGTCATACAACCCCGGGTGTTTGTTTGTCTGGTTTACCGCAAGCAGACGCCACAGCAGATGGACCTCCTGCCCCATACTCTCCACTTCCGGTTAAGGCAGTGGTCAGTGTTTGTGATGGCAGAGAGAGAGAGAGAAAGAGATGAGAGAGCAGAATTGAGAGAGAGATAGAGAGATAGAGAGCAGAATTGAGAGAGCGAGAGAGAGAGAGAACGAGAAGTGGTAATGATATCGTAGGTTTCCAGGGATAAAAAAAGATATTGATTACATCAAATTTATCAACTTGTTTCATGAGTCATTTGGAGCTGATAGATGTGTGTGCACAAGTGACTCAGACGTTTTCACACAGAAAAATAAAATGAATGATAACATCAAGTGACCATTGGTTCATTTATCTGTACAGGACCATCCACACCGCCTAGGTGAGACTAAAGTCTTCCAAACTTGAATGAATTGACAAATTTTTCTGCATCCCTGTCAGCAAGCTTATTTTTAAAACCTGAAACCCAATCTCTCCCCCCACCATCCCCATGGCATCCTGTGGGGTGTGGAGACACACACACCCACACTCACACACATGTACTCACACACACACCCACACTCACACACATGCACTCACACACACACACACGCTTGCACACATGAACATACACATGTGCACGCATGCATACACACACACACACATACACACACACACACACACACACACACATAAACATACACATGCATGAACACACACACACACACACACACACACACACACACACACTCACACACACTCACACACACACGCGCGCACACATACACACAGACACACAAACACACACACACACACACATACACACACACACACCTACACACACACAAACACACGCTCGCACACATGAACATACACATGTGCACGCATGCATACACACACACACACATACACACACACACACACACACACACACACATAAACATACACATGCATGAACACACACACACACACACACACACACACACACACACACACACACACACACACACGCGCGCACACATACACACAGACACACAAACACACACACACACACACATACACACACACACACCTACACACACACAAACACACGTAAACATACATGCGCGCACACACACACACACACACACACACACACACCGACTCCCACGCACTCCTACCTACACACCATGTTGAGTGGTTTGTATCTGTGAGAGGGTGTTTGTAAGAGAACCTGGATGACATCATATGATCTCATGACTAAAGCAGTCGGTCCTGGGACGCAGACTTGTGCAGACAGGACCGCTTCAGAGCACTGCACCTCTCTCCGGATCAGCAGACGCGACCCGGCAGGCAGGCAGGCCACAGGAAGGGGGGTTGCACTACAACAGGGGCTAATAACACAGAGCAAGGGTTCAGTCTTTACCATCTCACTACTGTGATACTGACCAGTCTGCAAATTAGCAGTATGTGTGATAAGACATAAGATATGTTATGTCATTCAGCTGAGATTTTCTTTGTTGTTTATTTGGCAATCTGATATTTGTGTCCATGGAAACGCCTGCACTTCCATTTCCTGTTAATGACTCCTTAATGCCAAGTCATCAGATCACCCAAAGAGGTATTGCAAAACTACTTACCCGGCCTCTACACTCCTTTTCTTAATCTTCGTTTCTTCTTAAATAAAGGAACAGTGCCTTTTGACCCACTTTTTGACTTTACCACTGGCAGTAACTTAAAATATCTAGACTGTGTCCTCCATCAGAATAAAAAAAGCGACTTGGTCTACCCTTTAAACCAAAACATCTTTTTCAAAACTATGTGTGGTTATAACCCTTTCACCCTGCACCCAGACAATGGTATTTTCACATCCACAGGTCACGGATTGGCTGGTGCAGGATCAGATTAGGTGCTGTGTTTGTGTTCCTGGTTGCTAGGAGATGTTTAGATGAAGTGGTTGATGCATCATGTTGGTAGACAGGGATGTGGGCAGCGCTGTGGGCAAAAGCAGTAGAGTCCTACTCTCGCTTGGGTGGCAATCGGCTTTAAAAACAAGCTTTCTCCTTTCCGCCATCCCACAGATTGCTCCATTTCATTAGATCTCATTGGGTTTTTGTTGCACATTGTCCTTCTTGCTGTTGAAATGTTTTAAACTTTTTTTCATGTTCTTCCTTCTCTGTCTGGTTTTGCAGTTTTTCCTCTCGGCTTCTTTTTCTGTCTTTTACTCTCTTTTCTTTCTCTCGGTTGCCGGTTGCAGACTTGCAGACACACACGCACACACGCACGCACACACACACACACACACACACAGACACACACACACCACTTGTATTTAGCCCCAGTGTCCCTGGTGGGATGATCTCTGCCTTCCAGGATTTCACCATTTGGACTTCATTAAATGCCTATTATACCCTTTGCCCCATCTGAGCACACATACACACACATTCACACACACACACACACACACACACACACACACACACACACACACACACACACACACTAGCGCCATTTCTCTCGCTCACTCTCTATTTTTTCTCTCTTTTTCTCCCTCTCTCACATTTCCTCTAGTTTTTCTCTTTCATCTTAATCCTTACTATAACATATGACTTCAAAACATGACTTGTCTTAATATCAATCAAACAGTGACAGGCTATTCGGTGACAATAAATAGTTATATCAGAAAGTGATGCATACGGCTTGGCTCTGGGTGTGGTGTTACACCCTGCTCTGTGGCAGGAACTGAAACTCAGGGGGGAGAGGGCGTGAGCTCAGTAAATGTCCACTCTGCCGCCCAATGCTGCATGATGGCGGGGTATGATGGGTGTAGTGTGAACGGCATCATCTATAGCATGATGCCGAGCACGCACGCTGCAGGCGGTGAGAGCATGCAAACATTCTCAAAGCACCTTTGGAGGGCCACATTAGAAAGAAACTGAGAGGTGTGGTTGTGATGGAGTTGTAACCGCAACACTTATTTGAAGGCACTGAAGCATCACCCAAAGCTTGGTGTAAAAAAAAACTAAAATACTTATCATAAATATAAATACCTCTAAAGGAATTTTCCTCCAAACAGACTTTTATTATCTAAATGACAGAGCTGTGATGTCAGAGGGAAAATCAGGTCCTGTCACTGCAAGTACCTCATGCTTATTCATCCTTAAGCACACTATGCGTGGATATTTGATTTAGTATATTTAGTATTTTAGTATTTTTTTATCTTCTACTGTCTTTATTGTTTATTGTATATATAAGTATAAGTATATATACTTTTTTAATACCCATGAGGGAAATTTGGTCTCTGCATTTAACCCAATCAGTGAATTAGTGAAACACAAACAGCACACAGTGAACACACAGTGAGGTGAAGCACACACTAATCCCGGCGCAGTGAGCTGCCTGCTACAATGGCGGCGCTCGCTTGTCCAGTCGTTTATTGTTCAGTGTTTTTTAGATTTATATACTTATATTACTTTTTCTGCTGTGTGATGTACGTATGCTATTGAGACCTTGAATTTACCTATTTTACCTATTTGAAAGTACCTATCTATCTTTCTATGTATCTATCTATCTGTCTATCTAGGTAGAGAGAGAACGGCCCATGTGAGATCATAAGACCTCAATTGCAACAAAAGTCAACAAGATTGTTTAGTCTGTCGAATTCCTCAAGCTCTTATTTACCATAACAAAGATACGATGAATGCCTTTACCTCATATTTAGGCATTTAAGTAGCAAAAATCAAGGAAAGAATGTTCTCAGTCAGATATCATGACCCTGGAATGGCTCTATGCCTGTAATGAGCTGGATCTGAACAGGATCTAAATAAGTTCAGAGCCGAATCTATCCCAAATCCGGCTTCTAGGTTTAAATGTGGGGGTAAATGTTTGAAGAACATAGTGCTGTCTTTGATGCCTGGGTGTACTGTGTAATCAGTAATATTTTGACCACTTCCAGTGCAGCAGCAAATGTCAAATAATAATAAAGATGGCTGGCTGAAGGAGCCTGACTGCACTCCCATGTAAGGTATGCATGCTTGCCACTGTAGCCTGGAACGCAAAAGGAGATGTTACAAATACTTCAGATACTCCATTACTGTTTGAATAAAGCAGATGCTGTATGTCATTCAGAAAGACAGACCCACACTGATTGCTACTGTGCTGTTCTTTTCTTTTCAACGTTGTGCTATGATGTGCATAATGCATGTAATTCATAAAAAATAGTCATGGGGTATCTGCTGATTTGACCAGTCATCCCACGGCTGGTTTAACATTTAGACAGCAAACATTCAGATCCTAGACAGTAAGTGACCTAATGTGACAAACACCTATTCTCAATTTCACTACACCAAAGATCACTGAAAGATTAATAAAATATGACATCATAAAATGAAGTGACGATTATTATATCCAATAGGCTTTTTGCATTTGCTGTAGGATTATTTTAAATGCACTGAAGTTGAAACAAAGGACCGACGAGTCACTGGATCCCAGCTCCTGCCCTACATTTAAACATTTGTTCTGCATTATCCAAAGTTTAGGGATGAGATCATAAGGTTAAGGGGTGATGGCAACACAATCTTGTTCTCTGTCTCTGGTCTCTGTCTCCCTCTTGTGGGCTAAAATCGAAATGGTTGATAGTTTGTGCTTTTTTCGAGGAGGGGCTTTTTTCATCGAAAGTTCTAATGTCACCTTGTTTAATGTGTTCACTATTTATGCTCTCTGTTTCTGTAACCAAACAATGACTTATTTCATCAATCATTTGTGGTCCCAGAATGCAGAAGTATGACTTCAGAAAATGGCAATAAACTCTTCAACAACAGGATAATAAAAATAAAAAATAAAACTACAACTCCCAGATAACGTCCGGTTTATGTACAATAAATCTTTGTTTTAAACCGTGATATATTTTTGTATAGCAGTAAAACTATAGTTATTTTAACCATTTTGATAAATGTATATACCATCCAAAACACAGAAATATAATATGATTTAATTTAAGGTTGTTAACTTTGTCGTCTCTGGTTGGTAGCCTTTATGATATGACGCAGCGGAAGTAGCTTACACTTCCTTTCCTCCATTAGGTGAGTGCGTGGTGAGAACGCGGCGATAGTCGCTCTTCGGGAAAATACTAAAAATGTCACTATTTTCAATATTCGTGGTGCCTATTTTCTCTAATATTGTCGTTTATCGTGTGTTTATTGCAGACCGCAACCATGGGTCGCCGGCCAGCCCGCTGGTGAGTTACATACTTAGCTACAAGTTTAACATAGACACACGTAGGGAGTCGAATGAAAATGGCAGGGCCTTCTGATCGGACCATGTGGAGCTGTATACGCTAAATTTAAGATTATTTGTTCACATTTTTTATGTCATCAAGGGACACATTAGGTTCCTTGTGTAAGAACTACATTCTCTTTCAAATACTGGTTAGAGTTTCTTTCAAGTGAAGTTGGGTGAAATCAAATAGGTTTGTGACATAAGATTTGCTAGCAAGTTAGCTGGCTAATTTAAGGGGGAAGCTAATGTTAGCGGTCCTCGGGTGTTGTCAATGGTTTGAGTTTTTGGCTAGTAATGGATGCAACTATAATTGTTTCATAACTATCTGTTTTTGCGGATGATTTAGATTGTCATATATGATGGTGTCCGCTTTATTCCATAACCCAAAATTGATGTTGTCAAAACGCTAAGTTCCAAGTCTATCTAAGTCCACTCATCAAAGTCAGTGGAAGTTAGATTTTTGGCTAGCATTAGATGATTGCTAGCTGTTCATGTAACGTTAGCGATACTGTGAGTCGGTGAATGAAAGCTAGGTTAACGGAAATATTCGGAGTCCAATAAATTCTAGTAAATCGTGAAGATCTGGTTAGCCATCATGATCCTTGCGTAGCACTTATGGTGTGATGGATGAGCAGCAAGACTTGCAGTAACATTAAGTAATTAATGTAGAAGGCTACTTTACTTGTGTCTTCCTTTAAATTGTTTCAATTTGTTGGAAGTGTGTCTGTCTGAACTGGTCACTACTGTATGCCTTAATCCACTTAACATTTTCTCTTTTTCTACAGCTACAGATACTGCAAGAACAAGCCCTACCCCAAATCCCGTTTCTGTAGGGGTGTGCCTGGTAAGTGTTCTGTCCACCTTGAATGTTGGGGTCCTGCAGCTTATTAAGCCGACCAGTTTAGTTGATGTACTGTCCTGGTGTGCAAGGGCTGCAGACAGCAATCCTCTGGTTTGTGTATGTGTCTAGCTGGGCAGTGCTAGATGGAGAAAGGGACCACTGATACAATTCCTAGCTTGTGGATAGATTTAAATTGGTGTGCTGTTGACCTATTCTTACTTAATATGTGTGAGTAGCGAATAAATCCTAATAACTTTACACTTATCACCTTGTTAAACAGATCCCAAGATCAGGATCTTTGATTTGGGCCGTAAGAAGGCCAAGGTGGATGAGTTTCCCCTGTGTGGTCACATGGTATCTGATGAGTATGAGCAGCTGTCTTCAGAAGGTGAGTTAAGGCCATTTGTGTGCAAAATGAGAACCAACTTTCCTCAGTTATCAGCACAATTGTGTTGTGGAAGATTTGTTCAGGAAATTGATAAGTATCCAAGTTGATTTCAGCATAATGGTAAGCCTTTTTAGTGAGTTGTAAGAGTAGATCTGTTTGAATTGGCCTCTGGTTTTGTTTCATTTGCTAGTAGAGTGGAATGACGTGTAGTCACTCAAGTTTTCAAACTCTTGAAATGAAAACCAATGAATCTGCCCTTTCCCCAGCTCTTGAGGCTGCCCGTATCTGTGCTAACAAGTACATGGTGAAGACCTGCGGCAAGGATGGTTTCCACATCCGTATGCGCCTTCACCCATTCCATGTCATCCGCATTAACAAAATGTTATCCTGTGCTGGAGCTGATAGGTGAGTTTGGCCCACCAGTCTCAGGGGAAACTCGGGTACTAAATCAATTCCCTCTACACCCAAATTCAAAGACCTATTGTGTGTGTGTGTGTGTGTGTGTGTGTTTGTGTGTGTGTTCTGTCCACCTTGGTGAATGTTGGGGTCCTGCAGCTTATTAAGCCGACCAGTTTAGTTGATGTACTGTCCTGGTGTGCAAGGGCTGCAGACAGCAATCCTCTGGTTTGTGTATGTGTCTAGCTGGGCAGTGCTAGATGGAGAAAGGGACCACTGATACAGCGTTAAGCTTGTGTGTAGATTTAAATTGGTGTGTTGACATGGCTCACTTCTCTTCCAAATATAATGCTTACATGCAAGTGTTCTGACACTCTGCCGTAACATAGGGTAGGATTATTACTCACGTAGCCTTTCTGTGAGTGGAAGTGTTTTTTTTTTTTTGTTTCTATTAAAAGTTGAGTCGTTCAAAGGCAGTGTGCAAGTCTTTCACTTTTATGACCTTTTTGATTTGGCACCTGCTGAAACATTTTTGGATGTGCGCACTTCATAGTATGCTGTGAATGGAAGTGACCCTTCTACATGGGGGTGATGCTGTACTGTCGTATCGAGTCATTCAAATTTTGCTTCCGGTCTCCCCACTCAGGCTCCAGACAGGGATGCGTGGTGCTTTTGGAAAGCCCCAGGGTACCGTGGCTCGCGTGAACATTGGTCAGGTGATCATGTCCGTGCGCACCAAGGCTGCCAACAAGGAGCACATCATTGAGGCTCTGAGGAGGGCAAAATTCAAGTTCCCTGGACGCCAGAAGGTATTTCTAAAATTCAGTATTTTTGCATTTGTTTGTGGTTGTTGTTACCTGCAGCTTATTAAGCCGACCAGTCTGGTTGCTGTCCTTTTCTGGTGTGCAAGGGCTGCAGACATTGACTCTTTGGTTTGTGTATGCGCTTGGCTGTGCAGTGCCAAGCCTTGAAAGGGACCATTGAGACAACTTGTCAGTTATGCATTTGTGTCCTCGAGTTAGATGGAATTGGGGCTTGCAAAGTTCTAAAAGTCCTTGGAGTTGATCTTTAAGATGGTGTGGGAACCCTGTCAGAGATCCTTCCTAAATCCTGATCCTCATGCTCATTATTACTTTCTAGATCCACATGTCCAAGAAGTACGGCTTCACCAAGTTCAACGCTGAGGACTTCGACGAAATGCTGCAGGAGAAGCGCCTGATCCCAGACGGCTGCGGGGTGAAATACATCCCCAGCCACGGACCCCTGAAGCGCTGGAAGGCACTGCACACGGTCCACTAAATGTCAGCATCTGAGTGCACTCTGGCTCACAGCAGGGTGATCAGTCAATAAATAATAAACAAAAATCTTTTGGTTACTCTTGTCTTGTTTCTTTGTGAGGCCACTGTAGCATAAACGGCGACTAATGGGAATGTTTGGATGGCAGAATGATTTTTCAGTGATTGTTATGTGTCTCAGAGGAAGACTTTTCAGTGTAGTCAGTCTATGGCTAGGATCGCAAGGTCTTCCTGCACAATTCTGGATTTTTATTTTTATTGGTAATGTGGCTAATATCAGTGTGGACTGTTGACAGATCCTGGACTGACCTGCATGTGCTAAACAAATGTACGCAACAGGCCTGACTGCCTTTAGCTCTTTTCCATTTCTGCTGAGTGATACTGTAAACCATATTAGAGAGCATGCTCCCGACTTCCATTGTACTCCACGTAAATGCGATTTTGGAATGGTGCAAAATTCTGTTATGTTGGTCAAAATTGGAGTGAAAGTCGCATGGAACTATTCATACTGCGGTCGTTGTAAAAAATCAGAACTGTTATACATCAGAATTTAAGTCAGATTTCATGTGACCAGAGGCGGACAGAGTACACAGCTTTATTACTTGAGTAAAAGTACAGATACCCTTTGCTCAATTTTACTCAAGTAAAGGTACAACAGTCAGATGCCTACTTAAGTAAAAGTACTTGTTTTTAAAAGTACTTGAGTATCAAGAGTAGCCTACATTTTTTTTTTTTTTTAATATTGCATTATACTGCCACAGTGCTTACATTTATGTACAGAAACGTCCTACATGGAGTTATGAAAAATGTTAATGTTAGTACCCTGGAGAATGTAAAAGGAATTGAAAGTAAAATCAAGTCATTTTCATCTTTTTACCATGTTGCCAGGGATTGGCAGTATTTCTAATACATGTATTTAAAATATGTATTTCAAATACAAAATACTATTTTGTAATTGAAACACTTGAAGCGAAAACTATCATTAACTTGTTCAGAAAGTTGAAATAGCCTGGCGAGGTGGGGCCACAGGTTGGCACATTCCCGGGATGGACCTGCTGCGTCTTCATCCATTGTTTCGTCCATGGTTTCCTCTCATCTAAATCTGACCATGGAGTTGACTTTGGCGGAAAGCTGAAGGTGATTGCTGATAGGCTGTCCCAATCAGTGGCGCTTGCACAATCCAATCACGTTTGAGAGGGAAACTACAAATTGAGGGTTTCTGAGATTTTTCTTTTTTCCTTTTTTTTTAAGTAACTGGTACTCACAGTTATGGATAGAAATGTAGTGGAGTAAAGAGTACAATATTTGCCTCTCAAATGTACTTGAGTAAAGTCATGAGTACTCCCCAAAAATGATACTCGAGTAAAGTACAGATCCCTCAAAATTGTACTCAAGTAAATGTACTCCGTTACTGTCCGGCTCTGCATGTGACCTGCTGTGCAGACAACCTCATGTTTCATCAAGTGAAAAAATAGGGTGTGACCCTAGAACAGTGGTTCTCAAGGTGTTGGGTGGGGAATAGAGACATGAGGGGTGGTGTGCAAAATTAGTTTTTTAGTGCCCTTCATATATTCAGAAGATCATATATTCAAAATAATGTAGATAGATAGATAGATACTTTATTGATCCCCAGGGGAAATTCAATAAATTGTAGCCACACATAAACATACTAGTCATAAACAGATCGACATATGAGTTAAAATAACACCTGAGACGGGAAATGTAACTTGGAACCAAAATATTTTAACGTTACCATTTTGTCGGGTTGATGGGGTCAGGTAGAGCTTGGACTGACAGAAAAAGTTTGAAAACCACTGCCCTAGACTGATAAGATATGAGTGAAAGTGGAGTTTTGGATGGTAGAATTAGGTGCTTTTGAGTCAATACATGTCTACCAATTTTATGTGAACATGCAAAGGTGGGCACGAATACATCAAAAACTATTTTGTTACAAACTACGAATACTGGCTCATGAAATGTAACAAAATAAAATACTGATGTGAAAAATGTATTTCATTCAAATAAAAGTACCCTAATTAGTCATTTGAAAATACAAAAATACCCACACAACAGGCTAGTCTTTTATAAGTCTTTTTATTACTGAAATGTCAAAACACCAGATGTTCTTCTTAGAGCATCAGTAACATAGGCTATGCCAGGGGTTCCCAAACTTTTCCACGACAAGGCCCCCCAAATACCACTAGGTTCTGGCCAAGGACCCCCAAGATGTGTTATTAAACCCATCGAGAATACTACGGCAAATATAAAAATACATTAAGCTAATCCTAATAATTATTTTAGCCACAAACACTTCGCGATGGAGCATACAGTGTGTAAAAATTGTATTTGGGGCTCTCTGCTATATGAGAGCTATCACTCTACTATTATTCCCAGTCATTATCATGGAAAATATAATGTTCAGATATGCGACACATTATTATAATGGCATTGCATGACAACCCTCATAGTAATAGGTATATTTTAACATTTTCAAATGTATTTATTTGTTGCTTTTATTTTTCCTTCCAACTTGCTGAGGCCCCCCTGGCACCCCCTCGCGGCCCCCCAGGGGGCCCCGGCCCCCACTTTGAAAACCACTGGGCCAGGCTACTCTACATAATACTGATGTGGATAGACTGATCTGCTGTAAGTCCATGAAGCAAAGGCATATTTTGAAAAGTAAGATGCAAAATAAAAGCAAAAGCACAGAAGATATTATAGGAAGACCTTAATTGAGTCAAAACTGCATTTCAAACAAATGTAACTTGATTGGCCCTTGTTGACAGTAAATGGGACAATGAAAATGAAAAACAAATGCAGGGAGCCCGGTCTACGGGTGTGTCACATGATTTCGTGTGTCTAACCTTGACATTGCCATTGTCAACATCAGAAAACATGGCAAAATATTTTACTATCGGGATAAGCATAGCCTATTGTCATGGTTATAGTATATTTAACTGAGCGATGATATTTGGCTTATTTGGAGAGAAAAAATATCGACTTTTATGAAATAATCCCTCAAGTTATTTTAACAAAATACAAATAACAAAATATGCTAAAGTAATTAAATATGTATTTCAAATACATCTTATTAAAATACTTCCCTTGCATGCATTGTAAGATTTTAGTGGTCATCTTCCCTGAGAATTAAACCTGCAATTTAAACATCAAATAACATGTACAACCAAGTGTACCACCAAAGGGCGCTACTCATGTCAGAGGAAGCCCACATTTCAAGTGAAGCGTGTGTGACATGGGAACTGAAAATACTGGCTTCGTAGGCTACAGTACACACAGTTGTGGTATGGCGTATGTTTTCATCAAAGTGCAAGCAAGAGACAGATCACCTCAAAGCCAGTGTGCCTTTACTAGCCACAGCTGTGCAAAACACAAGTATAGCTTACACAATGGTGATGTTCTGCATCGTGGAGTTGAAGAAGGCTATAAGGCCCTGAATGAGCCTTTTGGCCAGTATAGCTGGGACCTTCAGCATATTTCTGACCAGAGGGGACATCACTCTCTGCTGACCCTGCCCAGGAACTCTCACCCTCAGTTCCACTTCCACAGGGTAGTGGTCACTCACCTCCTCTGCCTACAGAGAAATGGAGCGACAGTTTAAGCCAGTGTGCTTTTTACCACAGGCTCAGAGCATCAATCTAATAACTCCAATCTCAACATGTCTTATTGCTGACTTAGGAGCAAAGGAGTAAGCAAGAGACGAGGAAAATAGGATATTTATTAGAACTGTTACCTAACTGGAAGAAATGATGTATGTCTGTTAAACATGTACAGCAACACATTTTCTTTAGCTGATTCAGTCAGTTGTTTTTTTAGTGTGGAGCTAGATGTAAGTTTCCTAGTGTACTAATTAAGACGTCGAAAATATCACAACCTTGTAACCCCCCCCCCCCCCCCCCCCCCATTAAATAGATAGATAGATAGATAGATAGATAGATAGATACTTTATTGATCCCCAGGGCAATAAACACAAATAAACACAAATATTTGAATCAAATAATACTGTAGGCCTACCCAGTTTACCCACTGTATCAGCCTTCTAGTTGCGAAACTGATTACATTTTATCAATAAGAGAAGACAACTAAACAGAAACAGATAAGCATGGCATTTGTGCTTTATATGCCAGAAGGCAGAAGCCAATGCATTAGCCAACTGTAATCCAGTAGATGGTTTACTGAAGAGGCTAACAAGATAGAAACTAATGGAAAAAGTGCAGTGTATTCAGGTTTGCTAGTCTGATTCAGGCTAGTGGTTGTATTGAATTGGTGTTGAGTTGTCAATTCAAAATGGACATGTAGTTATTATTATTCAAAGAAATAAAATAAACATAAAACAAACAGATACACACATTTATAATTATGAAGAATAGCTGCAAGTGAAATCTTACAAATGTCAGCATAACATTTTGTGCAATCGCAAGCCACCAAAAAATATTATGCTAGACAAAAGACACAAGGATAATATTTCCTTAGCTCTGTTTGTAAATCTTAAATACCTTATATACCTAGCTCATACACTTAAATACTGACAAAATACCAATTCCTTTATAGTATTGATATGCGCTTGATACTAAGCTGTTTAGCAGCATCATTTCAAAGTCAGCATATTATCAAACCAATGGAAAAAAATTATTGAGAGGTATTTGGATCCTAGTGATGGGTAAAACTTATAATATAAAAAATATCTCTTCTCTTCAAAAATATGACCAGCATTCATCCTCAAATCCATTAATATATCTTCAGCTTCAGTGCAAATTCCACCCGTCAGATTGGGCTCTTTGGGAACAATTGTCCAGGCAGTCTCTCTCTCTCCTTCTCAGTTGTTCAGTGTGCTTACGAGCGAAGTCGTAAGTAAACACAGAGCAGCGAGGAGGAGGTGGGGAGTTGGGGCTGCCCTCAGCCCTCCGTCTCTTAGGTCCACCTCCACGGGGTAGTGGTCACTAACACCGAGAGCCTGTGTGGAGAATAACCGTGACATGATGCGGGGGGCTGTGTGACCGACCGTGTTGCCAAGCAGGCTCAAAAAGGCATGTCCATAGGATAGACTATAGAGAGCCAGCGGCTCATGTGGACCACTTGTGCACTCTGGTTGTGACTATCATTGGTTTACATGATGACACCTCTACTTATGTACCTCTTATGTGTTTGTAAGCATCTGTGGCACAGCTGTTGATCCATCACAAGGAAGGGATAAAAGGATCCAAGTACATGTTTCCATTCAGACTTTCTACAAATTCAGATTGAGAGCCTTTGGTCTGTCCACTCCCCTTGTGCACGTGGACTGTAAAGTCAGGGGCGTAGCACAAGATCCTGGGCCCCTGCATAGGCAGTCCTGATGGGCCCGCATGTTGCTCAACCCAGGTAAAATAAAATATATTCCAGACTTTTCAAGGGCCCTCTCTCCCCTTGGGCCCCTAATAATCAGTAGTGGTTTTACCCCCAATCCGACGCCCCTGTGTAAAGTAAAGTGAGTGTAGTCTCACTTCTTTTTTCAGAAAGCAGTTTTGTAGAAGAAATTATATATAACCCTGTTGAGTCTGATGGTTGAGCTGTGGTCAGATGATGCTGACAAGCACCACTGGGTCCTAGTGTTCAAAAAGGGCTTTTCTTGTTTAATATTCCTTATCATATTACAGAAGCACATAAATGCTGCGTTATATAAGAATCCCTCTTTCGACAGAAAGTCAGAGCATTGCCCTGGGGTTTGTTTTGTTTAAGCACAATTAATAAATCAAAAGATAAATTCTGGACAAAAAAGAACTGAAATATAAAGTTGCCCCAGATAAAGTAACAGTTATGGCAGTAACATACCGTAGTTATAGCTATAATGACGTTACAGAAGTGGAACATGTTGATTTAAACACCACTTTCTAATAAAATGTAAAATGTCATTACTCTTGTCACTGAGACTGAGCCTGGGATTTAGTGAACCACTCAAATAGCCTTCAAAAATGTTCACTTACCTGCTCCTCAGTCAGACTATACTCATTAGCAAAGTTGAAAGCACCTGCTGAATAGGGAACAATGCCTTGGGCAAAGTTCTCTCCATGGATGACGATCCTGAGGAAAGTCAAATGGATCTTAATTGCATTTTAAATAGTTTTTTAAATACATTATGTTGATAAAATGTGTAGCCATATGGAAAAGCTGTAGAGTAAATATAACAGAGTAAGCATAATTGCATACATTTATTGTACAATAACTACTTGCATGATGAATATGTTGTAAAGAGCTTGCCTATATATTTCATAAATGGAATATCTTATTGTATCTGAAAGAGGTCATTATTATGTGTCTTAGAGCCGGACAGTAACGGAGTACATTTACTTGAGTACAATACTTGAGTACAATTTTGAGGGATCTGTACTTTACTCGAGTATCATTTTTGGGGAGTACTCATGACTTTACTAAAGTACATTTGAGAGGCAAATATTGTACTCTTTACTCCACTACATTTCTATCCATAACTGTGAGTACCAGTTACCAGGAAAAAAGAAAAATCTCAGAAACCCTCAATTTGTAGTTTCCAAAGTACTATTACAAAATAGTATTTTGTATTTAAAATACATATTTTAAATACATGTATTAGAAATACTGCCCATCCCTGGCAACATGGTAAAAAGATGAAAATGACTTGATTTTACTTTCAATTCCTTTTACATTCTCCAGGGTACTAACATTAACATTTTTCATAACTCCATGTAGGACGTTTCTGTACATAAATGTAAGCACTGTGGCAGTAGTAATGCAATATTTAAAAAATGTAGGCTACTCTTGTACTCTTGATACTCAAGTACTTTTAAAAACAAGTACTTCAGTACTTTTACTTAAGTAGGCATCTGACTGTTGTACTTTTACTTGTACTTGAGTAAAATTGAGCAAAGGGTATCTGTACTTTTACTTAAGTAATAAAGCTGTGTACTCTGTCCGCCTCTGGTCTTAACAAACGTCATAAATACTACATTCGAATGAATTTTCCCACACGGGAGGGTTACAGTATGTCATATTACCGATCATAAGCACAGTCGGTTGTTTCTTTCACCGTGGTGTCTACGTCATCCCCGATCAACCAGATGAACGAGGTGTCAGAGTAGAGGCGGATGTTCTTGCGGTTCTTCTTTGCTACGTACCCACAGGCAGCATTAAAGTCACCCAGGAGCATCACATTCTACAGGATAAACATACATTGACTTTAAAGGACAGTCTGAGTTGTGGGAGGACAGATCAAAATATATCTCCAGATTCCCTGACTCACCTCCACCCTCCATTTATTTTTTATGGCTACAAAGACATCGTAGAGTTCATCGATCTCTTTTGTGGCATTGGTAGGAGATGTGTGTTGTGGTATGAGCACAAACTCCCCCAGAACTGTTCAAAAAAGTTTTGCATTACCAGACCGTATTACCATTAAAGTTCTAAATAGTCAATGCAATCAAACTGAAAAGCCACAAAGTGGACATACTATAGTATCACTGAGATGCATGGTATTCAATCTTAAGACTACATACCTGTCCTCGGTGCTCGGAACCACACCACAAACGGTTCTCTAGCAAAAGCATCCTCGTCCCCTTCCTGTGTGTCAGGATACTGATATTGATCTTTCACACTGACCGTATCTGTCCTGCAAGAGGGAATTGAGTAAAGGGACTGCTTGTTAAGTTGATTAGAGAAGCATCATTTGATACACAGGCTACATAAATACACTCTTAAACTGAATGTGTTAGAAACAACACAAACTGTGTTGTCCCTATCTAGACATAGATTTGTGTTAAAAAGTTGTGTTATTTTTCAACACATTTGTTTTAAGAGCGTACTTATTTAAAACATATAGCATATGCTGTTATCATTTACACTCAGATATAGTCCCATGTGGTCCTGACACAGAAGTGTCTTCTCTCACCTGTACACAAACACATACTGTTCCTGATAAGAAGTCCTACCAAGACGCTCACTGGCCACAACGTCATAAGTGTGTACAGAGTCAAACCTGAGATTAAAACAGGAAATCATTCTGGGGTTAGCAGACTGAACTGATGCCATGCAAGCTTTAACCAGCCATCACTGGATTCGTGTCTATGTGGCTGACTGTTGATGGCATAATACCTATTCAGTGCAGCAATCAGGATGGGAATGGCCTTTCCTTTGCTGTCTCTCACTTCCTGAAGTAAGGCAATGTCACACCTAGACAGGATCTGCACAAACATTGCACACACATTTTGAACAGAGTAGTTTTAGCAAAGCATTTTACACAGTCTCTTGATTCTCAGTTTCTACTTTCACTTCAATTTTATCTTAAATTCACATCACATTTCACACAGGAAGTCCCTTCATGCTCTGATTTTCATCTGTCTATACACCATTGAAACTGCTGTAAACCGTGCCACTCATTACATTGAAAACTCATAAAATTATCTTCAAATTCATCTATATATATATATATATATATATATATATATATATATATATATATATATAAATATAATATAAAAAAGAATACAATAGCCACAATGCCACAAATGGGTGGGTTACACTCACTCGAATCAGAGTGTGCATGACCATGGCATCGGTTGATTTAGAGTCTCCAAAGCTTCGGACATTGAATGCACATATTTTGAAAGCCAAAACGGGACACAGGAAGCTTGCAAAAAACAGTGCTAGAGTAATCCAAGGTCCAGTGCTTTTATTGGCTGTCAGTAGCATGACGGAGCTGTATGAAATGACAGAAAAGAACATCTCTGAGATCCGTTATTACACGGCAATTACTGTAGCTAAACATTTGAACACACATGACCACACAAGTGAAATACATTCAGTGAATGTTTACTTGATGTTTGGTCAATCCTCCCTTGCATGGAAGAGGAAACTGCCTAAAGTTACTTTTCCTTTTCAAAGGAAACTTTGTCTTTCTGAAGGAGATTTGGTTTGTTTCAGCAAGATACTGTTCCAGTCCATTACTCCATCCAATCAATTAATTCTGAAAATGATGCTGGGTGAATTCAGTGCACCTAGGACATACTAATTGCCTTTATCTTTAAACAGGAAGGTAAATCAAAGGAACCCAATTGAACAAGGAAAAGGGGCTGTTCTGTGTGGACTGTCAGCAAGCCAGCACTTATCGACTTAGATATAAATACATTCCTGAGAGGTGATATGCCCTGACATGTGGACTTATAGTATCAGTGTTAAAAGAACTGCATACTGTCTAAGCAAATTCAACCTATCCAAAGCACACTCTTTTTTAAAATTCCTATTTATCACTGACAGATAGTCAGCTGTAAAACAACAACAATAACAACAACAAACTTCATGATTGGATATTCACTCTTTTGAAAGTGTTTCAACTGTACTCAAAGTTTCCACTCAGCAGAAAAAGGAACTGAGTAAAGAAAGAAAGAGAAGCCATTCGGTTTTCCTTATACAAGTATACACAATGTGGAATTAAATGTAGTTTACATTACCTTTCTGGAAAGGGACCAGTTGTTGGTTGTGTGAAAGTTAAGAAGCTAAATGTTTCTTTTGAGCTGCGCGCTTCCTTGTTGATCTCCCCTGAGTTGGCTCTTTGACCCCACCCACTCTGCTCTCCTTGAGGGAGGGGCAACGTGTTTCTAATAATGTAGAACAGTTGCTATCCTAGTGCCCTTTACAGCAGAAGAGGTGTAGCCCACAAATGGGTCATACTTTCTTAAAATATCGACACACTTCTGATATCTCACATTATGACTTGTACTTCCAGAAACACCGGGGAAAATCATCTCTCTCTCTCTCTCTCACTCTAAATCAAGATAAGAAACAATAATTATGGTTATGCCAATCCCCAAGGTGGATCAATTCTCAGAAGGACACGTGAATAAAATGGTTCCTGAGAAAAAGGGGAAACAGACTGACTTGGCCAAAATGGCCAATGAGGTTAAAGTTTATAGATATATGGGTTTATGGTAAATAACATAGAGCTATGTTAACCTCCAATTTCACAACCTCAGGGTCAGGTTGTATAAAAAAAAAAGAAAATCTGAGCAAAAATATTAAACATTTTCCAGGATCCTTTTAGCCAACAATGTTAAGACAACCTAAACAAGGATACAAACAAACAATTTGGTCTATCATCCATAGTGGCTGGTATATATTTACAATTATCAGCCCTATTATCTACAGTAACATGGTATATTAAAAACAAAACAAATATGAATGATTAAATTGAGTCACCCCTGCAGGTGGCATGCCATTGCATTTGTGACAAATGCAATGGCATAAGAATGTTCGTTTCCAATAAGTCAAAAATCCAAACTCTGGTTAGAGAAGGTCATTGTGCACATCCCAGATGCAGGATAAAAAAAAGTTCAGCCAAACATAACAAAATAAAACAACACACAGAGAGGAAAAAATCAAAAAGTGTGAAGACTTTCAAAAGTATTTAATAATTAAAAAAAACTTAACAACTGTGCATTACATTTACAGCTTCTCCTTCCAATCCCCACTAGCCATGACAGGGTAGTTTGAGTTATCTTCAGAAAATGTAATCTACAGGCACGGCGTTATGGGTGGCCCTGAAGGGTTAAGGCCCACCCACTTTTCAACAGGCCCACCCAAAACTTTTCTTCAAAAAAACAAAAAACTTTTAATATATTTTTTATTTTGTCAAGAATGATTAAAAATCGGCAAATAATCTCATAAGTTGTGCTAAAATAGTCTAAATGTTTAGTTTTCAAAACAATTTTAAAAAGCTGGTTATGTCTATGTCAGAGTTTCCCCTAGAAAAAAATGGTGCCGGTAAAAGTCAAAGTGACCGGCAGAGGTTTCGTTTTCCGGACATTTTGATGATATGCCGGTCAAATATATTATCCCTTCTTAATTAGTCAAATTGAGGAAAACTGGAGACAGGCTATGTAGCTTAAAGAATGACATACTCAGGCTGTAGGCTATAGAATGCAACATGTTCATTAGTCTAACTTAAACATGCCTAACAAGATCTAGCCAGTAGGCTATATTTTCAGCAAGAGTCCGCTTCGTTTGTTGTTTTAAAAAGGCTACGTGTTTTGTTGCTGCTACGTTATCTCCAGTGGTGACTGTTTAACTTACACAGATGCGCACACACAAGAATGAGCGCTCACACCACTACCCCCTAATGCTATGCCTCTTTATTTGATAACAATAAATTAAGAAATGTTTCCTATTGTGGGAAATGTTTAGTTTCTTTTTCTTTCGGCCGCGGTTCAATGATACCGTTTAATTGTGCCAGAAATTATCCGCGGACCAGTAATCGCCTCGTCGAGGAGGCCCTAACCCTGCAGATCATAGACAAAGAACGCATAGGCCTAGTGTATGCTTTGGGTAAAGAACACTTTGCATGTCCAGTACTAGCCTACATGACCGTGTCTTGGAGTGGCCGCACCCCCTGCAACTCCACTTCCAATGTCACTGATTCCGACAGATAGGCTACGCCCGACACTTCTGCTTTTTATCGGGTGGTGGTGGAGTTGACCGGGCATCTGAGGCTTCAGACGTTACCAATTTATCATCATCCATCGCGTCTGGCCTCTGAAAAAACGTTTAACGCTAGTCTGCCTGGGCTGCCATGTTTTGAACCGCCTCACTCATTTGTTCGTTGTTTAACATGGACGTTTTAAGCGTGTGCTTCCTATTTGAAATGCAGCATAGGCTATGCGTGTTGTTTACTTTTCAAGTACTTACTTTTCGCTTACTTTTCAAACGGTAGAGCCTGTTCATTTAAAAACATAGCCAGAGGACGTATAATAGCCTATAGACTTACATATTAAGGCTTATTCTCAAATTCAGATTGCGTTAGGGGACGGGATTATTAGGCAATTTCAATCGCACAATTTGACCGGAGAGATTTAATTTGGTCGGACATTTCATTTTTTTTCCGGCCAATGTCCGGTAGGCCTAATTACCGGACAACGGAAACCCTGATCTATGTTGATTTTCTGTGCAAGTTCAGCAGACAGTGCCAGACGTGAGTTTCTGGATCGGATGTAGCTTGTCGGTATGCTAGGCTAGCTCAAGTGATCTGAAAGTGTGAAAATCATTTCCAGTAAAGGACAGTGTTGAAACAGTGTTGGTACATTAAAGGGACACCAGGCAACGTTTTCGTGTTAATTAATCATCTTCGTAAGTCGGTATATGGTTAAATGACTAATTACGGGGCGAATGAAGGCTCTCTCGCCCGCCCCTACTGCCTGTAGGAAGAATATCCCACTTGCAAGTTCGGTGTATCCTACCCGCCGACCGAAGTAGGATCAGTTTACAGCACAGAGGCAGGCTAACAAAACGCTAGAGATAGTTGCAAACGTGTGTATAATGGCAGAGCCGGCGAAGAAGCAGCGAAAACCCTTGACGGAAGACGCAAAGAAAAGGAAAAGAGTTTCAGACCGAGCGAGGGGGAGTTTCGTAGAGAAAAAGCATCAGGCTTGCCTGGTGTCCCTTTAAATGTGCACGAACGGTCTCAGAGTAATCGCTGCAACCGGGAGATGAAGGAGAGCTGAGATCCACAGCACATCTTCGTCTATGGCTTAATAATGGCTTCTGAAATACCTTTTTTACAATGCAGCAAACTTTGTTGATGTTGTGATGCTTAATCCAATTTGCATTAAAGTAAGGGCTGTTAATCTTTGTGGATGGATGACAGGGAATTGGTGGTAGCTTATGTATTAGTTATTATCTTGTGGTAGCCCTATATTTTGAATGCATCACACTGTATAATAAGCCACGCTCAGTCTGTTGAAATCGAAAGAAACTAGATGTACCGCATAGCGGTACAAAATATGACCGCCGGTGCTCAGTCCTGTTCATCCTCTCCCGCTTCTCACGCTTGTCAATTTGTCTCCATCTCCTCACCCCCTACTCTTGCAACTTTTGTGTATGCTTGTGCGTGCCTGTGTGTGTTTGTGTGCCTGTGTGTGTGTGCTACTGTGTGCTTACGCTTGCGCGCATGTGTGTGGGTGCGTGTGTGTGTGTGAATGTGTGTGTGTGTGTGTGTGTGCATTTGGTGTGTATGTCAATTTGTCTCCATCTCCTAGAGCCTGACCAATATGGGATTTTGAAGGCTGATAACCGATTTTGATATTTGAGTTATTCAAACACTGACAACCGATATATCGGCCGATAATCATTTTTAACAACATTTTTAACATGTAAAAATGTTCTCCCATAACAAGGTTGTAATCAAGCCCCACTATGTGGGCCTATTTGAATAGGCCTTTGAATAGGCCTAACTATCTAGATTCCTAATGAAAGGCTCTTCATATACAGTAATTTGTTTAAGAAATAAAAGAGTGTATAAAAAAGAAAGAATAAGAATAAAATATAGCTGCAAGCAGCAATGCGGGGGCCAAGCAGTGCGCTATAGCAGGAATGGTGTTGCCATGGCATGAGCAAGCACTCACAGCAAGTTTGATTGCAATTGGATAAAGAATGGCTGATAAATAAGCTCACTTACTTTGTCCTTAGAGGCACAAATTACACCAATGTCCTTGTGCGTTCTCAGAATCAGCTACCCTGGACTTCATACACCAAAGAGTTGCCGAGATGTGAGCTCAATTTGTCTATTTCAGCACCCCTAGAGGCCAAATGAGACCACTTTCCTTGCATTTCCTCACAATCAGCTACTTTGTCTCTGTATTAAGTTTGAACTTCATACATCAAAGCTTTGCTGAGATACAAGCTCACTTCCTGTGTTGCAGCGCCCCCTATAGAGGGCAAATGATGCCAATTTCCTATTGCGTCATCACAATCAGATACCAAGTCCCTGTACCAAGTTTGGACTTTATACATTAAAGCGTTGCTGAGATACGAGTTCACTTCCTGTATTGCAGCGCCCCCTATAGAGACCAAATGATGCCAATTTCCTATTGCGTCGTCACAATCAGATACCAAGTCCCTGTACCAAGTTTGGACTTCATACATCAAAGCGTTGCTGAGATACGAGTTCACTTCCTGTATTGCAGTGCCCCCTATAGAGGCCAAATGATGCCAATTTCCTAGGGCGTCATCATAATCAGGTAACATGTCCTTATACCAAGTTTGGACTTTGTACATCAAAGCGTTGCTGAGAGACAAGCTCACTTCCTGTATTGCAGCGCCCCCTATAGAGGCCAAATGATGCCAATTTCCTAGTGCGTCCTCATAATCAGATACCAAGTCCCTGTACCAAGTTTGGACTTCATACATTAAAGCGTAGCGGAGATGTTAGCCCACTTCCTGTTAGGCGGCATCGTCGCCATGTGTGATTTGCTGTCACAGGCAAATAAACTTGAAATTAAAAAATCTGACAAGTATCGTTTGTGCGGCTCGGTCTGAAGATCATCTCCGCCAAGTTCTGTGAAAATCTGATGAAATTTGTAACCGCTGAAACTTTTCGTAGAGTTTAGACTAAACCCAATATGGCGGAGGTCCAATATGGAGGAAAGTGATGGGATAGGGGTCGATGAACTCGGTATGGTTCAAGGATTCAGATGCTACTGTGGCATAGGGTGATTTGAGAAAACAGAAAAGACTGAACCCCATTTAATTTTTTGACTTGGAACACTACCACTGATTCTGTAGACCTCTCATTGTGATATTCATCCCTGTTAAGAGTAAACTCTCCAGCAGATGGCGCTCTCTGTAATACACATAGGCAACTAATGGTAAATAGCTGACGACAGAACAAGAGTTGTCAAGTAAGTTACGTGTGTAGAAGTGCGCTGATGAACGGTCACATCTTTTTGTATTCCCAACAGGTAAATACACTTAAAACAGAATCTTGAAATTAGTTAACAGTAGTAGAAGTACAGATAGCGACCTGTTGTAATGTTAACTCTCTACAACAATGAGTTTTCTTGTGAGTTTTAACTAGCTTCTTCTGGTACAGTGGCGCGCGGTCAGTTAACGGTTATCGGCAAAGCCACTGAGTATGTTTGTTACATTATACGAAAGTTAGAGGAATAATACAGTTTAAAAATGAATGCTGTGTATGTAATGTATGAGGTTGACTGTTATGTAAAATAGGCTAAAAGTGAATACTGAAGGTATCATTTTGTGTATTAGCTCCAAGTTTGTGTCAGCGTCAGTCCCAATGAGTGAATGTATGTTAGCTAACGCTAATCACGATAGCTTTCTAGAGGTTATTGCATTACTAGCTAACGCTAATCGCGATAGAGGTTATTGCATTACTATAGAGGTTATTGCTATGTTACACTCTCTATGTGGTTCTGAAGGAAGGCACCAAGACATGATTGTCCTCTATTGTTTAAGTGTCACATTATTTCCGTATTGATGTTAGGAATTATTATCTGTTATCTCCACACTGGGAATTTGAAGAAAGAAATCTACCAACATGAATAGAACATAGGCTAAGGTTGTTCAGTGAGAATGTTGTACACACACGCGTGCGCACGAACACAGACACAATTGGCGCCGTTACCCGCGCACGCACACACACACACACACACACACACACACACACACACACACACACACACACATATTCACAAAGACTTACCAGTTACATTTTAAGTCAAGTCAAGTCAGTTTTATTTAGTATAGCGCATTTAACATGCACAAAGTGCAACCCAAAGCGCTCCACATACAATACATTAACAAAAAATAAAAGACAATAAGACAAAAAATGCCAGACGGAGCGGCGTAGTCGCCAGTGTTGACACCAGATGACAAAAACATTTAAAAAATAACAAACACAAAAGATGCCGGACGGAGCGGCGTAGTCGCCAGCGTTCCCGTGACACTAAGACATACAAGACAGACAACACAGAAAATTGAAAATAAATAAAATAATAATAATCATGTTAAAATTAGTCCAATTTCCAACCGGCTGAAAAAGTCCAAGGGCAATGATGACCCGCTATGTACACGATTTTACAGTCTATGAGAGAGATTGTCATTGGGTGAATAGCTGTTATATATGCTTACTGCTATATAAGTTAGACATAGTAAATACTTACCTGTTACATATGATTGTCATTGGGTGAATAGCTGTTACATGCTTACTGCTACATAAGTTAGACATAGTAAATACTTACCTGTTACATGGTTTCTGCTTATTAGAGAGATTGTCATTTGATGAATAGTTATATGATTACTGTTACATACACACCTGTAATACTTACCTGTTACATGTCTACTGCTTATGCGAGACATGGAATTTAATTGCATATTCAAAATATGTTACAATGTTCTTCTGAAACCCAATGTGTGATTGGGTTATACATGAACTAAAGGTTGTGATACTTAGTAATAGTAATGTGTAAATAGCTGACGACAGAACAAGAGTTGTCAAGTAAGTTACGTGTGTAGAAGTGCGCTGATGAACTGTCACATCTATTTGTATTCCCAACAGACTTTTAATTAAATGTGTTACACCAGACCATAGTGTCATTCTTGGACCCGTAACACTACCTCAATTGTGAAAATCAGACAAAAGAGTCAAGGATCACGCACCTGAACGCATGTCCAACATTGGGCTGGTGGTGGTGTTAGAGTGTTCAATATATTTGCATGAAAATTGCTGTGAGTGATTGGGACCGTGTCCTGACTAATGGTATCGAGTTTTGTTATGTTAACTCAAAGTGTCACGGAGATGTTAGTCCACTTCCTGTTTGGCGGGTTCATCACCATATTTGATTGGCTGTCACGGGCAAACAAAAATAAAATTGAAAAATCTGACAAGTATCGTTTGTGCGGCTCGGGCAGAAGATCATCTCCACCAAGTTCTGTGAAAATCGGATGAAATTTGGGAACGCTGAAACTTTTCGTAGAGTTTGGACTAAATCCAATATGGCGGAGGTCCAATATGGCGGAAAGTGACGTAATAGGGGTCATTGAACTTAGGTCGGTCCAGGGATTCCAACGGTGCCTGATACGTGAAAATCGCACGCACCGTTCAATGCTCACATGCGTGAATGCAATCCAGGTTCGACCCATTGGTGGCGCTAGAGTGTTGGGCATAGAGTTCTGTAAATTGCTGAGTGATCATGGGACAGTGCTGAATCAGTGTGCCAAATTTCATAACTTTAGACCCAGCGGTTCAATTTTCGGCCAGATTTTGACCTGTTGGTGGCGCTAGATGGCTGGGTTTAGAGGTCCGTAAATGAGTGTGAGTGGTCAGTGGAGTGTCCCGAAACTTTTTGCCAAAAAATCTGCACTTTTTAGCCAGGCGTTCTATGAGCTGCCATAGACTCCAATGGCAGAATAATAATAGGAAAAGCTAGTAACTCAATGGGTGCCTTCGCAGCTTCGCTCTGTGATAACCACATTGCCATAAACTACATTGTGAGCAGTTTATACTTGCAGTGCCTGTTCAAACATGCTATTCCTGTAGAAAACCCATATCCTGTAGGTAGGCAGGAATTAAAAATAAGAAGATATGGAAAAGCACCATTCCAGCTAAGCATTCAATAATGAACACTGATTATTATGTAAGGGATAATGTATTGTCCGCCGGTAATTATCAGAAAATAAGTCCCAACAGGGAGAACAGAACCCCGACGCAACACCACAACATTCACATCTTGCTGTGCATCTGGTCTTGTGAAGTGACATCACTTTGCTCGCATGTCTTTACATTGATAGATAACGGTCCCATCAAAATACTCGATGCCAAATTTGGACGCCGCAATTACCAAATCTGTTCTGCAGCCCTACCTGGTCACATACTATCCAATGTGAACTGTGACCATTCCAATGCAATGACGATAGTATCCAACTGGTAAGGTTGTGATAATATAGCACCATCATAGTACTATACACAGGATGAGAATGATGTAACAGTATCCCTGCTCTATAATGGTGCAATTTGAAATACAATATTTCCCCAGGTGTGAAGGCAAAACAACCTGTGACCTGGACCGCACTTCTGGGGGTTGGGGTGACCCATGTTATGGAACATACAAGTACCTGGAGGTGTCATATACCTGTGTGCCTCCCCACAAACCAGTGGTCTACCCAACATTGCCTCCCGACTAAGCATTGGGCTACTCAACCTGTTATTGATGAGCTAATTTCACTCTTCAATTCTGGAGTATATTTTCATCTTGCTTAACAGCTGCCATCTACAGAGTACTAGCACAGAAATGTAGTCAGCTGCACAACTTAAGTCTAAAAGTCAACATTTATGACTACATTGTGGATGAAGATTGTGCCACCTCCAAAGTGGGGAATGACAGAAAAAGTTTGAGAACCAAAAAAGTTTTAGTAAAGCATTGTATAGCCTACACGCATCTGTGCTCGTATTATTATGACCACCGCTAGCGTAGCGGTCATATAGGGATACGTTTTTTTTTTTCCCCCGTCACCTTCCTGAAAATTTTGGTCAACGATACACGGGACACTGAAACACTGGGGCACATGAAACTTGGTGGGCATGTACAGTAGCTCCATTTTTTTTTTTTTATGGTTTTGGGGGCCACACTGGGCCCCCAAAACCCAAAAAATACAGTTTTTCCTAAATAACTAACTGAACTGTGGCACCGAGGAAGACATTTTTTTATGGTATGTTTTATGGGCATCAACTTAGCCCTAACCATACATAATTATACTGCTTTAATAGTCCTTATCTTCAGATGAGATGTACTGAACTGCACCAAATTTCATGTGTATGATTAACCTGACATCCTCTGGGGATATGCCAAGTTTTGTGGAATTTCATCCATGGGGGCTATAAAATAAATTAATTTATGTGTACATTTAGTGACTGTACACCCATCAGCCTTTATGGTGGTGTTGAGCGAAGAGGATGATACTGTCTCACACACACTCTTTCTCGCAAACAAACACACACACACACACACATAAACAAACACGCATGCACAGACACTCACATCCACACACACAGATACACACGCATGCACACACACACACATCCACATGTACAGACACGCACACATAAACACACATGCATGCACACACGCACGCACACACACACACACACGCACGCACACATTACATTACATTACATTTGTCTGACGCATTTTTAACCAAAGCGACTAACAACATGGTAACAGTCAAGTTTTAAAGCAATTCTCTCAACAATTTTAGGACAATTTAAAAACGGTAGAGTACAGTAAGAATAAGTGCATCAGTGAGTGCTGTTTTTAAACAGTTGAGTGTCAGTTCAAGACGGCTGGTAAGTGCTAGCATCAGCAAGACTTGTTGCACACATACACACACACACGCAATAATTACAAATGAAGGAAAACCGAATATTGATTTTTGCATTTCCAGTATTGCTGTTACATAGTTTGTCCACCAGATGGTGCACTGTCTTGTTAATAAACTTGTTACTTACTTCCTACAAGGACAACACAAGAGTAGTTTACAGCAGAGAATGTCTAATAAGGGTAGGATGATTTTCACCATACTGACCATACTGACAGGAGCTGAGTTAGTTAGCCACAATGCTAATGTTCGCTAACGCAATGGTTTGCTAATGGAAGATAACATGAAACCATGAAAGATAACCTGTCTACGATGCATCCTAAACACCGAGCTGGGACATTTCTGCTTGCTAAATAGGTTTTCAGAATCAGCTTTATTGGCCAGGTTTGCATAAACAAACAAGGAATTTGAACTACTTAATCTTTGCTCTCAAAGTAGCCTACAACACTCACTTAAAGCAGTGGTTCTCAAATTTTTCTGTCATTCCCCACTTTGGAGGTAGGGAATTTACAAACCCCACATGACCCCTAGCCTGACGAGCCAGACCCACATCAAGATGTAGGGTCTGGGAACTCACCATTGGCAGTGCTCAATCTGAGGGGCGGGATAAACGGTTGTCTTTCAAATTACCTCTGCACGCAATGTTTATTGGTATTTTATGCCCCCAACGTTGTCTTCAAGGCAGCGTTGCCTGGAAGGCACTAGGTTAGGCATGGGTTAAGGTTAGGGTTGGGGTTAGGTTTAGGATTAGGTGCCTTTAAGTCAGCGATGGCAGCGCTGCCTGGAAGACGACGTTGGGGGCATAAAACACCATCGAGCGCACGCAATAGGATAGCGCTACAACTCACGAGTCCCATGCGTTTTCCCGCCAGCAGAGCTAGTTGGCTAGTTGATCAAACTTTTGGCAACTTAAAAAAAGTTTAACTCAAGTGGCGCTGTTCGCCAGCAGCAGCATCCATCTTCTTTGTTTTCAAGTAGCAGGGAATTCACACAGAACCGTCGCAACTCTGCCGTCATTATGTTAAGCCCGTCCACCGACTCTATACATAATGTGATTGAAAAAGCAAAAATTATGTGATCTTTATTTCTTCCTTCATTATTTACTCTATTTACACTTTTTCAATCTTTTAATCACCACAATGGTGTTATTAAGATTTACGGACAGCAGGACAACATTAGATGTCCTGCCTCTCAGACATCTAATGTGAACGGGATGATAGCCTACTGTATACTAAGAGTTGAACAATATCTAGAGACTGCCTGTGATCGCTCAAGGCTGATTTATATCACTGTCAATATAATACTTACACAGGTGTGACGGCAAAACAACATGTGACCTGGACTCCACCAATCCATGTCTTTACCTGAGCTACATTGATAAGCTGCTATATTAGGTTTATAGACTGTATTCATCTCTCTTAAAATCAAATCTTCAATTGACCCCACAGGGACTTGATGTACAATGAAGCCACCAGCTTCCTTCTACCCAAGAGTGAACATCAGAGAAGATTTTAGACAATCATGGTGCCTGTGTAATCATCTTAACTTTGATGGTCAATTCATACAGATTTAGATAAGCTATGCTACTATACAGTTTTGCTTCCATGCTGTTTTATTGCTATGTTGGATGACGGACACCCTTAAGACCAAATTAATTAACAAAGATGTTAATTGTCAAAGATGTATCAACTAGATGTAGCGCAAAGCGGTACTATGACAGCCGCTCAGTCCTGCACATTCTCTCCGCAAAAGAGCCTGTGTATGCCTGCATGTCTACTGTGTGTGTGTGTGTTTTTTGCGTATATGTTTTTTGCGTATATGTGTTTATGTGTGTGTGTATGTGCATGCGTGCATATGTGTGAGTGTGTGCGTACCTGTGTGTGTGCATTTATTTATGCGTGTATGTGTGTGTGTGTGTGTTTTATGTGTGTGTGCCTGCATGTGTGTGCTTTATGTATCTTTATGTGTCTGTTTGCATGTGTTCATGAGTGTGTGTGTGTGCCTGTGTAGTGTACACTAAATGTACACATATATTAATTTATTGTATGGTCCCCCATGAACAGAATTCCAGAAAACATAGCATGCTTTTTCATTTTTAAATAGGTGGCATTATACATCAAATGAGTGGATATGGGATGGGTTGACATGGCCCCTGGAGGCCAAAATACGAAACAAATTGGTCATCCTAGGCCCTACGGTTCTCGAGATATTCACAGAAAACTGTGTCCAGCTATCTACAGGCCAGTTGGTGTACAGTCACTAAATATACCAATAAATTAATTTATTGTATGGCCCCCCATGAACAGAATTCCACGAAACTTGGCATGCATTCAGAGGGTAATAATGATACACCTCCAATTCCGTGCAGTTTTGACCATGTCAGCCAGAGATACCTGTGATTACAGCACCTCATTTTTGCTTTTTCATTTTTATCTAGGTGGCGCAACATACAAAAAAATGTGGTCCTCCTAGGCCCTACGGTTCTTGCTATATTTTACAGAAAACTGTCTGCCCTACCCTCCTTTCGGGGGTCCAGTCTGGCGGGGGGGCGGCAACGGATCAAAACGAAAAACAATGGTTCCATGTCATCCTTGCGGGGCTACATGCCCACCAAGTTTCGTGCACCCCGGTCTTTCAGTGTCCAAGGAATCGTTGACACAAAATTACTGAAGGAAGACAAAAATGAAACATATAAAAACGGAAGAAAAAAACTCACTAAACCTATGACGCTTCGCTGTGCAGCGGTCATAATAAGAGTAGCTGAAATGCAGGCCTAGAGGCAATCTGCCTTCTAATGGAAATTCACTCATTTCTAACAGACCACAAGGACTCCAACCCTATGCTCTGATTAAACAACAACAACCTGCCACTACACATCTCAAAGGTCAAGCTCTCTTCCCTGGTTAATAAGGCTTACTGCTCCTCTCTAACTCCAAACACCTGCACACTTCACAGAATCACTAAAATGTATCCTGAAAATCTAAAAGCCACGTTTGGACAGGCAAACAAACACATTCTTGAATTTCCCCTAGGGATCAATAAAGTATCTATCTATCTATTATAGAGTTCAGAGAACAGTGATTCTTAAATTGTGTTTTCGTTTGCTGTACATTTATTTCATTTATTTAAGATGCCGGGCCTAGATGTAGATTAGGTATATAATGTAGATATCCAATCGTTTAACTAGCCTATGTCGTTTTTGATATTGCTAGTGTCGTTTTTTAGTGTAAGCTCCATATGTGTCAGCCCCCCCTTGTCATAGGTAAACAGCCTGGAGGGCGTGTGCATTAGAATCACTATTATGACGTTGTCCTACATGACGTAGCGTGATAGGCTTTGTGACGTTGCCAAATGTTTACCAGCCAAGGTTCTTAACACTGGAAAAGCCCATCGAGTGCAGAAGTTGTTTTTATTTCCTGAAACGCGCGGGTTATTTTTTAAATCTTACTATAAAAGAACGTCATTTTTTTTACCGCTTTAGCAATCTAATACATTTAGATAACTCCATCAACAAGACTGGCGATACTCCGATCTACAATCAAAGTGGACAAAAGGAAAAGGTATGAGTGTCATTTGGCCCGCAGCAGGCCACTTCTACTTTGGTTTACACAGAGGTAATTCATGTAGTTTTTTTCTATTTTCTAACACCTTGGACTATTTTAAACGTTACAGGTCAACAGGGTATCTTAACACCCGATGAGAAATATTTGAGGGAAAAATGAAAACGGAAGTTTCAGCTGCTTCGGGCTTTATCGCCAGCTTGCTAAGAACCACTAGATTACTATCAGAATACCAGTTGGAGCAGTTCAGTTTGGCGCTGGAGGAAGCTCTGGGCGGTAAGTAGGAAATCTCTGGAGGGAAAATATCATTATAGGATAGGTCTTATGTCTATGGACGTGGCTAACAAACAAACCATATTGTGCTAAAATCTAACGGTCAGTGTCACACATTTCAGATCACTATCAACATCACTGGTTTCCCCAAGCGCCTTGCAAAGGATCTGGTTACAGATGCATCCGAATCAATCATAAAATGGACCCAGTGATCGGCAGAGCGGCTTGCACCGTTGGGCTCACCGTCGAGCAACTTTTCTCTTTACTTCCTAGTGAATTAACGCTGTGGGTCGACCCATATGAGGTTTCATATCGCATAGGAGAAGACGGATCCATTTGTGTTCTTTATGAATCAACTCCACCAAAACCAGCTCATTTGGACTCGACGGACTTCGTCAGCTGCAAGAATGGACTCAGAATCGGACGAACAAGTCCCTCAGAGTCATTTAACATAATGGCTGTTTCAAGTTAATGGGCCTATAGGTTAGGCCTACATTTTTTTTTTTTTTTTTTCATTTTTGTTGACATGTTTTAAGCACAAGAAATCTTATTGCATTTGATGTTTTGAAATCGTAGGATGTAGTGTTTTTCCTTTTTTTTTTCTTACCTAATGTTTAGTTATTTCATGGCATGTGATGGTGTATTGTTACTGTGCAATGCAGTCATGACATTATTTTACACCTTGAAATGAACTATTTTCTGTATTTATAATAAAATGTCATATTCAAAAGCTATAATTTCAGTTAATTTGTATATTATTCTCTAGGCCTAGGACAGACGTCCTGAGTAAAGGTTTCAACCCGCAGATTTGGTCAACAGAAGTCCAAGCTCAAACAGTGCGTTCTGATCATGCTCAGACCGACTACTGGGGCAGAGGAGCATCCCATATCTGGCTTGACACAGACACAAGTTAACAAATTCTATGCATGCCTTTTCATAAACAATGTGTTTGTATGATTTCAAGCCAGCCACCCATACGTGCACCTAGACTACATACATAAGTCCTAATGTAAATGCAATGTTTTTTTTTTATATATATCTGGTAGCTCACAGAGATAGGACTTCATCAGGGAAACATCTGACAGCTATTCCTAATCATATGCCATCCCTGACATTGGAGACTGGCTAATTGAAATTAACCATAGATAGTAATTCATATACATTCCTCTAGGGGGAAGCATTATACAATTTACAAAGCCGTTGGATTGTTGGAAGGCCTGACCAGAGAATGTCTAATAAGGGCTCTGGCCTGACCAAAGCGGATGGTGGAGGTTATTGTCCAATGTTTATACCAGTGGTATTAAATGGTGCCTAGAGTGTTGATGAATGTGGTTAAAACAGTGTCATTTTTAAATGTTAAAGGTGAATAAACTCTTGAGAGTCTAATAAGAGGTAAATAAACTATTTCTGAAATTTCAGAGGTGGGTAAACTGTGTTTACTTGTGTTTAGCCTCCACTCCATCTCTGGAGATGATTGTGGTGGCTATGACATGCTGCAGTGTATTTGAGGTGATATTAAACTCAGCACACGTTATTCCTATAAAATCTTAAAAAAATGGAATTGTAATACTTTCATCTTCAAACACCAAGCTGAAGTGGCTCTAGTATGTATGTGCTGAGACAGAAAGAGGTGTCGTGTTCAGTAATATAATGAATAAGTATATCCAAAACAAATAGGGGTCGTAACACCTTCCTCCTATTTGCAAAAACAACACGCTTCTGAACCATGGGTAGACCATTTCGGCTGAAGCCTGTCCAAAAGGTTGTACCAAATACAGACAAAACTGAGGGTTTAACTATGCTAAACACTTCCTCCGGGTAGTTGGCCAGCTCTAAAGGAATTTGTTCAAAATGTGCTTTAGTGATATTTCAGATGCAGACAGATTTAACATGTGTGCTTTATTTTTTTCCCCCTTGGCCAAAAAAGCAAAATGTCTATCTGCCAGACTGCTATTGTCCTCAAACAATAATATTGTTGTATTCAGATATAGTTAAATACATGCCTAGTCAAGTTTGGCTTTCAAATACTTTGAAACATCTGCTAAAACATTTATGTGGGACTATGACTGGATTATGGCTGCAGCACACAGCTGCTGGTATGAGAATACACCTGAAAGCATCCAATATGTGTAAGAAAGGACCCATCTGCAGTATTATTGGTGTCTATGTTTAGCGAATGCTTGTATTTTGGCAGTCTACAACTCTTTCTCTGGAGGGGTATGATTGTGTGTGTGTTTTGCAGACATAAAGTAGTGATAACATCAAGAAATAGTTCAGCTAGTGAGAATGTGAGTTGTCCCCCGCCTTGACTAATGTCAGGCTGAGACTTTGGGATGTTTTCATGATTTGTTCCTGTGATTTTATTATTTTTTTGTTTAATACTTAAGCCATCCATGATGAGACAGTGCCTTCTGTTTAAACTATTAAGTGATATTCTTCAGTCCCTGAGAGGCCACCAAGTTCATCCATAAAGCCACAGTAAAAGCAAATGTGAAACACATTTGGTGGATGCCATGTTTGCATTTTCTATCGCAGACATTTTAGCTGAAATTGTATTATACTTTTACTACTATGGAAAGTATGGCAAGTAGCACACACAGCCGTTTCCAGTGTGACTCACTGAGGATGAGGAGGTGGGGGAGGAAGGGGGTGGGGGTGGGTGTCTCTCAAAGCTAGGAAATTCTCAGAAAGCTCCACACCGAAATGCATTTCACCCTAATATAAGAGTTTTACATAAATGTTATAACTTTTCATATATGGTTCTCTTATATAAATATAAAAAGTAGATCTGTGGTTTGGAATGTGTTCACGTAAACTGAGCTTCATCAAACATTATCAAAATTTACACTAGAACTGCCTATCATAAAAATGAAAAAAAAAAAAAATCTCTCTAAAGTGGAAACCAGAACAAAATCATCTCATTTATTTCTCCTTTTCAACCTCCCAACTTCACTCAGCACAAACATATTCAGTCCAAAATTCCTGTCCAAATGATAATTTCCTGTTTGACTCCGTTCTACATTTCCACTGCAAACTTCCAGTCTCCAGTCTTTTCACTTGGATATTTCCCTTCTGTATTGTCTATGCATAATCAAAATGTCACATTCTTGCATCAATATTTCCACTATGCTAGCAGTAGTTTCAGAAGGGGGCACATGGCACCCAAACTCTTATGTCCTGACATGAACCTCTATATACCTCATAATACTTGTACAAAAACAAAAACGTGGCAGTGTCACACCACATTTTCATGATTTGAGCATATTAAAACTGAGGCACTCAGTCCTAAAACAAGGAGTCATAGACCTTTCTTGTAAAATTCCACAGCAGTAATATGAGTCTTGCATTTGGCCTATATGCTGCCAGACAAAACCCCCACAGCTTCATTATTTGTGCAATCTTGTCGGCACGTTTCAGAGAAGACAGCACACAGGGGGTTAAGACTACTTTCGTAATCGGTTACTCAACTGTTTTGGTCCAGGGAACCTGTTAGGAGGTTCTCATTTCGCTCAGAGCTGCGGCACGGTCCTGTCTCCTCACAGTCACAGCAATTATTGCCGATAATGGACCTGAAGCTCTTGTTTTTCTCCGTTATATTTCTGTGCACTTCCCAGCTGTTTGCAACGGAAAATGCTCTGAAGCCCCATCAGCGCAAAGATGTGGTTATCAGGACAAACAAGGAAGAACTACTGTTCAACAACAGACTCATGGAAGCTAAAAAACCAAAGGTGATTTTTATGTTTTATTTTCTTCATGTATGATATATGGGCTATTGCAGTTATTTGTACTGAACTTTAAAAACAATGTAAATTCCGTGTAAAAAACACTGGACTTAGTAGGGGAAAATACAAAAACAACTATAATATGCTACAATTTTGACAATAAAAGAAACATATGACCATATGCTACAAAGCTGTGCTTTTGGTTTTGGTGTGACCTGTCTGTTTTGGCTGTTGTGTTAAACTGAATTGAGCATCACATGATTATTCACATAAAAGTCTGCAGCAGCAAAGATGGAAAAAGTCAGCAAAGCATCCAGTGTGGAAACATATGGGGACAAAATCACAAGGACTGATTACCAAAGGGGAAAGCTTATAATTATGCTGACTTAATTCACTTAATGGCTCATTTAAGATCTACATATAAATATATATTTTAAATAACTACGGTACTTTTAAATTACATTAATTAATCATTTAAATCAATATTTAAATATCAATACTGCAGTGCATATTCAGGGGGCAGCATTTTCTAATAGATCAAATGTCCTGAAGGTAAAGCATACTCCATTTCCTCTGATCATATTAAACAGAAAAAGGTTGTGACAGCAACAGACTATGACAGCCCAGGTGATCTGGACCGTGGCTCCGATGCAGGTCCCAAAAGAGATGAGGGTATGTCTCAGTTCTGCTTCTACTTTAAGTTTAATCACTGGTGTTAACAATATAAGCAGAATTCGTCATTTAAATCATTCCATCAAATTTGCAGTCTCGGAAATTATTAAATGGACTGTGTATAAAAAAAAAAACATGAATGAATAAGAGCTCCTACTAAAAAAAGACTTGGCTGTCAACTCCTGGGCTTCCAGGAGACCAATTCAATATGAACTGATAATAGCATGGGGATTGAATGTCCAGTTATATTACAAATTAAATTTTTCGTGATCCACTACATCATTGAAACTGTGTAACCTCCTATAACACTGAACAAGTTGAACATAATACTCGTTAGCATGACAGGGTATTAACAAGAGCTTGTCTTCTTCTAAGAGAGTCTAGCTTTGATGTTTTTCACTTTATCATTAATTTACTTGACTTTAGAGCTTCCCACTTGCCTGCTCTGTGTATGCCTGACTGGATCAGTGTACTGTGAAGAGGTCAGTCCTGACTTGACCAGCGTGCCTGCGCTGCCGAAGGAAACTGCATATCTGTATGCACGCTACAACAAGATCACCAAGATAACAAATAAAGACTTTGCTGATATTGGTGACCAATAATCCTATACAACCTCAAACATGCCAAAGATAACAACAATGATCAGTTTAAGTCAGTCTTTTCCTATATCAAAACATGTTTTTTTGTTCTCTCAACTGCAGCTACTCTGAGGAGAATCGACTTGACGGGCAATCTCATCTCCGACATCGATGATGGCGCGTTCTCAAAGCTTGATAACCTAGAAGAGCTCACACTGTCTCAAAACAGACTAACCAAGTTGCCCATGTTACCAGCAAAACTCTCTGTATTCAATGCCAATTTCAATTTACTGAAGACAAAAGGTGTAAAGGCAACAGCTTTTAAGGTAAGTTCACCTGTTCCTCTAGAGGTGAGGATATAAATCCATAAATCTGATGAGTGTAACAAAAAATCCAAATAACCATACACTTTCTAACATGCAGAAACTGACCAAACTGGCATACCTCTATTTGGCCAATAATGAACTTGAAGCAGTCCCACCACTGCCAGAGTCTCTGCACATTGTGCATCTACAGGTGAGATCATCATCAACTTACTCTGTATCGTTCTATGGCCCCTACTCACAGTTTAGACTAAGTCTGCCTTAAAGGGTAGCGATTGCACAGGAAGTTTATTTATTAACAGACTCTTTGTACATTATATTTTAACCAAGGACCAAACGAAACACATCAGAGAGGTAGCTCACCCCTCCCTTGAATATTCCCAGAGAAAGTCCACGCAGGCTTTCGTTTTTGTTTAGGAGACAGGCTGTGCCCACTTTGTTTGTTTCCAGTTTTCGGAGCCTGGGCTACCTGCAGAGACTAGGTTTTTTACAGTGTACTCACGGAATTTGCAGCTAGTTGTGACAAGATGATTGCTGAATATGACAAAAAAAATGTGATGGGCTTGAAATCGCGTACGATTGCTGACTGCACCTTTAATGAAGTGATTATAGTAATTCGTCTGACTTTGAGCCATTTCTCTTGGGCTGCAGAACAACAACATAGCGTCTGTGACTGATGAGACATTCTGTAAGGGCAACAACACACACTACATCAGGTACAACTTGGAAGAGATTCGACTGGAAAACAACCCTGTTGACTTGGCCAAGCACCCACAGAGCTTCATTTGCCTACGATCTCTACCATTCGGACTATACTAGTGGTCAGGTGACACAGTGGGGAGGAGAGACAGTAACTCTCCTCTACTCTGATCTCTAGGTAGGATCAGTGTCAACGTAAGTATTAATTTGAGGGAATAAAAGCTGAAAATGGTCACAGTGTGATAACATGATTGAAATTGGAAGACTTCTCTTTTTCAGTTATTAAAATATGGCATTGAAAGTAAGCATGTTGATTTACAAGTATTAGTCATTGCATTATGTGCTATATGTTCAAATAGCATGTGTATAAGCAGGTGATTTTATAACTTGAAATAGCAACTACTAATCTTTGGCAAGACACTCCTGTATAAGTTTATTTCCAGTGTCTTTGTGGTGTGGCCTGGGATGGTTACTGATATGGACAACTGATCTGCCAGTATGGAACTGCGTCTGTTATTTACTTGACAACAGAGGCCTCAACATCTGTCCAGAAGCATTTGATGTGGATCTTTTTTTTTTTAATACTGTTACGCACTAAGACAATCCACAGAACTGTATCTTTTGCTTTTACATTTTTTTTTATTATTGTAACCATAATTTTACCAATACTGTGGCTTCCCTGAGAGGACATATCATTTAGGTTTCATTTAGGTTGGGTTTTTATTGTTGAGGTGACACGTGTATGCTAAGAGGGGCTCTATAACTTGGGTCATGTTAAATAAAACTTGAAGTGCCTTAAGAAATGTCTACTCCTGTCTTGGTTTTACAATGCAGAATTGCAGAATCAGATGCAGCTTCGCTGGTGTAAGTTTAGAGTAGATGTATGAACTCAAGTAAACTAGAAATCATACCTACGAACTCTTAAGCCAAATTACCTCTTTGTTGTGTCCTGACATAATACTGCTTCAACAAGACTTTCTTTCAGCCAACATAAACACAGGCCTATTTCTTAAATCAATTTTGAAATATATATATATATATATATATTCATTCATATTTCAAGGCTATAGAAATGTCAATTTTAGAGGCAGATCTAAAAGGTGAAGGTTAACACACTGACCCGAGAGAGACCAGAAGATCAGGGACTATCAAGTGCTTTTACCTCGCATCACCTCCTTCCATACCTGCAAGACACCGGTCAGTAAAATGCACACAAAGACAGACACAACCATTTAATTTCTTTAAAATGGCTGATTCCCAGTGTTAAGTTCCCCATCATCCTTCATTCAGGCTCAAATATTAAAACTGCACTGAAGACAGCCACTGGCAGACAATAAGGTGAACAGTTAACACAAATCAATCCATTTGGCTGCTAACTTTGTACAAAACAGGACACGAGACCATGACTTAAAGTTCATTCAAAATAAATATAATCCACAGCAACGAACAAATGAATGTGTCATGGTACAGAGACCCGATATCAAAGGCAAGTCCTCTAGTCAATCCAGAGTCTGTGCAAAGCATGTCATGGATGCAACAATGGCCTCAGTGCTTTTCAACCGATGCAGGGTCTGCTGTAACTCCCTCGTCATTCTTCCCTTGATAAGCCCTTTCTGATTGCTTTCTTCTGTAGACATCATCTGATGAAAAAAGAACAATCTGTTAAGATGTAGTCATTTTCTTGTCACAGGCACTGTATTATAGAAAAAAATACACTGATTTAGCTGTATGTATATCTACAGTAAAGAGTTTAGTTAGTTCAAATACTATGAACAAGAATTAACAAAACAGAAGGCACATGGACCCTTGAAATAAAAGTAGTATCCCTCTTTCTTTACTTAAATATTTCTGAAAGAATGAGACCACCAATAGATTTAGAACACTCTTGTGGGTCAGCTCAATATTATCATGCTAGATGGTCTGTCTTCCTTGCATGATTGGCCTTGGGCCAGCATATTGTTTACAGAAAAAATGCACAAGAGATGTTCTTCGTTATGAGATTCTGATCAAAACCTAAAGACAACTTTGTTTCACAAGGTAAGCAGGTGTCTAGGCTTACCTCTAGTAACTGTTAGGCATACAACTAAACTGCTGCTGTGGGTAGGCTACTACTTTTAGTTTGCTACAAAGAGGTTTTATACGCGGTTCCAAATGTTTCTTCTTCAACACATTAAACAGATATCGCTATAGGGCTAACTAATATCAAAGGGACACAGAAGCTGCCCTACATGTTAGTGCTAAGCATCTTCAGATCAACTTTGAAGTTAGCATCAGTCTGTTAAATGAGCATTAGCTCCCGTAGTTAACGTTAATTAACGTTATATTTCAGTAACATTAAAGTTAAGGCTGTGGTAGGCACTCTGTTAAATGCAGCACTTTAATACTTACAAAACGTTTCTTTTCCAATTCTCACGTTTATCATGATCCACTCCATTATTCCTCCAATGCAGAAAAAGATGGGTAGGAATCTATATGTTCCTAATCGTCGTTTGCCCGGCACAAGACTGAGAACATATTTCAAGTTTCGACTCCTACGAAACATGTCTACGTATTTAATTTAGAAGGAAAATTGTCAAAATATTACTGTCATAACTTGTTGTCATGCTGCTGTTCACTCATGCCATGCCCTCTACGACTGTGCTTCCTGCCTGACATAACAGAAAATGGCGACCTGTGTCCTTATTGGCCAAGACTGCAGAGTTTACCAATACAGAGGGGGGGGCATATTCTTGATGGTTTCGTCCAGTTTCTGTAATCAAGTTTGTTCAGCCCATTAGGATCCAGATCTCTACAGAAATACATGCCATGCATGCACATTTCCCTAACTATGTCAAAACTTTTGTATTTGATGAAAAGAGGTGGATGTAGCTAGCTGTGACCACCGTCTGACTTCTTTATCAAGCACATCCATACAGTATGGGACAACAATAGAGCATACCAAATCTGAGAGGTAGGTGATTGTGTAATTCCTAAATATTTCTGATAAGAACAGAAAATTACCACTTACAGAATAATGGAAAATTACTGAGGTATAATTCAAGTAAGGTTCCAGCCTTTAGCTTTATTTTGTTGTCAAGGACAAGAACTAATAGCATTGTTTAAATATAACAATATCTAGTGTTCCCAAATTCTGAACATTAAGACATTCTGAACATTAAAACCTAATTTTGGCAGATAGACAGTTGGAAAGGATTATGAGAACTTTCTCCCTAGTCATAATAAAGCAAATGCAGTTGCTCCAGCCTCTAGGTGTAAACTTAGAGGACTCTTCGAATGACTCAAAGCAAAGCAAAGCTTTTTCATACATTGATGAAGTGTAGATCGGTTTACCTCACAAAGGTTTCACTGCAAACACAAGTGCTAAACCTTGCCGATTGTGCTTATTGTACTGATCTGCAGTGACTGTATTTGATGGAGCTTATAGCTAAGTTACTCCATTCAGGCACTCCCCATCTACATCTAGTGTTTCCATGTGACTAGAACTCTCTCATGTTGAAATCAGTCAGTGGTCCTCTTCAGCTCGTCACCATTTATCATTTAAAGGCAATGTCTGCATTTCGGGACAAAGGATGTTGATGTTTGAACTCAAAGGGAAATTACACCCCTGCCTTCTGCACTCTGGACACAAAGCGTCCAAAATGTTGATTTGCTGAAATATTTTTTTTTGACCCCGTCCAAGTCTCTATTTTTCTCTTTTACGGTAAAAAAAACTTGAGGACCATGATAAGAAACGTACTGTTCGGGATTAGAATCTGAGCCCTACCTTTAATTCTGTGTATGTGCCACATTATGTAGTATCAACATGTCTGAAGATTAAAACATGCTATAAAACTGCTATTAACAATCTGATGAGTTGTGACAAATCTCTTTTAATTTATTTCAATAGAAGTGCTATGGGTACATGTAGCCAATATGCAATACTCCTTTTACATTGCATGATATACTTTCTAACAATTCTTTTTACACAGTCTGACAAAGACAAAACCATTCCATGTTGCTGTTTAAGCATAGGTGTCACAAAAAAATATATATATTTAAAATAAAATAAAAACATGATCCAACACTGCATTTCATGTGCTTTGAAGGCCTTACCTAGCTCGGAATAACCAGGTACAGTAGCTCTGGTAAAACGATAGGGTGAGGGTCTATAAGAGATATTTAAAATCAGCTTCTGTACAACATAACAAGAAAAGGTTCTCTCTGGACCCCTCTCTTGGTTCTTTTTTCAACTCATCATATTTAAAGGAGAAATCCGGCGAGTTTTCACATAGATCTCCGTTTCTCGAGGTCACCGAGTACTGTTGGTACAAAACAAAATGAAAACAATCATTTTTTACCTAGCTCAAGTTGCTACAACCAGCAGCTGATGCAGCCAGACAACTACAGCACTACACTATGTGGGCATGTCCGTGAGCACCCATGTTCATACCGCCAGAGTGTAGGCTGTAGCTGCCTGGCTGGAGCTAGGTAAAAACAATTGTTTTTCTTTTTGTTTCGTACTGACAGTACTCGATGACCTTGAGAAACGGAGATCTTTGTGAAAACTCGCCGGATTTCCCCTTTAACTGATCACCACTTATTACACAAAAGAGCAGGGAATGCCAGGAAAAGTAGAGGGTCCAATGGTTTGGAAACGCTGTAATTCTGGATACATGTGATATCAGTTAACAGCTTCCAATGCCTTATCACATGGTGCATGTCCAAACATCCAAACAACAGATAGTGTTTTATTTGGAATCATCTTCTACCCAACCACCCCTGAAGCAACTCTGGTCCATCAATAACATATACAATTAAACACAAATAGCTTCCATGATAGCTTATACGGACTTCCTTGTTTCCCCGCTGTCAAGGCGAAATTAGTCCTCTACTTTGTATGCCGGTCTGCAGAAAGTCCAGTTATGCTCCACCGTGTTCTCATTGGCCCGTTCACTCATGTGATGCACGCGTGTGTTTCTGATGATGAAGCCTTGCTTCGTGATGTAGTCCATGAGGTGAACCCTGAGGGACACCTCTTGGTGGTAGTCACATGGTCCAAAGGTGAAGGACACCTGGCAGTCTCGAGTGTCCATCATGTGCTTGTTCCACTTGGTGAAGTTGTTGGAGATGCCCTCCAACAGGGAATGGACCTTGGTGGTGATGGTGAGCTGTGTGATGATCACTGCCACGGGGTTTGAGTACTTTGATAGCTTGCGCGTGCTGGACAGCTCCACCACCTGTTCAAAGGTGTCCAACGGGTAGGGAGGCCTGGGATCGTTTAGAGCCTGAATCAAAGGCTCAATCTGGTAGAAGTCTGCCTCTTTACGCAGGAGATCCATCTCTGTGAAGTCGACAGGGCGGGTGAGCTCTGACGTGCGCAGGAAATTCAGTATGAACCGAAAAAGTGTCCCGTCACGATCGATGAAGTAATTGCCTTGCACGTCTCGTGTTGTGGGCAGGTCTCCACGGAACATGGCACCCAACATGGAGTCTGGGAAGCGCTGAAGGGTGGACAAGGTGGTGGTGTAGAGGTGCCCACCAACATTTAAGGTGACTGGTTTGATCATCTAGAGAACAGACAAAAACAGAATAAGAAAGACATGCCATCATAAACTCCTCTTCAAGAATTTTAACAGCAGAAGACAGAGGGAAGAAACATGTAAACTATAGCTGGCAAGACTGTCACAGCTACAATTGTTTGTGCCATCTAGAACATTCTTCAGAAATAATCACTTCTTTTTTTTTTTTTTTGCTTAAAAGTGCTCTAAGAAGAACCCCAATAAAAATGTAAATCTAAAGGCACAATCCACCTGTTCATAGGTGTCCAAAGAGTAGAGTGGCCTGGGATCGTTTAGAGCCTGAATCAGAGGCTCAATCTGGTAGAAATCAGCCTCTTTGCGTAGGAGGTCCATCTCTCTGAAGTTGACAGGGAGGATGAGCTCAGACGTGCGCAAGAAGTTCAGGATATAGCGAAAAAGTGTCCCATCACGATCAATGAAGTAGTTGCCTTGCGCGTCTCTTGTTGTGGGCAGGTCTCCACGAAACATGCCGCCCAACATGGAGTCTGGATATCGCTGAAGGGTGGACATGGTGGTGGTGTAGAGGTGACCACCAACATTTAAGGTGGCTGGCTTGGTTATCTGGACAAAAGAGAATAAAAATGATATATCAGTACAGACACATACAGTGCCCCGCCAAAGAAGGTTATAGCTAGTACAGAGAGAATGAAGATGTGAAAGCCTAGTCATGTATTGCCATACAGTGCCCTCCAGAATTATTGGCACCCCTGGTAAAATTTGACTAAAAATAGGTATAATAAAATAAAAAATAATCTTTTGGTGATTTATTGTAATCTCACAATGAAAACAATAAGGAAAGGTTGAATTATTTTTTTTGTTGTATCAAGGTTGTATTTTCCTCATTGTTTTCTTTGTGAGATTACAATAAATCACCAAAAGATGAATTTCTATATCTGTTTTTAGTCAACTTTACCAGGGCTGCCAATAATTCTGGAGGGCAATATGACAATACATGACTAGGCCTTCACATCTTCATTCTCTCTGTACTATCTATAACCTTCTTTGGATACCTTCATATGCTTTTTACTTGAAGTGTAAAGGTACACGTATTTGTACTGAACCGTTTAGGTACAATACAGATATCTACCGAATGTAGCAAATGCAGTCTTAAACAGTAGGCTTTTTTTTGTATGTGGACCATGTTTCAAATTCGAATTCCACACAAACATATTAAGTAGTGAACCAGTTCATTAACACCAAAAAACATTTGACATCTTTTCAAAATACTATTCCTGATTATATGTTGAGCATCAGCAATATTGTTAATGAATGTTCGGCTAGCAGTACTTACAGGCTTACTGTACTAAAAATGAACCTAACTGTGACTTACGTACGAAACCGTGATTTCTGTGTACAGTTATACCCTTACTTTTTACAGTTCAAAAACATCCACAACTAGGACATAGCCTAATTCTGAAGACACAGCCCACCTGTTCGAAGGTGTCCACCGGGTTAAGGGGCTTGGGATTGTTCAGAGATTGAATCAAAGGCTCTATCTGGTAGAAGTCTGCTTCTTTGCGGAGGAGGTCTGTCTTCATGAAGTCGATGGGGAGGGTGAGTTCTGACGTGCGCAAGAAGTTCAGGATGTAATGAAAGAGGGTCCCATCACGATCAATGAAGTAGTTTCCTTGGGAGTCTCGTGTTGTGGGTAGGTCTCCACAAAACATGGCACCCAACATGGAGTCTGGGTAGCGCTGAAGGGTGGACATGGTGGTGGTGTAGAGGTGCCCACCAACATTTAAGGTGACTGGTTTGGTCATCTAAAGAACAGACAAATAAGGAGAAGAAAAAAAACATACCACTGTGAGATTTTCCTCAAGAATTGTAAATGTATACCATCATTTCTGTGCCATCACCTATTTAGAAATTACCATTATGCAGTTATGCAGATAAAAACAAGTAAAACACACAAAGGACTATTAGGAAAATAGATGATAGGATCTTTCTGGGGAATGTATTGATACTATTTATAGTGTTTGTCTGCACATGGCCCTATACTTTACCTACCATATAATCCCAGTCTCCATTCTCCATTGAAATAATGTGATGTTCTCAGGATGCCTAGCGAGCGTGACGTCTTCTCAGTTATGTTTACCTGTAAGCAGTATGCCTTTAGACAGTCAAATGGCCTAGAGTTAAATCCTAGTGACGTTAGCCTACGAAGCAATATTAACCGTCCATGAGTCATCAATTTCTTAATGTTGTGAATCACTTCTAAAGGTTCATTTGTAATGGTGCGCATTATGTGAGCAGCAGTACCCAAGTTATGAGATGTATCTAACGTTAACCTATAACGTTAAGGCCAAAGAACCTCGCATTGACCCTGGCTTCTATCGGTGTCGGTGATGGTAACGTTAACGTTATACGCTAACCAAACATTTAACATTTTTGTATTCAGATATAACGTTACCGTAACTATTTTTGCTATCGTTAACTGGTTTCCTATTAAGCCAAAACTTAAAGCTCTGGGCTAATGGTGTAACATAAGCAACGTAGACAGCAAAGCTAAGAGAAATAGCAAAATCCATCTAGCTAGCTAGCCATAACCATAACCTCGTTTAGCATTCTCAAAACACTTTCCCTATTTGTTCCTATCATGTACACTGTTCGTATTACACGTAGCTTATATCACAAACAACTTTCATCTTACCTATATGCACGGTTTGCTCCTCAAAGGCATAAAATATTTTTTTTCATCGGCAAGTAGGTTTTAACAATAGCCTTTTACGCAGGGCAATTTCTTGATTGCCCGACCCGCTAGCTTCAGATGATGCAGTGTTCAGGCTGGGTATTACAGTTCCGTGTTTACCTATAGTCACATGGTGTCACTGCGACTCCCTAAATTAAATGACCATGCTAATATAACCGCCATAATATAACAGGACAAACATTTAGTTAACATTGCATTCTAGTTTGTATCTTCATTGAACGTTCAGCAGAAAACATGCTTTTCTTTTTAAATGTAGGCTATTACTAGGTCTGTGCATTAGTAGCCTAGCCTGCAGTGTGCCTTTTTTTAGATAGATAGATAGATACTTTATTGATCCCCAAGGGGAAATTCAAGAACATCTATTTTTAATGGCAGAGCCCAGCTGGAAATCACTGCAGCCTCCCTTTGATTTGGAGTGAGCAGCAATAATTCATGTCACAAAGCAAAGTAAAACTGCAATGAATTATCTTTAATAGGCCTATCTACCTTTACAAGGTCAACACCTGTACAGCAGGTGCTGTAAATCATTAGATTTCTTTTTAACAAAAGGATTGTTAGGTCTACTTTGGAAGTAAATAAACCACAGATAACACATAAAACACATATTCACTGAGTTGGTCAGCATTTCTTCTTATTGCTTTCACTTCTTATGTTCTGCTGAGTGATAATGAAGTCCAGCATGAGCTTGGCTGTTCTGCGTGGTCGCTCCATCACCACAGAATGGCCACAATTGTCTAGCAAGTCCACTTGACACCCGGGCAAAGTCTCAGCAATCACTGTGGCCCCCGAAACATCTACAATCTAAAACAGTGAGCATTATAATTTAATTTAATTAATTACACATAGTTTAATGCAAGGAATTTATGGATAAATAGTAATGCATAATTCCATTTAAATGCATTTCAAATACTTCAGACATTTAGGCCTACCTGGTCTTGTTTACCCCATATGACTTGTAAAGGTGATGTGATTAGGTGCATATGTTCATGTAAGGCTAATCGTGAGCTTTCTGCCACAAGTTCCATAAACACTGCAATAAGATTTACAACATTTAAGCCTTTTGACATCAGTTTCAATTATACCTGGACATGAGTATGCAATTCACTGCTACTGGTAATGCTGGGAGACAATATTATAGGATGGAATATTCTGTTATAGAATGGAATAACTCTGTTGTGATGTAGGGAAAAATACAGATACACCATCAAACAGTGATCATAAGTGAAATTGCTGAATAAAATGGACAAACAATACTAACCCTCTTGATAAAAATCATTGTGGGGAGTTCTCACATCCACTAATCCTTGAAGGATCTGATGCAAAAACAAATCAAATATGAAGAAACTTATTATGAAACACAAAGTAACTCCACATTATGACAGAGTCCATTAGCACACTCTAGCACGCTGGATTTTGTCATTTAGAGGACTGTATTTAGTTTTAATCTTGACTTCAGCTTGACTTGAGCTACTAGTTCAGTAGTTGACAAAGAGGCTCCACCTGCTGGGGGACTTTGAATCTGACGTGAGAGCAGAGCTTGAGCATGTCCTCCATCTCCTCGGGGTTGGTGGGGATAAGGGGGATGTTAAGCGTGTAGTGGCTTTCCTCAAGGTCCTGCAAGTGGTTGTCAAATTTGGTCTCACATGGGTACTTAATGCCTGTCAAGGAAAACACAGCTGACAGTTCACAATTGTTGACTTGTGACTTGACCCAGCCCACTACGTTAGATAAGTAAGTGATAAAAAAATATTGTCAAGCACTTGACAATGACACAGTAACTGACCAGCTGGACAGATGAGGGTGATGCTGCAGACGTCAGCAGGGTATGTGGCTGCATACACCCCTGCCACATTCCCACCCATTGAAGTGCCTACTAAATGGAATGGCTTCCTGTTTAGTCGAATGCATTCCACAAACTGCAACAAAAGAATCAGAGTTGTAATACTCTATAATTGAAGTAAAATACAAAATTACTGATACAAAAAGATGCCTATGCTGTGAAACTCTAATATATTTCATAAAGTATACTATTTTATCACAGTGGTCTGTGCTGTTCGAGTGCTTATGTTCCTTGTATGCAAATTCCTTGTATGTGGAAACCTACAGGTAATGGAAAATGTCTATTTCTAATTCCAATTTTGAGTGTGCATTATTGCAATCATTTTCTACTCTTTGGTATACATATCAGACGAGGCCTACCTGCCGTATTCTCCTAACTTGACCTTGGATGGAGTAATCCTCTTTATTAGTGCGAGTGGTACCCTCATGGCCTGGCATGTCCACACAAAGTATGTGTAGATGTTTAGGCAGATACTGCACACACAGAACAGACATAGTGACACATTAGGGGCAGCCATGGCCTACTGGTTAGCGCTTCAGACTTGTAACCGGAGGGTTGCCGGCTGGGATTAGTGTGTGCTTCACCTCACTGTGTGCTGAGTGTGTTTCACTAATTCACGGATTGGGATAAATGCAGAGACCAAATTTCCCTCACGGGATCAAAAGAGTTATATACTTACTTACTTATACTTATTTACTTTTATTAAATCCTGTCCTGTCAACATGCATACTGTCCAGATGCTTGTGACCTCTGCTACACGTGTGCTGATCAAAACATTCAACAAACTCCATAACATATACATCAACGGCGTTGTGGACCAATGGGAAGCTAAATGGATATGAGACTTTTTCAGATCAAAAGAGAACAAAAAAAAATATACACACACTGGTCCCAGATATTCTGAAACTTTTACCGGTAAACAAAATCTTTAAATGTATGACTATGACTAAATGTTTGACTACATCTATTAGGGGGAAAAAAACACTTTGAGGTGTCACCAGTTTGAATCCTTCACCTTAACCAAAGACAGCCATGTGTCCTTGTGGGCAGAGAAGCCATGCAGCATGAGAATGGAGGGCCTGTGTCCTGGTCTCCCTCTGTAGGAGAAGCAGAACCGGTACCCACCACAGTCAGCATAGCGCACCTGCAGACCCAGAGTCCGCCTCCAGTACCTGAGAAGAATGGGTGTATAGACCCTTTCATCAATAAAAACAAAAACAATGCTTGAACGTTCTATTTGGGCCCCAATCTACTTCCTCTAACATATGGAATGTTAAAAAGGAAGTCTTGTGGGGCCAACTATGATGCTGATAATGGAACTCTCTTGAAAGGGTCCATATGAGGGGTATTCCAAGAACATATTTTAGCAATAACTTAACTCATGGGAAGTGGTAGCCTAAACATTAGCCTGGGTGAACCCAGACAAACCTGCAGAGCAAATTCAGATTTGCTAACAGGTATGTCTGGGTTCACCCAGGCTAGGTGAACGTCCTAATAGAAGAACCGTACGGTTTTGTTTTGATTGGAGAATAAAGTGATAGGACTTTTATATTGGAATGTCCTTTTATATTGGAACTTACTCAGGTTTGTTACTAAACCACATACATTGAATACCCCAGAAATATCAAATAACCAGGTAAATAAACAATATGTTTTCTTACTCTATGATGCCAGATTCATGTGTTGCTACAACATAAAGAAATTTGCTCACCAGTAGTACACTTTGATGAGAGAAGATGGCCATAGGAGAAAAGAAGCCATGAAAAGCAGGAGAGGAATCGCCATGGTCCCCAGCGCAACGGCAAACATATTCATCACATCCAGGTCCATCTTGGCCAGCAGATCCTTTTGGAGGGTTAACTAATTCAAAGAGAGCTCAAGTGTGAGCAAAAAACAAAGCAGTTATTTCATGAGATTATTTTTCTGTGAAAGGGTGTTTTCAGTAGAACAGCAGGGTGAAGCTTTGTAAGTGAATAAGGACGAAATAAGGCTGTTGTTAAAACGGAAAACTATGCGTATCACAAAATTCATAAATGAACATAGCTGAAGTCAGCGGTAGGCACAAATACATCAAAAACTATTTTGTTACAAACTACAAATACTGGCTCATGAAATGTAACAAAATAAAATACTGATGTGAAAAATGTATTTCATTATAATACAACTAATTAGTAATTTGAAAATACAGAAATACCCATACAATAATCATGGTATACCAACGTTTAAAACAAACTAAGGCATATTATTGGAAACGTATTCAAGAGACAATAAATACTATTTTCTGATTGGCTGGCAGGAGGCTTTGGGGCTGCTATGAAGTAGATCTGGTAAAAAATAATCACCGTCCCATAGAAATGTAAACAGTGATTGAACTGACAACAAGCAGGCTTTGCAACAGTGGAATCAACTGTAACAAGGCAAATTACCCACCATATTTTCCGTAACCAATGAAAGTAGTACAACAAATTGAACAGCCTCTTTTTTGAATCTGAACTGAATTTCCTTTTTTGTGCTATAAATGCATGCCTATTGCCTACATACATGACTGGCAACATGGGGACAAACAGAATAACATCCTGGTGTCCCGATATACAGAATTAATTAACTTGATGGAAAACACTCCATTCTTACATACATCCTCATGTCAAATTCATTAAGTGGTTTTAATACTGTCCTGTAGTGAGAATGAACATCAGCTATTAGGTACTCAAGGTCATGGGGTCAAAGGTCATGGTCATATGGGGTCCGTCCTAATATTCTCCCTCAGTATCTTATCTGTATCGTTTTCAAATTTTAGTCTTGTAGCACTTGACACCTGACAATTCAAGCTCCTGAAGTTACTTTTTTTTTTTTTCAACTTTTCATTCTAAGGGGATGATAAAACAGAGAGGACAGATCTGAGGCTTTTAAGTTGTCTACAGGGTGACATAAAATTGACACAAACGAAAATTGGGCTTACACCCCAAGTTGATCCTTTTGGCTCCCTCTGTTGACTTTTCTTTTCATTTTTTCCAACTTCAAACATGTCCAGAGGGGATCGTAAAAGAGACAAGTTGGATTTAACACCAAATACACTAAATTGGTCACAATGTGACATACTACTGCAAGAAAAAATAAAAATGGGTTTACATTTAATTCTGTCCTTCCAAAAGGGTAATGAAATTGACATTTTTATGGACAAATCGCTATTTAGGTCAACTTTAGAGCTGAATATAGGGAATTGCCCAAGGGATATCACCGGACATTTTCCCTGTTCATATTAAGTAACCCCTAGGCAACAAGAAACAGCAAAAATTAAAATAATAATTACCAACAAAACCAGATTCTGGCCTTTCTATGGACTTTTGGGCCCCCACTGTTGACTTCAAGGCAGCACTGCCTGGAAGGCATCAGTCAAGGATTATGGTTAGGATTAGGTGCCTTAAAGTCGAGTGGGGGCCCAAAAGACCAGCAAGTGATTATGATAAGCATAGCGGTCATGGTTATATAGGTAGTATATTTAACGGAGTGATGAAATTTGGCTATTTTGAGAAAAAAATACATCTTTTTTTTTAAGTATTTGAAATACTCTAAATATAATCCCTCAATGTATTTTGTTACAAACTACATTTGATTTTTTCTAATCCTGCAAAATTCAGATTACAAAAAAAATAAAATTAAATACCCATTTCAAATACATTTAATTAAAATACTGCCCATGTCTGGCTGAACTCGACCATCAAGATTACAGGAGTGCTGAAAGTAGACTACTTAAATTAAAAGTTATTTCCTGTAAGGATATAGGCACTTACTTCGGCGCTATGCAGTCAGGTTTTGCCTGTTGGAGAACCCCATGCAGCATCCAAATTCCACCAATAATATCTGATCAATTAGCTTAAATTTAATTATACAGGCCGTGGTTCTCTCACTTGGGCATCAACCCATCTTCTATATTAAAATGTTGCACACCAAACTCCGAGATGAACGCTGCAAATAAGAGGTAACTTCTGTTGCCCGTTCACTCATAACATGCAGCTCGCTGAGCTGGACACTTCGATTAATACGTCAATTCGATTGAAAAGCACAGTGGAGTGGAACGACCTCATTTTGTTGACATTTAAAGAGACCTCACCAGACATACTGTTTTGTGCACTGCTAAAGCAAAACAGTAATGTAGAAATAGAAATGTCGATGCTACAATTCTAAATAAATATTTTCAATGATAGATAATGATTCTGTATGATTTTTAAAATTCAGTAGTAATTCAGAATTCCCATTTTAATGAAGAAATGATAATGAATAAATTAACGATATTGATGTGTTTTCAAGATCATACTATACTCAATCTGTCTAAAATTTGTTTGAAGCAGGATAATAGCAATTCAATTGATTCAAAAAGGGAAAAGAACATAAAAACCTTACCCTAGGGTGAGTGAGATCTGTTATAATTCAGTATGACAACAAATCAGTGGTCTGACAAACATGTAACATTAATAATCTTTATTGCCATATTTTATTCATAAATCAAAGTCATTACATTTACTTGTAAGTAAACTAATATGCACTAATGGGAGGACAAAACCCTTTTTTAATAAAAAGACGCACCATACCATACTCTTTAAAACACATAATGTCAAGTAACTGATTGGAGTCAAACTTTTACTTCCATTTCATCAGGTGCAACCATAATCTCATCAGTTGCCTTCAAAGGATGTGCTTTCATGTTTGTAATTCAAGAATGAATAAAAGAGAAAATAAAAAAAGATCGGGATCTAACAGGTGACAAATACTGAG
>NC_055963.1:10767513-10849176 GCF_018492685.1 Alosa sapidissima
AAACTACTTTTTGTTTTACATATCACATTACATAAAATGACGTCAGCCAGCCACTTCCAAACGTTTTTATGAGATCTGTCGTGAGATCCCCCCCAGCGCTATCAGGAAGTAATCACTGTTGGTATGGAAAGAATAAACAACAGTGACTTTCTGTGCCAGTGGGGAAGAATCAATACCATCTCATCAATGTGGCCTATTTGTGGCCAATGTGCCTTGAACCTGGTCAGTTTTCCATGCCTGCGTATCTGAAGTACGCCTCGGATGACTGTGCAGTTTTAACACGAGTGACTGCTTTACTAGGCAGCCAAGTCGATTTGGTTTACCAGAGACTGTTCATCACTGATTTGAAGCTGCATCTGAATACATTCATTTTACCATCTAAGTTATCCAAACCTACGCCATACCTATGACTTACACGTTTAAGGAAATAAATGGAGCTATTGTGCTTTAGTAATGTTATTCACAACTCCATAATCTCTGAAAATATGTAAGGGGACTCCTTGCAATTTGGTTTCTTTCCCTTTTTAACGGTTAAAACAACATGCCGCACAGCTTTCTGTGCAGGCCACAATTCTTCCCAACCTGGACTATTGCAATGCATTGTTAGCTGGCCTACCTTCTTGTTCTTGTGAAGTGAGTCCATTGCAGATTATTTAAAATGCAGCAGCATGCAGGGCTCTACACTAAAAAAAAAAAAAATTCCAGGAGCACTTGTGCGCCCAAGTTAAAAAATTTACGAGCACAGACACAAATTTGGGCGCACAGTCAGTTCTGTACTCAACTTACACATAATCTAACATTACACTGCAGCTAACAGTTAAACATGCCAGTGCACCAATTGCAAAGATTAAGAATGACTGACAACATTTAGGCTACAGGAAACAGGATTTTAAAGATCAGTGCCTACTTTATTTTCAGTCTGTTCTATTTTCCTACATTTTGTTAATTTAGCTAATCCAGATATGCCTATGGTAACCTATCTGACTGCATACTGAATAGTACTACTAAATCAGTCCATTTGCTCTTCCACAAAACCCAACATAGTCTAATCAAGGATATATTTTTTATACTTTTATTTTTTATTTGAAATATCTGCATTGATGGGGGCAGTTAGGCAAACATTAGGCCTACTTTCGTTTTGCACTTCAGCTTCAGTGTAAACAAACAAGAATGCGTGGAAGCCTGGAGTTGTCAGTAGCGTTCTACCTTTGAATAAAATGGGAGTATTACGGGAGGCTACTTTTGTGCCTGTTCGCTACATCTATATTTTGCATATTGCAGCCAATACGTCAACTGGGCTAAAAGGCATGTTAGGTTACCTTTCCTTCTCTCACTGCATTCTCAGAATCTCATCCTGTTCCTCCTATATCCGGTGAATTCGGTGGATAGAAGAACTCATTTCTTCAATCTTTGCATCTTGGCTGGCTAGTCTAACTTCCTGCTTTTTCTGTGCACTCTTGGATTTGATAGAAGCGACTACTAGCGAGTCACAACGCGAAACTGCTAACGTTGATGGGAGGTGTAGTTTTTATGCTGCATTCGCGACGTGATTCTATGGTTTGCACCAGTAATGTTTCTCGATGTTGCAGTGTATTTTGTAGACAAACATTGACATGGTTAGAAGCCATTCGCACCAGTGCGCCTAAATATTTTTTTTGCACTCGCACGCCATCATTTTTACTCGCATGTGCGAGTGAAATGGGCGCACTGTAGAGCCCTGGCATGTCTAGTCTAATAAATCAAAGAAGACCTGTGTAGCTCCTCTGTTAGTTACTCCTTCATTGGCTTCCTATAGCAGCCGAAATTAAATTAAAATATTTCACTTTGGCCTATGGGACACTTACTGGATCGGACAAATCTAAAAGCTGGATCTAAATTCTATGATCCAGCTTTATGGCCCCTCTCGCCCACTGCGGTCCTCTGATGAGTGCTGACCTTCCATCGATACTAAGCGGTCACAGTCAAGACTCTTTTTGTCCGATTCCTCGTTGGTGGAATCAGTGTTTCTCAAACCTTTTCAGACCAAGGACCACTTAGCCAATAAAAAACAAAACAAAAAAAAAAAAGAGTAGACCTACTTCAACAGTATATTAGGCCTACACAATAGGGCCTACTCGCTGAACCACCTTGCTTATTGTCTTTGCACTTTGCTTATTGTGTCAGAGGATTCATATGATTTAAACTGGCATAGCTTAACTGTTTGGATTTGCATACAAGTGTTTACCTTGTATCTAATTAGTTTTCTTTGCAGAGTCACGGTTTGTATGTGTTTATGTCTTGTTATTGTTATTATTCTGTTAAAATTATTCAGTCTATGACTATTATTAGCATTTCTTATGCAGGCTATATGACTTCTTTGGACAGCTATTTTTGATGATAATGTTTGTAAAGCGCCTGCCAATAACCATTAGCATAACACCAGTCTGCCCTGAAGTAGAGTAAAGAACCTGCACAGAGCTGCTGTAGCAGTACCATTCACAGCCCTGTACTTCCTGGGTTATGTAATAAAGTCTGAGGGTAGTGTGTGCACCTTGCTGTTTCACTGCCTTGTCTTTCTGCTGGTTCTGCTGCTGGTGGCTGGCCTGAAGGCTGTCGATCTCGCGCTCGTACTTGGCCGCGGCCTTTCTCCACTTCTCAAGCTCCATGGAGACGGTCTCCAGGTTGCCCCTAAGCGTGGCGATCTCACGCTCACGCTGTGCGCCGGACGCCTCCAGGGTCTTACGCAGGCTCTGCGCCTCCTCTTGGGCCGTGTGCACTTCTTGGCGCATACTGAAGATGGCGCTGTCCCGCTGCTCACGCAGTGTCTCCATGTCCTCTTGCACAATCTGCAGCTGGGCTGCACACAACCACACCACACGCAGGAAAAGGACATACAGCACAGTAAGTGGACGCCATCACAGCACGTACACAGGCAACAGAGCCTGTGTCTGTAATTGAATGGACACACTTCAGAAATAAAATACACTTACACTGCAGGGCCTTAACCTGCTTGGCCGACTGCTCGACCTGCTGTCTGCCAGCCTTCTTCTCCTCCTCTAACAGACCTGTGTGTGACACATTCAGACAAAACAGTATGATTTCAGACACTACAGCTCTGCCTGATTGGCTCTGGAATTTTGGATCACATTTATCAGGTCAAGGGTGCATTGTTGTCTATTCAAACCATCTGCCATTATGAGTGATTTACTAGTATAGCAGGTAAGACATACACTGCACTTTAATTATATCATACTGCTGTCCTTATGAGATGCTAACTGATCTATTTCTAAAATGTTCAGTATGCATCCTAGCAAGGTGGGGGATGGGGGAAAACACAAGTATTCTATAGCCCCAGACCTTGTAAATCCAAACATTTCTGTTTGTCCACGTTGGCCTTTGCCTGGACGTCCTGCAGCTCTTTGGTCAGATGCTTAATGACCTTCTCTGTGTCTGTGGACTCCACGTTGGTCTGATGCAGCTCATCTGCAAAGAGACAAGTTTTAAAACAACATTAACAGTGAATCACGTTTCGTTAAAAAGAAAAGTTAAAAGTGCTGAGGAACCAGACCTTTAAGTCCATAATTTCAGCTGAGGAACTTATTAATATTGATTATGCTCATTTTTCTATCCTTCGGTGAAAACGTGAGTCAGGATACATTTAGAGAGGGAAGGAAGAAGGGAGAGAAAGCTAAATTTCCCCAGAGATAAAAAAAAAAAGTCAGTATACTGCAAGAAATGAACATTTCATCCCAAAAGATATGATAAAAACAGCATATCTACTAAAAAGTAGGATCCTCTCTTAACAATGAGACAAAGGCACACGGATCACTAGTACTGTGTCCACTGGAGACGTATATTATATAATGTAATCATGTGACCACTACGTAGCTGTGCATAGTGCTCAATGCACCAAGTAAAAACAGAACCAAGAAAACACGCATCACCATCCTCAGAAACACACATCACCGTCCTCAGAAACACACATCACCATCCTCAGAAACGCACATCACTATCCTTAGAACACAATCCTCCTCACGGCTTCAACTAAACCAGATAAGGTTGAAAATTAATATGGAGGTAAAAGCTGTATATCTTTGGCAGCTCCAGAAAATCTACGGAGGGTTCCTCTAAATAGGCCGACATGAAAAACAGGCCACTGTGCTGAGTGCTAAAATATGCATGACTTCAGATCGACTTACTGTGGACAGGGTGCCATAAATGGTGAAAGTACACTTCTTGGAGGAGAAACTGATTTTTCCCCCCCTCTTTTAATCAATTACCCTCCCTGACTCATAGGATTTTAGATTTCACAAAAATGTGTACATGAGGTCTAAGTGATTACGGGCAAAAGCCAGATGTGCTGGGCTGGCCTAGCCTTCACAAATGCCAATTAAAGACAAAATGCTTCCAAGATTCATAAAATCCTAGTTGATATAAAAAGCCCCAGAGCTACCTACGTGCTCTAGTTCAGGCTTCTGACCCCACTTCCGCAAGAGGACCGGCAGGAACGTTATGTCCTAATTTAGCTTTTGCGTGTGTGTGAGAGATGGAAAGAGAGCAAAAGAAGTGCAAAGAAACAGATAGGAGAAGAGAAAAAAAGAGAGGGAGGAGAGAAAGAGAGGGAGAGAAAGGAAGAGTGAGGCCTACGTCAGATGATGTTATACATGGTAACAAAGATGGCTACGGAGCATACATGATCTCTGACACACATCTTCACTGGCAACGTCTTGTGACCAAAATATGAATAAATAACATGCATGATCCACACACAAGTGCTTCCGGTTCATAGGCAGACCTTAGTCAAGCATCAATGATGATGCTTACATAAAACAAAGGGGGAGAGAGGCTACTACTGTTCTCAGAGGACAAAGTGTTCTATTCATTTTGTTAGCGCTGCTCATCTCAACTGCCTCCAGCTTCAAGTCACACCCACACAGCATCTCTGTATTCAGTGTGACGCCTTCTCAGATTTAAATCAAACAGAGGTGTGTGTATGTGCGTGCGTGTGCGTGTGTGTTTGTTCATGGTGCAGAAACAACACATTTGTTGTGATTGTGCATTCATGCAATGAATGAAAATATAAAGTTCTGGTATTTGGTGGTATGAACAACATCACTCATACATTCATTCGTTTATGAGAACACATGTTTAATCCTAAAGAAATTCAGCAGACTGCTCTCTAAACCATTCACAGAACTACACACAAACGCAACCTTTTTTACCTTATATAGGCACTGTAACTCACACTTCTTCACCCAACAATGCCTTTGCTGCCTGTGACTCCAGTTCAGTGAGCCCAAATGTTACCCGTATAACAACTCAGGCATTGCCAGACTTATTTTGCATGCAATTAAATGTTGCAACAAACACACAAGTGTTACCTTTAATGAGAGAGACTTTATTCAGAGGCTCAGACAGTCTTTTGTCATCCATTGGTCCCTCTGCAAACCAACCAAGAGAAGCAAAAGTAAATAAACCTGACATGCGAATAACATTGCCTGTGGCTGTAAACCTGAACCAGTAACACTGATGTTAATGGGCATGACCTCTGAAATACCCATCAGCTCATACACAGCCACCATTAGACATGACATTGAAAACTAATTCAAGAGAATCAGTGGTCATTATGCTGCACTTAATACTGTTTGAATGAAATAGCAGTTAAGCACATCACCGTATGTTCACTGAGATAAGTACCACATTAAAAAACTGAATAAGGCACATTTATAATCCATGAGTGTTCTTAATCTCCACTGGAGTGGTGTTAAAAAGAAAAACAGAAAAAAGTAAGATACGACTAAATATACAAAACATCTTACCTGTAGTCCCTACTCACAGATACAATCCTTACTGGGTCTGAAAGAGCGTGCTACTCAATTCTTTTCCTTGTAGTTGATTTTCTGATGAGAAATGGGAGATACCATTTACAGGGGTGGTACAAATATAGCTCCCACTGCCCTGAGCGACGACAATGTCATACAAGTGAAGGAGGAGAGGGGGGTTGGAAAAGACCATCTGGCTTGAGAGAGCATTTCTAAAAGGTTGATGGTTAAGCTTATTCAATTTGGCACACATTGAGTTTTGTATTCTGTTAATTAGCTTCAAAACCATCCTTCCTCCTCTCTCTGTCTGTCTGTTGCCCCTCATCTCCCCTCCCCTGTTCACACTACCCAGTGTGAGTCCTGGTGTACACATGGTTAGGCATCCATACTCGGCAGAGGACAGAGGCTGCAGCTGCGTGCCTCAACAGTCACAGCTTTTGTTTAGAGGTCAGGGCTGATGATGCTGATGTAAACCGCACAGGGAACACAACAATAGCAGGCGCTTGTATATGTATGTATGTATGTATGTGTGTGTGTGTGTGTGTGTGTGTGTGTGTGTGTGTGTGAAAGTAGAACACTGACTCTTCATTCTACATTTGGGAATAAGCGCTGTGACATGCCAATTCCCTATACGAGAGAGACACGGGATAAAAGTCACAGTACGGTTATGCAATAATTCATGAAGTAATGACATAACATGAGCATCGGTCTTGGAATGTTGTCAATGGGCAACAGTATTCAGAGAATTAGACAGGCAGGGTAAAATAACAAGTGAAATATTTGGTTAATACGAAAGGGAATTAAGGAAAACATTTTAATTTGCAATGTTCAGTTATATCACATCTCAAAGATAGGTTTTCCCAATCTGTTTGGTTATGATTGTGAGTATAATTCACAAGTCAGTGATTTGGCACGAAAATAAATAAATAATAATAATAATAAAAAAAAGTCACTTATCAATTGCCAACATCATTGCATATGAACATTAAGCCTCCAACACCCAACATGTTGGCAACTAGGCTCAATTTGGCTGCGAAACAAGACTGCAATGAAGGATTCCGGACATCTTTGATCAGTTCCATAAATAATGCGTGAACCAGGTCAGTTAAATTAATTTCTGGTTAAAGATCTACGGGGACTGATGTCTGCTTGATGAGATTTGGGAGGTGCGTTTATATTAAGACTGGAGTGGTGTGGCTAAAAATACGCCTGAAATTAGGCAACAATTTGTAGGTAAGCTAACTCTTAAAAATGGTTGTCACCAATTTATCTACCAGTAACTCTAGATACTGTTAGTTTCTGGATTATCTTTGTTTTCATGAAAACGGCCTCGTTTGCCATGTGCAGTTTGCAACCTAATTTACGAAATCTCAAAAGGTAGCATTACCTAGCTAGCTGACTAGTTTCTAGCTATCAAATGTTCCTGACACCATCACCGAATACTGTCATCGCCTACCAATGTCTTAACACGAATAAATGGTCAACTCGGCGACATTTAGTTAACAAGTTAGCTGGCTAGCTGCCTCACATTAGTATATTAGCATAGCAAACCCCACCTGTGCAACGTTACGTTAATTCATTATTACCAATCAGTCTAAGCCCAACCTTACCAGTTTAGCTAAATGGACAGCTAGCTGACCGCTAGCATTTCTAGAAATGCAGCATAGCCGTTTTTGAAAATGCAAATAACTGCTCAGCATACCATACTTTCTATACCTGTTAAAGTGCATATAGATGTATTACTATAAATGCGTTTATCTGACAAGTTATTGACGTTAGTTGAATTTGTTTTCTCACCTGAAAAATATTGGTCCCTTATGGTGGCTACCAGAGGTTTGACATGAGGCGAACGATTTTATCTTGATTAGTTCTAGCTGCTAATGTCTGGGGAGCCCCCATGTGGCTACCGCCGACAGTACATGCTCCATTCAAAGGGGGGGAGGGGGGACTCCCAATCTTGAGTCTTGCTTTGTTTTAATGCAGTCCATGGAGAACACACACACACACACACACACTTATTTTTCCCCCAATGCAATATAATGACGGTATTCAATATAGCCTATTTTATCAATATATTTCAAAAACTAAATTTAAAAAGATAAATAAATAAACTGGGGTGGCTGCCCTGAGAAGAAGAGGTATATTGGAGGGTGTTGGGTGAGGTCCGACAGGTAAACTGTCACAGCATGAGGGCGGTAGTCTGTCTGCCTGCTGGCAGGTGTGAGGAGAGAGCAGATGGCAGAGAGGGCAGTGGGAAAAAAACAGTGCCAGGAGGTCGCTTTAAGGAGACCATAATCAGAGAGCTTTGGGTGCAGCAAGAGAATGGCATCAGGTGGCTAAACTGAGCAAGCTTTTGTGGTCGAGAGCACTTGCCTTGGTGCCATGTTGCACACATGCATTTGTTATGTACAGCGGGGATCTGGATACACTCACAGTTAGATCCCTGTTGGACCCCTACAAATAGGTTATGTGTTATAAATGTGTATAAATCCATCCAAGACCCCAAAATAGAAAAGAAACCCACAATAGGACAAGTTATGTGATCATAATTTATTGTTCAAACTACATCAATTGGTCCTCAGGAAACTTCCACAAGTGCTTTAGGTTTGAATGATTCCATCATGACCAAATGTACACATTGCACATATCTCTACCATGAGTATCGAAACTGCCATGTTACAACTTTTATTTCTAGTTATTGCCATGCTGTGGTATAGTGTAATAAGATGTTGCTGATGTCATCACTGCAGCTATAAGGTGTTTCTGAGTATGATAATAAAGGTATTGTCCTCTGTGTATTACTGAACAACATTCCTCAGATGAGCTCTTTACAGGTAAATTGATTTCATTGTAAATGCTCCTTTACTAGATAGTACTACAAGACATAATAATTTCTTTTGTGTGACATAAAGAAAAAAAAATCATCCATAGTCCAAGTTAAAAAAACAGAAAACTACTAGACCGACACAATGTGATAGTACTGATTACAAAACAAATGTCATACAGTATAGTTGGCATTTTCACAATTACCCATTGCAAAAATGGTTCAATACATATTTCTGGATTGTATATTTAGAGTTATGCATGGATCTCAAGCTAGATTTTTCTATGTGCACGGTATTTTTTGGAGGATATGTCAGGATTATTTCCATGTAACCTATGTATGGATGTGGATTATATAAAAAGACCTCATCACACTAGGCAAATACTGTACACATATGTTTTTACAGTGTTGTACTTTCATGTACTTTCAGCTGTTTGTCATTGCTGACAAACTCCACTTTGGCAGTCGAAACACAGTATTTTTTTTTTTTTAAATTGGCAGATTTAACCCAGGACCCATGGCCCATGGACTTGACTTATGAATGATATTGTGACTTTTTGAGATACAAAAGAACTCGCCCTGTCTAGGCAATCACCATCCATTCTAATCACAGTTATCTTTGTTGACTGGCAGTCCATGTCCATTGTTTGGCATCCATCTTGCCAGGTCACAGTTACTGTCATTGACAGTGTTTTTTCTTCTTCTCTGTCTCCCTTTTCTTATTGTAAAATCCACGTTTCCAGAAATTGTCGTGCTTGTAAAATGTCAGAGTGCTAGTCCGCTGATAGGCCTGTGTTGCACACACGCTTGCCCCCTCCTGGCATGGCATATGTTTTGTCTGTGACCCAGGAGGGCAGCAGAGTCCTGGTGATTAGGGTGAGATTAAACACCTAACAGAACAGACAGCATGACGGCATGATTCGTTGAATCAGGGTGATGGGGGTGGGGGGGGGGGGGCAGGGGCTGATGGGAACAGGGATTTTAAAAGACACTGCTGCCCTCCGGGACCATCTAGTCCTGTGCTCCGCCACTGCACACCCACCGCAACACTCTGGGCATCCTGTAAAGTGCAATTCTGGAAGGGTGAGGGAGCTGTCCTTCAGAGACTGTTTTTGTCTGGGTGTTCCGACTCGGGGCTGCGAGGAAAGTAGACTGTAGCTTTGTGCTCTTCATAACGGTCAATGTGCTTTAAATGCACCACCATGTGCAGCGCGTAAGCCAGAACCAGGAGCAGGATCAGGGAGGTGATAAGGCCCATCAGAATGGCAGGGGTGAAAAAGGTGGCGCAATCACTGGCTGAGGCAAACTTGTTGGACTGAACATTGAAGGCCTGGATCTGTAAGGGTAAAGAGATCAAGAGGTTGTTAATGATCTCAATATCTTATAAGATTTTTTATTTTATTTATCTAATAGTAAAAAAAAACTAATATATATATATATATATATATATATATATATATATATATATATATACATGAAATGTTCAGCACTCTCTACAGTGTTTTCAGTTCACACACTATAATAATTTATTAAATGTATTAAATTCACCATTCTTTACAGATCATCTACAGTACAGGCTATGCAATATTATGAAATGACAAAATTGTGTCATTTCATTATTGAGAAACCTTCAAACTTCGAGACAATTTAATAAAATAAAATCAAACTTCATTTATATAGTGCCTTTTGGGAAGTGTTGCAATACAAGGTGCTAACAGAGAAAAAGCCCAGAGAATGTAGTAGTGATTTGAAATCATTAACTGGATTAATCCATCTGATGTAAGCCCTAAAACACAATATATTAAACATATGGTATGTCAAAAGAAAATGTAAATAATGTAATTATAAAATCAAAACAATTTACATGCAAATGCATATGTTCAATTTCCTGAACTTATCTATGTTGAATGTTATAAGAGAACACTGTATGTTAAAACATTATATATACAAAGAAATGACATGCATCATCATCTAACTCTAGGCTTGGTATGAATGCCTAGCTTGCTCCCTGTCACCCACCTGGAAGTCTGTGAATGTGATGTGCCAGTTTGCCGAGCTGTCAGTGTAGGAGCTGGGCACCAGTAAGGTGTCATATTTCTGTAAGCTGCTGACGTGCTGGCAGTGGTAAGAATAGGTAGCAGGGGCGTAAACCTCGGTGGCGTTGAAAACAGCCTCGTGCGACCAGTTGTAGTGGATGTGAACACTGTCCAGAGTGAACCAGTTCTGGCCAGCCGACTCATAAAATGTGTTGGACATATGAAGTCTGTTGATGAGGAAGAAACAGAGAGAGAAACAGAGAGAGAGAGTCATCATGACAGGCATTACAGCTGAATGACTGCATCAGTGATAAGCTGGTGATGACATGTTTTTTGACACAGAGTGCTGAGTACTTACTTGATGACAAGTCCTCTTATGTCCTCCACATCTCCAAGGTGCAGGGACAATCTGTTGTCAAAAAAATCCAATCAATCATCAAAATATCAGGGGTTAAACATTGCTAAAATGCAATTCTCTAAAACACAAATGCATGTGAATAAAAAGCAGTGTAAAACAGGCCAGTGAAGTCACCATCAATCTGTGCTATTGTCATACAGTATATTGAGATACATCCAAAGCCTATTATCACAGGATTTAGAACAACGGCCCATTGAAGCCCACATAGCTTATAGAACAAACGCGAGGTTACCATTGTCAAATGAAGCATAGTGTTTTGAAACTAAGACTTACAGTCTGAATGGCTAAAACAGTAAACAGAGTTAATCCAAAAGCACACATAAAAACCAGCCATCACATACGTTGCTTTTTCCTTGGAGCAGACTGAGCCTTTTGTCTCTACTGAAGCATTGGGCCCAAACACTCTCTCAGTCAGATCCAGGAAAGTGTGATTCCTGTAGCGAATGGCCAGACGTTTGGCTTTGAACAGAATGCATATCTTGCCATTGTAGGCTACGGTCAGTGGAGAGTATGGCCCAGAACTGGTCGACTGCAGTAGCTTCCGCTTAGTTCTGGGTTGGGCATGCAGGTGCCACCCATAAGGCTGTCAGAAAAGAGGGTAGAAGGAGAAAAAAAACACTGAACAAAAATGTCATGGGGACATCTAATGTAAGGGCTTATCTGAATGAATGCTACATAAAGAGAAGAAAATCCCTGTTGACATCATCTGGTCAGAAACAAATTCATATATGCTGTTCTAATCGGATGCCGTGTTACAACAACAACAGAGGCTGGATGTACATATTTCATGGCTTTGGGAACTATTCTTGTGTGCAAGGTCACATTGGCTATCAGGGAAAATGCTTTACCTGCAGTATTCTTCTGAGCGGATTCTCAGCTGCAGGCAAATAACTGCCCTCGTGCGAGGCACTTGGATTCTCTACACCCACTCCATCTGCACAACAGCGATGGGAGAAGATTTTAGGGTAGGAAGATGAGCTCTGTGATACCACTCAGCACATGGAGTCACAGTATTATTTTTAGTGACGCTCTGGCTCTGGCTGCCTATACTAAACACCCTGGTCTGCTTCTGATGGTCTGAGAATCTACACACTCTGGTCATCAGGCTCATAAAATGTGATGTAGGATGAAAAATAACTGTGGCTGTCATTTTCATGGCATGTTTTCATATACATATCGAGCAAGACCTGTGTCCTTGCCAGCCTGCCTGATCGGTGATCTCATTACTTAGTGAGGTAAGGGGAGGCGAGGAAGGTGTGAGATTGTGACAACAGGAATAGTCTTGAGGGATAGTTTGTATTCACAAGAGCACAATGATTCATCTAGGCTTTAGACAAATTTAGAACAAATCATGTCACTTTAATTAAACTCATGGCAACAAGCAGGATAAAAAGAGCCTGTTTACAATCTGTTTAGAGGCGACCTGAACCTAATATATTCTTAAAAAATATGAATCTAAACAGCATTTTCCAGAAAGGACTCTGAGGAACTTGTTACTGACCTGTTCTGATTCTGATAGCTTGATACTGGGGGACCTCTGAACTGTATAAAACAGAAAACAGTCTACATTGTGACATACAACATACAATGTACTCTCAATGGAAATGAAAAAAAAAAGCAACTTGCACATTCTGAAAAGAAATAAGCACACTAAATTAACAATCTTTGTAACTAGTTATTTTCAATGAGTAACACCCATTTTTACCTTGTTTACATGAGTTAATGTTTCTTTCGCTGTGTGTATGTGTGTGTGTGTGTGTGTGCGTGCGCATGTGTGTGTGTATATGCGTGCGCATGTTTCTGTGTATATGCGTGCGTGTCTAGCAGACAGTCTACCCTCACACACTGCCCTGACTGTTCCCATAATACATCAACTTCTAAGATTATCCCAAGACAAACCATTTAAACATCTAATCATAATGAGCTTGGCAGGGGTTATTCTAATACCTGATTAAGAGTCTGACTTTCGCCTGGTTTAGATCTGGAGGGGCTTTTGCACACTTTGCAGCCTGCTGTGCCTCCAGCTTTGGCCACTGTTAGAATAAGGCTAAACTATCTGGAACCAAGGTCAGCAGAGCCATGGCCAATATTAAGATTGGGGAAGCGACACTCCGTTCATTATCAAGCTACTACTTTTGTCTACTGGTACAACACAGCAACCGTCCCAAAGTGTCTTTCAACATTGTTGAGCGCTTTTTACCAGTCCTTTCTGAGGAAAGAAACTCAGAATACATCATGTGGATTTCCCTAAATAATGTACCATCTAAAAAAATAGCCTTTCAAAACATGAGGCTTAGTCCGTATTGCAAACAACTGATAGGGTCCATAAGGGATATAGGATAAATAACAGGAACATTTTATTGCCTTCAGATAACAGGTACATTTTATCAACTAGTCCTGAATAGTATACAACATCCAATAGCTTTATATGGACTATCAGCAAAAATTCCTTACTGCAGTGACACACCATTCTGAAATGAGTCCTAACCTACTAAACTATACTGCTTCCATTGCATTGACAACCTGTTCAACCACAGCTACCATGGTCCTCAGGAAGGCACCAATTGCAGGCCTGTGTGAAATAACTCTCTCCTTTGTTTCTCTGCCAGCTTACTGAGGGCAGCAGCTGAGGACTCTGCTGCTGTCATTGGTTATGCCTGGACAGAGCGAGGTAAGTGCTGAACATAGCATATATGTAGTAGAAAAAAAAAACTATACTCACACACTATGTCTCCATCTCCACTGTGATAATGTGCCATGTTCTCTCTTTCTATCTCATTTGTCTTCTCCTTTTGTTTCCTTTGCTTGCCTGCATATCTATAGTTTCGTCTTTATTTTCTTTTCTTGTCTTTGTACTCTAAAGCATATTTGGGCCATATGTCTGTAGGAATGTGCTGCCATGACACCTAACAATAGGTTAGATAATCAGATGGGATTAAGATTACAGTCATCACGTCTTGATGTGTTGACCTCAAAGTACTTTAGAAAACATTGTGAACAACTGGAGACAGTGTTGGCCCCTCTCAAATCAAGCTATGACTACATTCTAAATGGCAATCCTTATAATCAACACAAGCATGGGAAATGTGTCATGCAAGTATCGGGTGTAAGAGTTTATTGACGTTTAAATATCTTTCTTGATGCAAATAATTGTTCTTTCATTGAATATGATTAACTGAGGTCTTAGCATAGACACAATAACAAAAACAGAAATTGATCTGTTTTGAATAGGATTTGAACAGGATTTTTCAGTGCAACCTGCCTGTCTGAGCTCACCATCTGCTTTCATATGGATGAAAATGTGTAATCCTTTTCGGAAAATTCAAACCATACCTCTGAGTTAACTAATCATCTGTCATAATAGTTGTTGAAAACTCTTAGACTGTGTTCACATGTGAAATCCAGACCTCTCTCAACATGTAATTAATAGGCGGATCAAGCTTCCAAAAAAACATTGCACAATGACAAAAGAGATAGTGCAGACACTGTTTCAGACAAAGATGAACACACTCTGTTTCAAAAATAGGAAGCTGTCATAAATTGTCAGTTAAACTGATAACATTCTCCAAGTTGAAATGACAACTTTATCCCCATCCACTATCCCAGGGGAAAATTTTAACTTAAAGATTAAACAGTGAGTTAAATGATTGCATTTAGTATTCCTAATGCAAAAGTAACACAAGAAAAGCCATTCCATTAGACACATATGGTTCAAGTGATATGCCATAGGAACACAAAGCAATATACATTACTGTTGATGATGGAGTACCACATGATACAAAATAGCAAATAACATGAATTTGACAATTACAATGACAACTAAATCTTACACATGAGAGGACTAGTATCCATGAATAAACCAGTAACAACATAAATATATATATTTTTCAAGAGCCCTGATGTTTAGCGGACAGTATATTTTCAGGTTCCTAGTAGCAGGCCAGCTGAGTGATGCTATTGCAACACATTGTGGAGTGTCATATATAAACTGAATCCAACAGCCACAGCACTGAATGGAGAGTGTCTCTCCTGTCTCTTTGTCATAGCCATATCACAATGTGTTGCAGTTACAGTACGAACGCACACAGAGCCATCCATATATTCTATTTCTGGTGTTCACTCCTTTCCTATGAATATATGTATGAATCTTAAAGGACTCTCTTACGCTTCTTTTTAAACCCTATTTTTTGTTTACCCTTTCTCACAGGCTTGTTTCCTGATGACTCCAGCCCACTGTGAGAGATATCCAGCTAGAGAGCCTGGAACTGCACAGCATCACTGCTGGGCATCCGTGAGCTGAGACGGAAATAGCAGCACCTTACCTCTTGTCCAGGATTGCAGGCACTTGATCAAAGGGCAAGGACAGTTGCATAAAAACAAAAGGTAGCAGTGCAAAAATAAGAAAAACACTGTGTTTAGCCATTGAGACAATCAGAGGAGACTGCCCGAGATGAGGTCTGCTTCATAATCTGCTCTGATAGCATATCCCTAAACCTGAGCGGAGTGACGGGCAGCCGTGGCAGCCAATACGCACACACAGGGTGAGGATGATCGTGCGTCACACTCCACGCAGCCTTCATTCTTGCTGCCTCGCTGTGCCCCACCCCTCCCTCTCTCCCTACCTCCCTCTCTCTCTCTCTCTCTCTCCCTCCCTCTCTCCCTACCTCCCTCTCTCTCTCTCTCTCTCTCTCTCTCTCTCTCTCTCTCTCTCTCTGCCTCATTGTGTCTCTCACGAAAACATAGCCTTTGGCAAATCCCAAACTTCTTGCTATTTAACCTTCATTACACACTGTTTATTTGTAACACAAATTCACATTAATTTGATTTTAATCACGACTACAGTCAGATTAATTCTGAGTGAGGCATAAAAGAGTCTGGCTGAAGAAATGTTATGACATGACCTAAATTTCATGGCCATGATAATTGAAATTCATTCATATGAGGAGTTATCCGTGTGATATAAAAAGAAACCCCTTGAGCATAGACTTGAAAAACAGATAAATAAATAAAAATGAAAAAAAGAAGGAGGGGATAAACACATTTGCAAGCATCTCACAGCAGACTCCCTTCTCTTCTGTGAGTCAGATGATGTTGAATCATTTCAACGTTTATTTCTGGCCTGCTTTTTTGACTTTCATGGAACTGTCAGAGGTGCTTAGCTAGTCTGCTGAATGCATATCATTACATCCAAAACAGTGGGCAGTAGTAGCCTATCAATTAATGGCAACAGTTACACCTACGCGCTTGTAAATAGCACTCTGTGAGTGCCAGTATAACAGTATAAGCTCCATCTGTTGTTCCAGAAGCCATAATATAGGTCGTGATTCTTCACACTAACATCAGAAATAAACAAAGACCACTAGGTTGTTTTCGTACAAGACATGGACGCTAGGCTACTTATCGTATTCATGATCAAAACACGTTTCCTATTAGGCTCAACGTCCACTCAAGACAAAGACGTGGGTAGTCATAATATGCTTGAATTTTTGTGCACCACAAATAAAATGGGGCAGCTGGAGACAGCGCTGCAATGGCTTTTCTGCATCTTGTGGCATCTATCGATGCACTGACTTTCAAGAGCAACATAGCCTGTGAAGAAATGAAATCTCGCCGCCTAGTGGATAAATATGGTATTCTGATAAACATCAATTCATACGAGGACTTCTCCATGGCCATTCTGAAATCACTAGTTGTTGTGATAGGCCTAGGGGCCATGTGTTGACTTTTCCTGCCAATTATATGCACCTTAAAGTCAAGCACTTAGCTGACATCAGGGGTGAATGTGGAATACATCCTTGTTGTAGAAAATGTGCACATTTGCAAATGTATAGTTATCGAGTTATTAAGAAATTATTATTATCGAGTACCTAATCAAACACAACAAGCCACGTCTCTGACCCAGCGTTATATCATATCCGCGCTCTCAGTTCAGAGGTCTCAGTTTACTATTTCTATGGCAACACATGTTTACTCCCTTGCGCCACAACAAAGATGAGTACGATGAGACGAAAACGAACAGCTATGCCCATTGCTTAACTACATTAAAAATATATTTTAGATTTGACTGAACACACAAAACTTTGTCCGGTTATATAACAAGGTAGGAGATTACGGAGTATAAATCGAGATGAGCGTTAGCTAACACTTTTTGGTAATTAGCAAGATGGCTAGTTAGCTTAGTTGGCAAGACATTTTAAACTGGCTACTGACACTTGACAGTCATGTAACTAGGTAGAGCACAATTGCATGCATTCGCGTTATGGTTTGGTTGACATAATCTACTTGTGTTTTTCTTTAAGGATGCCTACCTCCACAGGGGGGCTCAAATCAACACTAGAGGATGGTCTGAAGCAATACAACGTCCTGCCACCTATCCAGACCGGACCAGGGAAGAATGGGGTCCGAGCGTGTGAGGTGCCCCCTGAGAGGTTGGCAACACAGAGAAAGCTTCTGCGGCACAGGAGGAGTAAAGATCAGCAACAAGAGTTGCAGAAATTAATGTAGGAATTTTGTCTTTTCCTTCCCTAAAAGTTGAAAAGTTAGTAAAAAAAAGTGAATACGTGATAAATTTAAATACAGGTCGGTTAGCTGTCTAATGACTGCACAAAATAGTGAAGGAAAATAGTAGGCTTGCTATATCTAATTTGTCCATTAAATGTTTTCTACAGGATTGACAGTGCAATGCAAGCCTACCAACATTCTAAATATGCTCCATCCAGTGCCCCTCAGCCTGTGGAGCCCCAGCTCCCCACCTCGGTAGAATGACCCTAAACATTCTCTTAGACTTTTTTCTTCTACACTACTCTGAAAGTGTGACACACAGGTATTTGTGTATTTACTGTTGTCTTCTTTCTTTAACAGCAGGGCATCAAAACCAGGAGAGTAAGTTTATTATTTTTGTTTGACTATAGGGTACCTAAAGCAAATTAGAGATAATACCAACAAATATAGCCTAAAAGTGCACAATTAAAACAGACTCCTTAATTTGGTTCTCTCTTCATTGTAAAGAACTACACATTTCTGAAAACATGCGTGGAGGCCAACCCTATCGTGCCCATCCAGCAGCAGTGGCTGGATGCCATGCTGACCCGGGTGCCCCCGCAGCTTCGCCAGGGGCCCGGTCGCCAAGAGCTTCTGGAGGAGCTCTGCAAGGAGGTCAGCGAGAACTTCATGGCTGGCATGGTCAAACACACAGGTGAGCATGATTTGGAGTTCCCTCTACAGTCTCAGCAATCATTTCAAGCCTTGACACAGAGAAACACATTTCTGTGCTGATGGGTGTACTTCACTGAGCATGAGCTACTTGTGACATATTCTGAAGTGCCGTCTCTGAAGACTGTAGCCATAGGGATTCTGATGTGTTAGAGTGTTAGAGTGTTAGTGTTTTCAGGGATTCATCTAATGTGTTCTCTCCATCAGTGAACACTATCCTTCAGAAGCCAGATGCAAAGGCAGCAGAGGTTGAACGACTAGACCAAGTCCCAGCAGGAAAGTAAGTGATAAGTGAATGAGAAAATACAGTATATGGTAATCAGCAATAGAACAGTCTGTAGAAACTTCATCTCATGTAATGTCACAGAGTTTTATAGAGAAACAGTCCCTCTATTGATGTATCCGTGTTGGTTTGTTTGCAGAACTTATGATTTTTCCAGGCCTTGGAAGGACAGCTTCATCAAGAATCGAAAGGAGATGAAGGAAAATTTGCATATTCTCCACCCAGTCATGAGAATCACTCTGGATATATGTTATGCAACCTTCTCTAATCTACTGCTGGTCGATCTATCTGACTGCAGGTGTGAAAGTACAACTGGCATTTTCCTCGGTGTATGGATACAAATTGCCGTAATTAAATAATAATGGAAATTTAATTCAATTGCTCTTGGCAACTTGTGTTCTTGTGTGGATTACTGAAATGGACTTGTGCTTGAAGGTCCAAGGGTCCCGTTGACTGTGTGAGCCTGAAGAACAAAGTGGCTCTCGAGTGTGACAAGATGGAGGAAAGGCTCATGAACAACTGGTTCCCCAAAGTCATTCATGTCCTCACCAGCAAAGACATGATAAAAGGAATAAAGGCAGACAAGCTCGACTCTTTCTACAACTGTGCCTCTACCCTCATCTCAAACCAGGTGAATTTAAATAACTGAATGTGAATTTAATGCTGAAATTTAGGGATTGGCATCCTATTGGTGTTGTCTGTGTGAAAGAGGCCTAATTGTTTATAATCTAACGGAAAATTACACTACTTATTGTATCATGCACTCTTATGAACATAAATCGTCAGATTGTATCATTGTTAGATAGTGGGTTTGTTTTTCAGCATTTTTTTTAAACTATGTGTAGATCTCAGGTCCAGGTAGCATTCATCTCATTATGGAGGTTGTGATAGCTATAATGTTAGGGCAATTCCGCGCAAAACTGTTACATCCATAACGCCAACACAATGCCATGGTATTTAGTTGCCGTTATGGACGTGACAGTTTTGCGTGGAATTGCCCTAAACTAACTTAAATGTTAAATGCAACATACTGCCCCCCATCCCAACCCACTCCTTAGCTGAGAGGCCTTATTGAGCGCAGTGTGGAGGAGTTTGCCAGCCTATTCAGCCCCAGCAGAGCCTATAAGTTACCCCTCTTCAGGATGGACTTGACCTTTGATGATGAGAAGATGGAGTTCTACCCCACCTTCCAGGACCTGGAGGAAGCGGTCATGGAAATCCTGAATAAGATCTCCAACACCATGCAGGTGCACTAAACAGGAGCCTAAAACAACAGTTGAATACGGAGGCCATCCATTTAGAATGCTTCTTTTCTAATATTTTTCTCATCTCATTCTCCCTCACTCTCTCTCTCTCTCTCTCTCTCTCTCTCTCTCTCTCTCTCTTTCTGCATTTGTTTGTGTGCGTGTGTTTATGTGTTTGTGTTTCACAGAAAGTTCAAACGGTTCAGTCTTGGCTGGCAGAAGGTAATCCGTCAGTACTGGATGCTAAACTGGCAGATCATGTGTTACTCTGGGCTCAGAAGACGGTCCGAGATGCTGTGCGCCAGCACATGGAAGAGCCGGACCTGCATTTTCAGTATTACGGTGCGTCTTAGTGAGAACACTGAGCAAGATTCATATGAAGGAAGTGTGCACCTCTGATAGGACTTATTGTTTTGGTAAAACAATGAAAACATTAATACCCTAATGTATGGATATGCAATAATAAAAAATAATCCACGACTTTGTTTCACAAAGCACAGTAAACCACTTTAAAGTTACACCTTGTTAATTCTAGAAGAGTTACTTGGAAGATTACCCCTAGTGTTTATATTTGTGCCTGCAATGTTAAAACACAGCTTTAACCGTTATACCAGTTTCTTCCTGCTATATTTCATATGACTTGCATGTAGTAAATGATGATAACAGCAATTCTATTCACTTGTGTTTCACTACAGTTGACAACTATGACTGGTTAGTCAATGGAACAGCTCAAGCTCAAATAGAACAGTTTATGGAGGAAGAGCATAGCTTTGATGAGTACGCTGAAGTAAGACTAAATGTTAAAATATATTACATTGACTGAATAGCTTGTGTGTGCTTTCGTGTTGGTTCCTTTCCTTCTTAAATTCATAAAGATATGTTTTTTTCCCTTTTGATCTGATGTATCTCTCAGCAAGTGGAAGCTTTTCGGAAGCTGTCGAGTGAGATCATCAGCTTGCCTGCTGTGGCTCATTTTGCCATGGTCCGCCTGGACTGTGAGGAACTGAAGCAAGGCCTGGCCAAAAAGGCCAATTCCTTTAGACAGGTTCTCTTGGAGTGCCTCATCAGAACTCACCGTGTACACTGTCTGGAGTAAGACCAGTTTGTCATCCCTCTCTGTACTAACCTCTTAATCAGCATCACAGGAACTCACTTGCATTCACTTTAACCTTGGCTTGCTGGTCACAGGGTCACAGTCATATACTGTAGTCTGCAGCTGAGACACAACAGCTTGTGATGTGCATGCAACAACTTGAGCCCTTTCACAGTTACATACACACTCACTGTATATTCTTAATAGGAAGGTAGTGAAGACTTAGTGGTTTTGATTTCCCCTTAACATCCAGTTCCTCATTGAGTTTTTATTTACTTCTAATGTTCATCCAAGGATATGTAAGGAGTTTGAGATCATCCAGGAGACAGCACTTAAAGTGCCTGAGACAACAGAGGACATAACGGAGATGCTGGCTTACATAGGACACGTGAAATCAAAGGGCATAGAGGAGCTCAATGCCAAAATTATGGTGCGTAATATCCTGCATATGTTACTCAGACATGCACCATACTTTTATGAGGTCTAATTGCTTAACTGTATATTTACGACAATATATCATGCTATATTGTTTTCTATGGCAGGAGACACAGCACAGATTGAATTACTTGCTGGATGTGCACTTGTTTGATGCAGAGGACCTTCATCTGAACTCAGTAGTGCTTGTCTGGCCCCAGAATATATTGCCAATATTTGAGCTTAACAATGAGGTACCATATGCCATGCCTTGCTTTCATACAATTTTGAGACATACTGTGAGCATTTACATGTGCTGTGAGCATTCACATTTACATGTTGATGTAGCTTATATTGTGTTGTGTGTTTACAATATATTATCATTGCATTTGCATTTATTAATTTACCAGACATTTCAATTCAAAGGCACTGATATCGTTCATTGAGACTAGAATACATTTTCATAAACCTGTCTGCTATTTGGGAATTAAAATATTGACATTAATGATAACATAATATTAGTATTGCTAGTAGTGTGCTACACCATTTTGCTTTTTTGCCGAGCTACAGCTACAGGAGCTGCATCTTCTTGTTGCTGACCGCTGTGTGTTAATGTTCATTGTGTGCGTGCTGGATGGTGCAGCTGATGGAGAAGGCCAAGCACAAGGGCGAGCAGGAGCTGCTGCAGAGGAGGGAGCGGCTGACCATGGAGCTGGAGAAACTCAGACGCAGGATGAAGGAGTTCGAGGAGTGCTCCGAGCTGGACATGATGCAGCAGGTGGGTCCGCTCCTGACCTAGCGCAGGATAGAGTGCTTTCTACTGCTGCAATGATACGCTGCCAAGCCAGTACAGTGCATATTGCACCCTAAAAGAAGTGCATCTGTGTTTGGGCAAACTCACTTTCAGGTTTACTAAACAGGACATTGTACAAATACTGTATGGCACATTCCATCACACCAATCTTCCTCTACAGTAATTTAAATGCTTTAGAGATTATTTAATTAGGTGACCCTCTTTGAAACTGAACTTGAACTGATCCATGACTGTTTCACACCCTTGCTGCATTCCCTGCAAACTGATCCATGGCCTGTTTAATACCTCTACTAGAGCTCTCGTCCTTGCCTCTTCACAGCTTGCTAACTATGATGTCTCTTGCAGTATGTCAGTGACGTGAGAACGGTTCATAAGCGGCTGCAGGATGCCGAGGAGGCCGTCGATTTCATCAATAAAGAGGAGACGCTTTACAAATGGGACCAGACAACCTACCCAGCTATTGAAGTTATCAAAGAGAGTATTGAGCCCTACCAGAAGCTTTTTGGTTTGGTGTTGAGATGGCAACGAACTGAGAGGAAGTACGTGGACTTTCTTCAGTCCTGACTGCATTTAACCTACTCCTGAAAACTGCAATGAACTGATTGAATTGCCCTAATTTGAATTGTGGGCAAAGAGCAAGGTCTTAAGTCTACCTAGAGTTAATTTAATAATTAGGCAAAATCAATTAGCTATTTTAACACCAGGGGCAAGATCTTGCCTGTAAAGACTGATGAGTCTGCTCAATGCACCCATCTGCCAGATAGTTATTGCACAAGAACTGAAGACTTGTTGATAGACTTTGCAGTAACTGAGTTTACCTATTCTTTAGATGGATGGATGGGGCCTTTTTGGACCTGAATGGAGAGAGCATGGAGGTTGAGGTGGACGAGTTCTTCCGTGAGGTCTACAAGATGCAGAAGTTCTTCCAGCAGAAGCAGAAGAAGGCCGAGCAGGAGCGAGAGAAAACGGCCCCGAAGAAAAAGCCTGGGGAGCAGGAAGACAAGCAGGAGAACGCCACTGTCTTCATCTGCTCCAGGGTCCTAGAGCAAGTCAAGGACTTCAAGGTACCGACTTGGTTAAACGTGCCTGTGGTTACTCATGTGAGGCATAGGAAAGTCCTCGGAACAGGATGATTTTTCATTCTGCACAAACAAAGGCTTCATCATAGTTCAGGATGCAATAGACAGCAAGCAGGGACTTAATAGATTAGACCAGGATTTCATATGGAGTAGGGATTTGTCAATGCTGAAGCAATGGGTGGGTATGTAAGCATTCCTGGAAAGAGACTAGGAGAATCATGATTAAATGTGCAGGGTGCAGAATGAGGCTGTGTTCTCAGATAAGTGGTCGATGAGAGAGTTATGCCCTCGTGGATTTGAATTTCTTGTGAAGGAATCCATTTTCAGGTGTAGCGTCACAACGAGGCTCTCCATGGTGCTAAAGTGTTTTGGGGGTGCAGAGTGCAACTAGACAGCCTCACAATCATACATAGTCATTCTTTGAAAATGCCAAACATCCTGCTTTCGCTCTGAGCTGTAAACTCCTTTCCACAGGAAAACATTCCGATGGTGTCCATATTGTGCAACCCGGGCATTCGCATTCGCCACTGGGAGCAGATGTCCTCCATCGTCGTCTACGACCTCACGCCAAACTCGGGCACCACCCTGCGCAAAGTCCTGCGCCTGAACCTCGCCTCCTACCTGGAGCAGTTTGAGATCATCAGTGCTGCCGCCAGCAAAGTAAGAGCCAGCGTGGGGTGGGGTGGTGTGGGGAGGGGGGTTGTTTCAGGACTCCGCTGTCTACAGGGATTTTCTCTTCTCCTCTCCTCAAGCCTGTTAATTAATTAGACATTAACGAGATTAGGAATCCTCCCATCTAAACTTGATTCCACTGATTAGAGTGGATGTCTGTGCAAGTGCACCTACTGTATGCATACGTGGCAACACTTTACATGTAAAATGATCTTCTCCTTTTATAAAATAGAAGAAAAATAATTAAAGAGAATGAATAGAGAGCTGAATTTGACTTCACTATAAGCAAGAGCCATCAGTATCCGCGTCCATTTTTGTTAACCTTTACTAACTGTTGTTGTCAAATTTAATTTTAAATTAAAAAATGAATGTGATATTTGAAACCATTTAAAAACAATTGAGACCACCAGTCTGCCACTGGCACTGATAATGCCATGGTCTTAGCCTGACGAGCCAGACCCACATTAAGATGTAGGATCTGGGAACTTACCATTGGCACTGCTCAATCCGAGGGGCGGGATAAACAGTTGTCTTTCAAGTTTCCTCTGCACGCAATAGCCAACGGAGAGTTGCTAGACTACCCTGGCTGCAAATTACATTTGCTGACGCTAGGGTGAGTCTAGATTTCTAAGCTACCATGGTCTTTAAGGCAGCCATGGCCTACTGGTTAGCGTTTCGGACTTGTAACCAGAGGGTTGCCGGTTCGAACCCCGACCAGTAGGCACGGCTGAAGTGCCCTTGAGCAAGTCACCTAACCCCTCACTGCTCCCCGAGCGCCGCTGTTGTTGCCGGGATTAGTGTGTGCTTCACCTCTGCTGAGTGTGTTTCACTAATTCACGAATTGGGATAAATGCAGAGACCAAATTTCCCTCACGGGATCAAAAGAGTATATATACTTATACTTATACTCTGTTGAGCCCCTGGAGGTAATAATGCTCTTTGAAGTTGACCTGTGCTGACCTGTGCATCATCACCTGTCCAGGAATTCTCCCTTGAGAAGGCCATGCAGACCATGGTGGAGGTGTGGGATGGGGTGTCATTCAACCATCACCCCTACCGCGAGTCCGGAGTGTCCATCCTCACTGCTGTGGACGAGATCCAGACCATGCTGGACGATCAGATAGTAAAAACACAGACCATGAGGGGCTCCCCTTTCATCAAACCCTTTGAGGCAGAGATCAAGGTTGGTAGATAATATGCACCTGCAGAGTTGCTTTAAAAATGAAAGCCAACAAACAACAAAAAAAGGCACTGGATAAATATTCATTGATCACCCTTAATCAATTGGATGGAGTGTTTTTTGCTTAGTCACTGATATCTGCATGTGGACAGTGAAAATATCCATCAGTATCATTAGTCAAACAAGCCTCTTCCTGATTATGCTTAGAGGTGGGAGGAGCGTCTGATCCGTATCCAGGATACCATAGATGAGTGGCTGAAGGTGCAGGCCCAGTGGCTTTACCTGGAGCCCATCTTTAGTTCGGCGGACATCATGCAGCAGATGCCTGAGGAGGGGAAGCTCTTCCAGACCGTCGACAAGATCTGGAAGGACGTAATGAAGCACTGTGTGAAGGACCCAAAGGTGAGCGGTCTGCTTTTCCTGGACGTTTTTAATAATTTTTTCCAAAAAAACGAGTTCCAAAAATGGTATCAATTTAATTCATTTTAAGTGGACAAATACTGGTCCTGAATGCCCTTGTGCTGTTTCTCAAAGACCTTGATGATATGACAATATCAAAGAATACTATTTTAATTATTTCTTGAGCCTAATGTTGCATTTATTTTCCAAAAGATTTTAGCCGCAACGTCAATGCCTGGTTTGCTTGAAAAACTTCAAGATTCCAATGGACTACTTGACAAAATAATGAAAGGACTAAATGCCTACTTGGAGAAGAAACGGATCTTCTTTCCACGGTTAGTCAAAAATCACCTATATATAAACCACTTACATAGTGTTTAGTCCATACGTATGTAGACCAATGGGATTAGCTGTGACTTTGTCATTGGCATGACTGAATTAGCACGCATACAGTATCAACAAATGTCCTTTTCTTTTGCCACAGGTTTTTCTTCTTGTCCAACGACGAGATGCTGGAGATTCTCTCCGAGACCAAGGATCCTCTGCGGGTGCAGCCACACCTGAAGAAGTGCTTTGAGGGCATTGCCAAGCTGGACTTCCTGCCCAACCTGGACATCCGGGCCATGTACAGCAGCGAGGGCGAGCGGGTGGAGTTCATCCAGCTCATCTCCACCTCTGAGGCCCGTGGCGCTGTGGAGAAGTGGCTGGTGCAGGTGGAGGACATGATGCTCCGAAGCATCAGGGATGTGGTCAACCGCTCCAGACGGGTAAGATGGTTCATTTATCCACTAGCACTCTCTCTCTCTCTCTCTCTCTCTCTCACCACACTCTCTTTCTCTCTGTATGTGTGTGTGTGTGTGTGTGTGTGTGTGTGTGTGTGTGTGTGCATGTTGTTTGTATTTTTTTTTTTTTTTTTGTATTTATATTTATTTATATGTTACGTCTGTTGCAAAAGAGAGCAAGGTGGAGAAGGCAAATGTGTGTGATCTCTACATGTATAAACTGTATGTAGAGTGTATAGATGTATAAGCTACCCAAGGTTAGGTTATTTGGTATATGGTAGGTTAATTATCTCCAGATAGGCAGAGACAATTGGGCCTCTCCATTGCTTCACTGGGCCCATAGTTCTCTCTGTGTCACTGCAGGCCTACCCAGAGACCAAGAGGAGCCAGTGGGTGCGGGATTGGCCCGGGCAGGTGGTGCTGTGCACCTCTCAGATGTTTTGGACACTGGAGGTTCACGAGGCCATCCGCAGTGGATCAAACGTAAGGATGAGCTTTTTACTTATGTTTTATAATAAATACTGTATGATTTATTATGATGTAGGGGTGTAACAGTACACAAAAATAACGGTTTGGTGTGTGTACATCGGTTTTGAAGTCACGGTTCAGTTAATTTTCGGTACAGTAAGCCTGTAGGTACTGCTAGCCCAAAATTCCCTGACAATATTGCATTTTGAAAAGGTGTCAAAGGATTTTTGATGTTATTTAACTTTTATTTGTCTTTTCTTGTGCTCTTGTAAGACCACATTTTTCCATATTTTTAGCAGTATGTGTGTTGTCTCACTGCCACTGGTGCTTTTGTAGGGTTTGAGAAACTACCATGAGCAGCTGCAGCTGCAGCTGAATGACATTGTGGAGCTGGTGAGAGGGAAACTACCCAAACAGACTCGCACCACGCTGGGCGCTCTGGTGACCATAGATGTACACGCTCGAGACGTGGTCATGGAGATGATTGAGAAAGGTAGACACAAATACAGGCATGCATGCATACTGATGGTAATTTTGATACCATAGATTTAATAGAGACCCAGTCAGACCAATAGGATGAAAAATCAGGAACAGAGTTTATTTACAATGATGCGCATCAAGGGAGAGACAGCATGACTTCACCTAAAGATCCATCAGCTGCTCTAACTAGACAAGGAAATAGTTAGGGTTTAAGTATCCTTCCAGGCTGACGGGAGATGGCGTTGGTCATCCCATCGCACGTGGACTACACTGAATCAGACTCTGATTAGTGGCAACCTGGCAATCCGGAGCAGATAGCTACTGACGCAGCCATGCAGAACAGTGAAACACTGCAAAGTCATAATATTCCCGCTTATCTATAAATACATAGTCACACACAGATATACACAGGGACAGTACAGATAGCATACAGTCATTACATAGAATCATACTTTTAGTATCAAAGTGACCCACTAATGAGAAATGCAGAACATTAAACCACATATTGGAATATTGGGCATAATGTTCTATTCCACTTTCTCTCAATACATACATACAAACATACATACATACATACACACTTAATATATACATACATACAAACATACATACATACATACATACATATACAGTATACATACATACAAAAATACATACAAACATACATACATACAATACTGTACATACATACATAAATACATACATACATACCGGTACATACATACATACATACATACATACATACATACTGGTACATACACAAAGTCATTACAGATACACAACCATTATTTGGTGTATATAATATGACATCAGATGATATGATGAGATTATTGATTGATGATTAATTCTTTGATTATTAGATTGCCTTTTATTGTTTTTGTTGCAGGTGTCTCACATGAAACGGATTTCCAATGGTTAGCTCAGTTGCGTTACTACTGGGCCAATGAGAACGTTCGTGTCCGCATTATTAACTGTGATGTGAAGTATGCCTATGAGTATCTAGGCAACTCACCTCGTCTTGTCATCACTCCTCTGACAGACAGATGCTACCGCACTTTGGTAAAGTCAAAAATGGCAATATGTTTATATGGATAATGCCTAGACCCTTTCCCATCAGCTCTGATGTGATATGAATGTAACATTAAATATATATGTAGACAAAATTAACAATACATATGTGACCCTGCAAGGCGAAACCAGTCGCTTTGCGCACGGTGCTATTTTGAGAAATTCCACAATAAACAAACTTACGGGTTAAAATGTCCAATTTCACGTTTTCGCATAATTCGACACTATACAGTCTACACTTTCATATTGTGAACAAATTTCACAGAAAAACATACGTTTTGACTGTTTAACCCTCTCTGTAATAACTATCGCACGTGACAATTTACTTAAAAAGTATTTTTCCATTATATGATTTTCTCCTCTTCTGGCGTATCGTGACAGAAGAACCATGCCAACTTTGGACGTGGTTATCTCAGCGATACTTTTTGCAATGCCCTCGATAAACATATCGTTGGAAAGCTTAGTTTATGGCCGTTCATGTGGGTACAAAAACTTTTTTTTTTTTTATTTTTTTTATTTTTTTTTATTTTACCAAAGCGATTGGTTTTGCCTTGCAGGGTCACATATTTGATATTAAATCACTGAATATATTGGTTGTTTATCGTGCATGGCCCTGTGTTTCAGATTGGAGCATTTTACCTGAATCTAGGAGGCGCACCTGAGGGCCCTGCTGGCACAGGGAAGACGGAGACCACCAAGGATCTGGCTAAAGCTCTGGCTGTGCAGTGTGTGGTCTTCAACTGCTCTGATGGGCTGGACTATCTGGCCATGGGCAAGGTATGAAATGTTTGTCTTTGAAGGGTCTGATGAAGGGTCTCGATACCATATAGCTTACTATTGGCTTCATTTGAGTGATGAGCTGGTTCATAACATGAGGTATTGATTTTGGTGAATTGATATACATGTATATATATATATATATATATATATATATATATGTAGAATCAGAAATTGAGATTTAATCATATTGATTATAGACCCCCCCCCCCCCCCACACACACACACACACACACACACACACACTCACACAGAGAACTGACTGAAGTTAACAGAAACTACTGTATGTCAAGGTGAGAGTACTGTCTTACGGTGCTGTTCTGCCTGCTCCCTACTCCACACGTTAGTTCTTCAAAGGGCTGGCCTCGTCTGGGGCCTGGGCCTGCTTTGACGAGTTCAACCGCATCGAGCTGGAGGTGCTGTCTGTGGTGGCCCAGCAAATCTTGTGCATCCAGCGCGCCATCCAGCTGAAAATGGAGTACTTTGACTTTGAGGGGACGGAGCTGAAGCTCAACCCCAACTGCTTCGTCGCCATCACCATGAACCCTGGATACGCCGGTCGATCTGAGCTCCCTGATAACCTCAAGGTGACCGTCTCTCTTCTCTTTTTTTCTTTTTCTCTCCCTCCCTCTCTTCTTCCTTCCTTCCCTCCTTCCTTCCTTCCCTCCTTCTCTTCCTTCCCTCCTTCTCTTCCTCCCGCTGAAGGCCCCCCGACACCTCCATTACTTCTGCTGTAGATTAATTAAATTAAAGGTGTCGGAACAGCCCTGTTCATCCAATCTCAACGTACGGATTAATTAGCCATCCCCCCGATTCGAGCCGCCTGATGGAGAAAGCTAGATGCTAAATCCATCGGCAGGATGGGAGGTCAAACTCATTTATCTCAGTTGCACCGCTGGCTGCTTTCCCCTCCCCTGTCTCCTGTTTACCAGGTGCTGTTCAGGACAGTGGCCATGATGGTGCCTAATTATGCGCTGATAGCAGAGATCTCCTTGTACTCCTATGGATTCCTCAATGCCAAGCCACTGTCGGTGAAGATTGTGATGACCTACAGGCTGTGCTCGGAGCAGCTCTCCTCCCAGTTCCACTATGACTACGGCATGAGGGCCGTCAAAGCCGTGCTGGTGGCCGCAGGAAACCTCAAACTCAAGTTTCCTGAGGAAAATGAGGACATACTGGTAGGCACTCTAAGGGCACAGCATAATTGTAAAGAAAATATTTCATTAATATTTCAAGAATATTTCAAATAATATTTCAAGAATATTTCAAACAATATTTCGCAAGTATTTCAAGAATATTTCAATCATATTGCAAGATTATCACGTCATGCATTAGGAAATGTTAAAGCTTAGTGCTCTGTTCTTCAGCTGCTCAGGTCCATCAAAGATGTGAATGAGGCCAAGTTCCTGTCTCATGATATTCCTCTGTTTAACGGCATCACCAGTGACCTTTTCCCTGGCATCACCCTGCCTGTAGCGGACTATGAGGTGCGATGGCTTTACCTGTGACACATAGATAGTTCTGTAGGTTTTTTAATGTTAAGTACACAATTGCGATTCAATAGAATTTTTTTTCCTCAAATTTATCAAATTTCTCTAGTGGTTCTCTAGCTGTCTTTTACCTGTCTTTTTACTTGTCCTAATGTGCAAACACTGTTTGAGCTCTGTAAACAAATAGTTGCTCAGACCGAGCTATAAACATTTTCAGCTAATCAACATGTTGCTTTAGAAGCACAGATAGGAGGAATGTAATTTGATTGGCTGTTGAGCTCAAATATCACAGACTCTACCTTTAAGATGCCCGTGTGTCAGAATCACAGACTCTACCTTTAAGATGCCTGTGTGTCATGTCCGTATCTTGTTTGGTCTCCAGCTCTTCTTGGACTGTGCACAGGAGTGCTGCAAAGAGCATAACGTCCAGCCAGTGAATGTTTTCCTCGAAAAGATCATTCAGACCTACGAGATGATGATTGTTCGTCACGGGTAACCTTGCGGAACCTCAACCTCAACCATGTTTCTTATTATTATTATCATTATTATCAATAAATTCTTGTTATTACTATTCTTGTTTCTTAAAACGCTTTAGGTTCATGCTTGTTGGAGAGCCTTTTGCAGGCAAAACCAAAGTGCTGCATGTTCTTGCTGACACCCTGACCCTCATGCACGAGAGAGGTTACAATGAGGAGGAGAGGGTGATTTATCGCACCGTCAATCCCAAGTCCATCACCATGGGTCAGCTCTTCGGCCAGTTTGATCCCGTCTCGCATGAGGTACGCTTGAAAAATCTACTTTTAGCAATACATAGCAAGCAATACGAAAAAACAGTTGCATCTTACAAAATGAAAGAGATAGCATTAGGGGAATTGTCACTTTGTAGTTCAAATATAAGAGATAATGTGTGTATAAGTGTATAAGTGAGATTTTATACATATCTGATATTTGAGAGTAATAGATGTCACAAGTCAGATACTTGTCAGCCAATCAGAAAAGAGTGCTTTTTCTCAGCATGGTGAGAATAAATCGAGCGGCTTCATCTCCAATTTCTCCACGAGCATTATGATTTGACTGACTCAAACCGTCGGCAAGCAGCAGCCATTCTGACTTAATGATGTGGGTGACGTCAGACGGTGGTCTGGTAAATCTGATAAGTGTGTCAGACAGACAGGGAGAGCGCGGAGCTGAGTGTTATCATCAGCAGAGCAGATGGTTGCTACTAAGTAGGTGGCTTTTGTATGATCCCCCTCCCAGTGGCAATGCGGTCGACATACTCATCCAATCCCAGCCTGAGATTTGCTGTCCTGCCGTGACTTCTGATTGACAATGGGATTGAGCGACTGATGTGTCGACATGGCCAGTTTTTATTGCTGTAGAGATCATGTATGAAAATGAGAATTAAACGAGATGAGTCAGTTTTGTAATGGCCCACTGATTCTCACGAGCATTGAGTAAATAGGATGTAGGAGCATTATGAGGAGTTCTGTATGAATTCAAATGGAAAAGATAAGTCCAGTGTGATACAGACTAGAAAATAAAGGCATGTCCTCTTTCCCCCTCATTTCTGATGTTCTTTCTTTTTTTTCTGCCATTCTCTCTCTCTCTCTCTCTCTTTCTTTCTTTCTTTCTTTCTTTCTTTCTTTCTTGTTGCCTTTCTTTCTTGTTTTCAGTGGACAGATGGGATCGTAGCTAACACCTTCCGTGAGTTTGCGTCCTCGGAGACGCCTGATAGGAAGTGGGTTGTGTTTGATGGGCCAATCGACACCCTCTGGATCGAGAGCATGAACACTGTGCTTGACGACAACAAAAAGGCAGGGAGTAAACATCAACTTCACACAAATAGCTCCTAGCTATTTTTTTTTTTTGTTTTTGTATCTTTTTTTCTGTGGTGATACTTTCTGTCTTTCTTTCTTTTGCAGCTCTGTCTCATGAGTGGAGAAATTATTCAGATGTCGAGCCAAATGAGTCTCATCTTTGAGGCCATGGACCTCTCGCAGGCCTCAGTGAGTACAGTTGATTAGGCCACAATGACTCCTCAGAATTAGGTCAGACCCACAGACTAGTTCTGACAGCCCCTCTGGAAGGCAAATTGTGAATTATTTTTTGTTCCTCTCTCCTTTTCATTGCCTGCTCGTAGCCAGCCACGGTTAGCCGCTGTGGGATGATCTACATGGAACCGTCTCAGCTAGGGTGGATGCCGCTGGTCACTTCCTGGCTTTACACCCTGCCGGAACCCCTGAAGGCTCCGGAACATTCCGCCCTGCTGTTGGAGCTGTTTGATTGGATGGTTACTCCTGCTCTCAGAACCCTGCGTAAAAACTGCAGGGTGGGTGTAGTGATCCACAGCATTTTGCCTTTCCTTTTCATATCACTCACATCTAATATGTGCCTACTACCACCTTCAACTCACTTCAAATATTAGTGGCAATTAGTTGATTAGCTCAGTCTAGTTTATTACCAATTCTAATTCATATTAGTCTATATCTAAATGGCATATAGGTCTATGATATATACCTATGGAAGATGTATACAATTACTGGTTAGCGCTTCGGACTTGTAACCGGAGGGTTGCCGGTTCGAACCCCGACCAGTAGGCACGGCTGAAGTGCCCTTGAGCAAGGCACCTAACCCCTCACTGCTCCCCGAGCGCCGCTGTTGTTGCAGGCAGCTCACTGCGCCGGGATTAGTGTGTGCTTCACCTCACTGTGTGTTCACTGTGTGCTGAGTGTGTTTCACTAATTCACGGATTGGGATAAATGCAGAGACCAAATTTCCCTCACAGGATCAAAAGAGTATATATACTTATACTTATACTTATACTTATACTTGACCTACGTATGTCGTCACACATTATTGGTATCATATAGGAAGTCGTCCCTACAAGTAACAGCAACACAGTGGTGTCTCTGACCAGACTGTTTGAGATGCTGATGACTGGGCCTGTGACTGAGGACCCTGGAAACAAGAACATTCGCACATGGATCATGGTAAATTACCTGTTATACTTCTAGGCAACAGTCAGTTGCTTTGGGCACGAATTATTAGAAAGGGATGCATATGAGTTAAGTGCTCACCCTATACTGCAGAATGCAATGTCAATGGAGATGACCTCTCCCTCAGTGCAGTCTTAATAGACAGGGTGTAATAATTGTGTTTTTTATCTTGGCTACCAAGTGAACCAGGGCCACCACTGTAATACTGTATATCAAATGAAATATATTGGAAAAAATGTAATGATATACTTGGACAGCTTTCTAAACTGTTGTACTGTGTGTGTGTGTGTGTGTGTGTGTGTGTGTGTGTGTGTGTCACTGCAGGCTGCCTTCGCCTTCTCCCTGGTGTGGTCAGTGGGGGGCAGCTGTGACACAGATGGACGTGCGCGCTTCGATGAGTTCCTAAGGGGGCTAGTCATGGGAGGCTCGGAGAAACACCCTTTTCCAGCCGCCGTGGCCAAGTGGGAGTGCCCCTTCGATGACAAGGGTCTGGTTTACGACTACAGCTACGAGGTTTGCCTGACAAATAGATTGACTCGCGCTCTCTCTCTCTCTGTTTTTGCTGACTGCAGGGATGTTTTTGTCGTACAGTTACAATCATCAGTGACTCAGTGGGCAGTTGAATGCTGTATGCTGAACTGCAGGAAGCCCTTTTAGTCATCTCCACATGGAGATGAAGCGTTTTACAAACTAACCTTTAGGAAATTCCTGTTTATTTGCAGAGAATCTAAACAGAGGCCCTTTCAGAACACATTGACTGAACCCTCTGTAACATTTCTTTTGTATCACACACAGTTCAAAGGGAAAGGCCGATGGGTGAACTGGAATGAATCGATCAAGAACATAACCCTGGGAGACAAGAGCACCCAGGTGCAGGATATTATCGTCCCGACCATTGACACTGTGCGGTATACCTACCTGATGGACTTGAGCATCCATTATGGGGTGTAAGCATGCATTTTCTACAGTATATCACAGCGTTAAAGGGTAATCACAGTAGATTTTCCCATCAGTTGTGTGGAACTCCTCTGTGTCAGTTGAAACGATTGAGCAACGTAAGATTTTTATAAATCGTATGACCTTGCCTTGCTATTTACATTTAGCAGATGCTGTTGTCCAAATTGAGCTCAAGTGTCTCGGCCTTACCAGATGGCCGGCAGGAGAACATGAGAGATGACGGCTGTTTCGTGAATCTCTTTTTGGAGTTTGTTGAAAGGGCAGGCCTTTGTGTTTTGTTTACGTTTCAGGCCCCTTCTGTTTGTGGGCCCCACTGGAACAGGGAAGTCCGTGTACGTGAAGGAGAAACTCATGAACAATCTGGACAAGGACAGCTACCTGCCTTTCTTCATCAACTTCTCTGCTCGTACCAGTGCCAATCAGACCCAGGTAAACCCAGGAACCTGAACATAGTCAGTAAAGTAGAAGCTTAGTCTGTCTCACAAGGCATGTGTCAACATCACCGTGACCAATGACAGTGACAATTTGCACCTCAATGCTAAATACAATACAATACACAATATACAGTACTTAATCTCGAGTTACATCCCATTATATTAATTAATAGATTATAATAATAATAATAATGATAATAATGATGATAATAATAATACTAATTATTATTATTATATATTAATTAATATAATTATATTAGTATTATTATTATTATTATTATTATTATTAAATGTCATATTCTACGAAGTATATGTGCATTTCAGCTGCAGGGAAATCCCCACTAGCCAGACAATTAGGTTCCTCATGATCTTTAATAATGGATGTACATTTATTTGTTACATTAGCAAGAGGCTCAAAAAGAGAGAGAAAAAAGCATTCCTTCCCCCACTTCCCATCCTGTAACGAAAACTAAGTGTAACAGGAGAGAAAACTTAATGTCATATGTTGTATAGCAACTTAAATTGATCCCACAGCCACCTTTACACCAACACCATATTCACCTCAATTTAAGAACATATCTGAGTAGCTTTTTTTGAGTATGAGTAAATATATGAGTTTTTGGTGGCTTGAAATTACCAAATACACTGAATAAGGCGGGAATCACATTTGCCAGCGGCAAGCGTAACGCAGCGCTCAGACCATAATAAGTTCTATCTCCTTCCTATGTAAACACAAACGGTTTGCCTTCACTGACAATGGAATATGGTCGCGTTGCCACCGCTCCGCTGCCGAACCATATAGAACAATAGAAAACCTGCCGCTGGCTAATGGCTAACCTAAGGGTTGAAATGACCAGATACACTGTATAAGGGTTGAAATGACCAGATACACTGTATAAGGGTTGAAATGACCAGATACACTGTACAAGGGTTGAAATGACCAAATACACTGTAAAAGGCTTGAAAAGTTGTCATTTCTAAACTCAACTTCTACTTGGACCTCGTTTCCTTGAGCAGGACATCATCATGTCTAGGCTGGATAAAAGGCGTAAGGGGGTGTTCGGACCTCCGATGGGCAAGAAGTGTGTCATATTTGTAGATGACATGAACATGCCAGCAGTTGAGATCTTTGGAGCACAGCCTCCCATTGAGCTGCTGCGGCAGTTCTTTGACCATGGAAACTGGTGAGCCAGACACTTAGAAAGTGGGACATGTCATCTCATATATGCATTTTAGTCATTTGTATAACTTGTATGGCACCATTATGGCCCAATGTTTCAAACTAATCATATTTGTTTCAGGTATGATATTAAAGATACCACCAAGATCACTTTAGTTGACCTTCAACTCATCTCGGCGATGGGCCCTCCTGGTGGAGGAAGGAACGCGGTGACATCACGCTTCCTGCGTCATTTCAACATCTGCAGCATTAACGTGTTCAGTGATGACACCATGGTCCGCATATTCTCCAGCATAGTGTCCTTTTACCTGCGTAACAATGAGTTCCCTCCTGACTGCTTCACTACGGGCAACCTGATTGTCACTGCAACACTGGAGGTACGCTGCCATTTTTACTTCCTGTAGATTTGATAGATGAGGAAATGAGACAAATAGATGAGAAGATGAGTAGAAACAGAATAAAGAATTCAGCTAGATATCTTCTGATTGACAATACAAAAGATCATGTGTATTATATAAATGGTATTATATAATAGTGATTTATACTAATAAATATCTTACTTTTTACCCCCTTTGCGCCATCAATGTTTATATTTGTTTTCTTTAATCGTCTTTCTCTCCCTTTCTTCAACAAGGTCTATAAAAAAGCCATGGAGAACCTCCTGCCCACCCCAGCGAAGTCCCACTACACGTTCAACCTGCGGGACTTCTCCCGCGTGATCCGGGGCTGCCTGCTGCTGAAGAAAGACTCCCTGGAGAGCAAGCGCACCATGATCCGCCTCTTTGTGCATGAGGTCTTCCGAGTCTTCTACGACCGCCTGGTGGATGACCAGGATCGCGCCTGGCTCTTCAAGCTAATGAAAGGCATCGTGAGCAACCACTTCCGAGAGAGCTTCGACAACTTGTTCGATCATCTCAAGCAAGGGGACCAGGTTAGAAATCACTGGGGAAAATACAACATTTCAATTAATGAAATTGTCTTCCATTAGTATATTTGACACATTTGTATTTGTGTTGAATGTCATTCTGCGTGAGTGACTAATACACACAGTACTTTGAAGCTTTGAATTTAGAGTGCTTTCACTGTTAGGGTTAATGTCCCTGCCTTTTATTATTTTTATTTTATGAATGAACATTTTTCCGAATTTAATTGGTTGTAAGGTATGAATAATAAGATTAGATTATCAGTCGAGTCGCCGCCACCTGAGAGAAACCTGATGTTGCAGGTCCCTGTTGCTTGGGATAAAATTGTCAGCTAAATAAAATGTACTTTATATTATTTGACTTTATTATCGTAAATAGCTTGAGTTGCGTTTTGGGTGTTGCTTGTGCAGCTTTCTGAGGAGGACCTGAGGAGCCTGCTGTTCGGAGACTACATGAACCCTGAGGTGGAGGAGTCGGAGAGGCTGTATGCTGAGGTGCCGTCCATGGAGAGCTTCAGCGAGATGGTGGAGCACTGCCTGGAGGAGTACAATCAGACCCACAAGAACCGCATGAACCTCGTCATCTTCCGGTAACTACCACACCGGGGGGCAGCCGTGGCCTACTGGTTAGTGCTTCGGACTTTTAACCGGAGTGAATGTTATTTAGCAGACAATTGTATCCCTGCCAGTTCGAACCCCTACCAGTAGGCTGAAGTGCCCTTGAGCAAGGCACCTAACCCCTCACTGCTCCCTGAGCGCCACTGTAACAGGCAGTTCACTGCATCAGGATTAGTGTGTGCTTCACCTCACTGTATGTTCACTGTGTGCTGAGTGTGTTTCACTAATTCACAGATTGGGATAAATGCAGAGACCAAATTTCCCTCACGGGGTCAAAAGAGTATATACTTATACTATACTTCTACCATTCTGCTATTCTGTTAACCATACTGATGCCGTATAGATAGATATGTAATTCTCAATTTGAATACATATGAACATATGTATTAGCATATATCAGTTATTTTGTTCATGAGTCTTGAATTATTCCCCATATTGTGGTGAATACTATGTATCAGTTTTGCCATGGAGGCAGTAGATGCTACTCAATACAAAATTAACTAGCCATTGACTGACCAGAACCACCATAAACTGATTTTGGTGCCACCATAAATGATTTTATAATATAGATGGTGTCATACAGGGTCATGATGCAGACGTAGAATTATACTTTCAGTGTCACAGTGACCCACTAGTGAGAAATGCAGAACATTAAACCACATATTGGAATATTGGGCCCAATGCAGAACATTAAACCCACATATTAGAATATTGGACATAATGCTCTATTCCACTTTTTCTCAAGATGAAGGCCAACTGTCCTCTCTTCTCTGTTCATCTTGCTAAGCTACGTGCTGGAGCACCTGTCCCGCATCAGCAGGGTGCTGAAGCAGCCGGGTGGGAACGCGCTGCTGGTGGGGGTCGGCGGCAGCGGGCGTCAGTCCATCACTCGCCTGGCCACCTTCATGTCCGGCATGACGCTCTTCCAGCCTGAGATCTCCAAAAGCTACGGCATGAACGAGTGGAGGGACGACCTGAAGGTACGAGAGTCGCAAGAACGCTCCAGTGTGACAGCCAGAGGTGGTAACTGACTGTCTCAGCAATATATTTAGGTGGTAAATGACTGAATATGACATACTACTAACTAACTGAGGTTCACTGAACATGGAACACTAACGGAGTGTAATCGTAGGTAATATCATGTATGAAAACTAGTATTGTTAGGCAATACTGTAAGTGCAAGTCCAGGGCAGCTGAGGTGTGGCGATGACATCATCGATACGCAAGCAGGATGTGCGGTTTCGCTGTCTAAACAAACTCAAACGGGCTACGGTTTCAGATTTCTCCACTCTGAGACCAGGTTTCAGAAAAGTGCGGTTTCGGGCAGTGCGTTTACAGGATTCGTTTGGACGCTCGGCCAAGACGAAGCAAAACCTCTGTGTTTAACCTAAAAAGCGTCTCCTTGTGGACAGGCCCTGAGATGGTAGCAGACTCTGTCTTGGCTCAGATCTAGTAGATCTGCTGAATTAGAGCCAGGTCCATTCCACTGTCAGACACTGTGAACTGTCTGGAAATCAGCTAGCTTTGGGTAGTCCGTTATGGAGCTGGAGCCAGTATTGGTATTTGAAGCACTGATGGGTGGTGTTTCTTACAGCACCTGCTGAAGAGCGCTGGGGTGAAAGGTCAGAAGACAGTTTTCCTCCTTACTGATGCCCAGATCAAGGAGGAGGCCTTCTTGGAGGATGTGGACAGTGTCTTGAATACAGGGGAGGTCCCAAATTTGTTTGCTGTTGACGAAAAGCAGGAAATCATGGAGGTAAATATGTTCAAATACATAATAATAATAATATAGCATTATAATCATAATAAAATCAAAAAATATCATCCATCCTCCTATTTCTATATACCCAGTGAGAGGTTTTATATTCTCAAAATGATACACAACAGATTTACACTGATAAAAACAGTTGGCATTCACTTGAACGTTCACCTCTTTGTCTCTTAGGCTGTTCGACCCATTGCCCAGGCCGGCAACAAGAATCTGGAGTTCAGCCCTCTGTCGCTGTTTGCCTACTTTGTGACGCGGTGTCGGGAGAACCTTCACATCGTGGTGGCCTTCAGCCCGATCGGTGACGCCTTCAGGAACCGTTTACGGCAGTTCCCTTCCCTCATCAACTGCTGCACCATCGACTGGTTCCAGGTTTGGCCGTGCTAATGAGCCTCGTAACTCACGTCTGATGTTTCTTAGGGTGACTTCTAGCGAACTTCCTGAGCTGTGAAGGTTGAAGTTGTGTCTTGGTGAGAGGTAACGCTCAGCTGGGCATTATCGCAGCCTTCATGGGGTGATTTGGGGCCTGCAAACCCTCTCTCTTCTCGTCCATCTCCATGCCCCATTTAGAACTGTAGTGCCGTGTAAAAACACACCTATTCCCTCTGCTTGTGTACACAACACAACACAACACTACACAAGACAAGACAAGACAACACAACACAACACAACACAACACAACACAACATTAAAAGGAACTATTGTGTATTCTGCAAAGTCTTGAAATACCATTGTTTGTCCTGTCCACTTTTTGTGTCTCTCTGTCCTGTTCTATCAGCCTTGGCCAGAGGAGGCGCTAGAGCGGGTGGCTAACAAGTTCCTGGAGACTCTGGAGATGACTGAACAGGAGCGTGAGAAAGTCATGCCCATCTGCAAAACCTTCCACACCTCTGCCATCAACCTCTCCCACAGGTGTGTGCATGAGTGGTGCCATTTGAACTATTCATGATATCAGAGGCATGTGTAGATGAGTAGTACACTTTCTCAAGTGTTTTGCACAGAAACACAAATTTCTCTGGAGCATTAGCCTTTTTATTCTTTCTAACTATAGCAATAGTCAGTATATAAATGAATATTTATATCAACAGTCTGTACAGACACATTTCAGCTTTCATGAAATGTCTGAGAAACATCTCACATCATCTTACATCAAGGCCACCTTAGTGACCCAAAAGTACTTTCAAAATGGCGTTAGCTTACGTTAAACACCTGTTACTGTAAACCCCTAGATTCCTGTCAGAGCTTGGTCGCCATAACTACGTGACCCCCACCTCCTACCTGGAGCTCATTGCGGCCTTCAGGCTGCTCCTCACGCAGAAACGAGACATGGTGATGAAAGCTAAGAAGCGGTACACCAATGGACTGGACAAGCTGGCCTTCGCTGAGTCTCAGGTTAAAAAACTGCCACAGATCCTTTAATGGCAATGCATGTGTGTGGATGTGTTTGGGTGACTCACTCCTAACCCGGCAAATTGCCTGTCAGGTGGGACAAATGAAGAAGGAACTGGTGGACCTGCAGCCCAAACTGAAGCAGGCTAAGATCGAAAATGCAAATATGATGCAGGTTAGCCTTGATTTCTACTCAACAGACATTGTTCCGTAAAAAATATATATATATATATTATGGGGGAAGCTGCGGTGCAAGCAAATCAAATTAGGGAGTTTTTCCTCACCCCTGTTACTCATGGGCTCTCTCTGAATGTTTAACACTCTGTTAAGCGCCATGAGACATGTGTAATGTTTTGACGCTCTATAAGTGAAATTATGACATTATGACATTATGGTTTATCTACCCATAGGGATCCGGGTTTGATTCTGACCTGGTGTCATTTCCTGATCCCAACCCCCATCTCTCTTCCACTTCACCTCCTGTCTATCTCCAATATCCTATTAGTTAAAAGCAAAGCAGGTCCAAAAAAATACTTTTTGAAAAAAAAAAAAAAACCTAATAAAAAATTGCTGCTTGCACTGCTTTTTTTCCCAATTATTTTTTAAACGTTTTGGTAAATCTGTGGTGATGTTCCATTGGTTTCCCCTGGCACCTGCTAAAACTCCGTCTGCTATGGCAGGTGATCGAGGTGGAGTCCGTCCAGGTGGAGGCCAAGAGTAAGGTGGTGCGTGTGGACGAGGAGGCCGCCACGCTGAAGGCCAACGAGGCCCAGGCTCTGAAGAACGAGTGTGAGAGTGACCTGGCCGAGGCCATCCCTGCTCTGGAGGCTGCCCTCTCCGCTCTGGACACCCTGAAGGTCAGTGGCGGAGTTGTTGAAGGTCACAGTGAAGCTGTGTGGAACTAGCCAGACTAGTTCTCATTGAGAATTGGTTAGGATCCTATCAGTTAATTTTCGATTTTCAAGTTTACAAGCAGTTGTTTGTTTTCTTTTGACGAATTGACAATGTCCAGGTAATTTGATACTGACATGATTAGCGGCAGCCTTTGATTGTTTACAAAAGTACATCAATGATGGTCCTCTATTTGTCATCGTATAAAGCCCACCCCATATGAAATAAACAGTTGTGATTGGCCTATCCCATTGTGGGTGGGTGGGTGGGGGGGATTCAGTGGCAGAGGGGCCAGACCATTTTCACAAAGTGAATTGTGTCTGGTCATACCAGACTGGTGTAGAGCAAATTCTCTGTCAATGGCACAGTGAATCCTTCAGTCGGCTCTGGGCCTGGCCTGTTTTTAAGCCCACTGGTGACGTGAAGTGACCTTGTGCAGGTGAGCTGAATCGTTATTTCATTCCAAAGCCCTCAGACGTGACGATCGTGAAGTCGATGAAGAACCCTCCCTCAGGAGTGAAGCTGGTGATGGCCGCCGTGTGTGTAATGAAGGATATTAAGCCGGAGAAGATCAATGATCCTGCAGGAACTGGACAGAAGGTGAACACACACACACACACACACACACACACACACACACACACACACACACACACAGAGGACTCTCTGATGATTGTGAATTACTGTTCTGAGGAAGTTGTGATTCTTTCCACAGATTCTTGAATACTGGGGTCCAAGCAAAAAACTTCTGGGAGACATGAATTTCCTGCGTGATCTGAGAGAGTATGACAAGGACAACATTCCTGTAAGCCCTCTCACACTCACACACAAGAAAACACCCCATATGATCATTCATAGGCCAAACACACTGTCGTAGAGATCAACAGTGAACTGTGTGTGATGTCTATAAAGTTATGTGTTATGATGTGACAGGTTCCTGTGATGAGCAAAATCCGCAGTGAGTACATGACCAACCCGGACTTTGACCCTGCCAAAGTGGCGAAAGCCTCTTCTGCAGCAGAGGGCCTCTGTAAATGGATCAAGGCCATGGAGGTGTACGACAGAGTGGCCAAGGTGCTGTGACCAGCTCTCCTCTCATCTCCATTACTACCTATGTCTATAGTGTCTGCTGTTCTGTTAAATGTTAGGGATGTAGGGATTATTTATATTTTTCACATGCCCACACCCCTCACTCTGTTTGCTTTCATCTTCATCTCATCTCATATCCATTGGCATTATATCTGCATTACACTATACTATGTACTATCATTTTTAATTAAATCATCACAGGATAGCACAGGAGATTTCAGACAGCTCAATGCAAAAGCAAAACGAAATGTGATATTCCTTCCTTAACACACCCATCTCTCACCCCTTGGTGACCCCCCTAACCTCACAAGCACCAACAGTTTCCTGTATGAATGAGTTCAGTGTTATCTGTGGTGTGTTTTAATAGCTATAGTACTGAGTCGTTATTGAACATGACATAGTGTCTGCTATCTGTCCTTCTGTCCTGATCATTTTCTCTAGATATGTGTGTGTGTTTTATGGGGTGACAGGACGAACAGGACCTCGACACAAAGTGGTCATTATGTGGTTTCAGTGGCAATTATTAAGAATATTTGGACCTCAGAACTTTGGGATGGCCGATTTAATTCTGTCATTACTCCCCCGCTCTTCTCATTGTGCTTCTCGTCTTGCTCTCCAGTCCTCACTCACGTCCCTCACCCTCTCTGCCCTCAGGTGGTGGCCCCCAAGAAGGCCGGTCTGGTCGAGGCCCAGCAGTCCCTGGCCACCACCATGGCGCTGCTGAACCAGAAGCGGGCCGAGCTGAAGGAGGTGGAGGACCGGCTGGCCTCGCTGCAGCGCACCTTCGAGGAGAAGACCGAGGAGAAAGCCCGGCTGGAGCACCAGGTGGACCTCTGCGCCCGCAAACTGGTCAGGGCCGAGAAGCTCATCGGAGGCTTGGGAGGAGAGAAGACCAGGTGCGCAGCCACAGTGACCTCTCAGGAGTTATCATGCCATCATCTAAAACAAAAATGGAAGCTGTTGAAGTTTAATTAGCTATTTTTCTTTTCATCTTATAATTTGCATATATCTTGGTCACAGAGTGTTCACATATAGAGCTTGAGTGTTAGAAGAATTAAGATAGCCTTTTTTTACTGCTGAGGTAATGTCAGGTCAGATTGTATATATTTTTAAGGCTAACAGCATAGCCTATAGTTTGTGTATTTGGCGTTTAATATGTTTTGGTTTTACATACATATATCTATTATTGCTCTCCTCTGTTACAAATAGATGGTCCAAGGCAGCAGATGACCTACAGAACATATATGATAACCTGACAGGAGATGTGTTAATATCAGCCGGAGTTATCGCTTACTTAGGGGCGTTCACAGCAGGCTTTAGACAGGACTGCACCAGAGGCTGGACCAGGCTCTGCAAGGTACAGCGTCCGGGCATTCAGTTTTACATTGTCTGTGCACTTTTACGATCCAACTAGTGTCAGCGTTGCTGGAAATTGTGAGAAAACTCAGTCATGCTCTTATTCAAGTGCTATTGTCTCTGGTGAAATAGGAGTAGATGTGGTGAAAAAAGGATTTTGTAAAACATCCATTTATCCGAGTGTGCATTCAGTGTATTGTCGGTGATTTGAATCTTCCAAACGTGAGATTACTGGGTTTTCTTCCCTCTCAGAGTCAGGACATCCCGTCCTCGGACGACTTCTGCCTGAGTAAAACGCTGGGAGATCCCATTAAGATCCGGGCCTGGAACATTGCTGGCCTGCCCACCGACAGCTTCTCCATAGATAACGGGGTCATTGTCAGCAACTCACGGAGATGGTGAGTCATGCCTCAACACCAGATAACACAGAAAGGTGCAAGAAGTGTTTCAAAGCAATTGTCAAAGCAACAATGCCATCACAAATATATAAAAGATGGCAACAAATACATAGGATGTTCTTTCATTTAAACAGCAATGTAAAGCAAGTATCATTTTTTCTTTTGATGTAATTAAAAAAAATGATGAACAGATGATAAATGACTGATAGTATCCCTTCTTCAACACACATAACTCAGCAAAAACTGCACCATGAACAAATAAAAGATTATTTAAAAGACAAATACACTTCTTTAGGGGGCGCTGTGGTGCGAGAGGCTACAGCACCAGTACCATGTATGGGCCCAAACCCACCCCGGGACCCAGGTTCAAATCTGACCAGTGGTCCTTTCCCGATCCCACCCCATCTCTCTCTCCCACTTACTTCCAGTCACTCTTCACTTTCCTATCTGAATAAAGGCAAAAAGCCCAAAATATACTTAATATTGTTTTTAAATAGCAATGCAAGTACCGGTATCATCTAACTGTAATTAAAAATCTGAAATGCTGAAAAAGTGATAAATGAATAACTCCACTCCCCCTGTGTCCTCTCCTTCTCCACAGGCCTCTAATGATCGATCCTCAGGGGCAGGCTAACAAGTGGGTGAAAAACTCGGAGAAGGAGAACAACCTGAGCGTGATCAAGCTGACCGACTCCGACTACATGCGCACACTGGAGAACTGCATCCAGTTTGGCACCCCTCTGCTGCTGGAGAACGTCGCCGAGGAGCTTGACCCCTCTTTGGAGCCCCTGCTGCTCAAGCAGACCTTCAAACAAGGTGCCTCTTGGTGGTTTAGTATAGACCCTTTCAACAATAAAAACATAAACAATGCTTGAACGTTCTATTTGGGCCCCAATCTACTTCCTCTACATTAAGATAACATATGGAATGTTAAAAAGGAAGTCTTGTGGGGCCAACTATGATGCTGATAATGGAACTCTCTTGAAAGGGTCCATAGAACAGGGTTCCCACGGGTCATGGAATTTCTGGAATATCGTGGAATTTTAGAAAGTCTATTCCAGACATGGAAAGTCAGGAAATGTTATCATTTTTATCATTTTTTATCAAATTCATGGAATATCATGATTTGTTTTGTAGCAGTTTAAAATGTACTTTCCAAAATACATTAATACAAATATATATATCCATGCATGTGTATCTGCTAATTAGCTTTACTGCTTGAGTAGCCCAACTGTGTTTATTCAATGCCTGTTTATTCATTCATCTCCCAAGATTCTTGACCACTACGCGGGTGCTCTCAAATCATTGGTCGGTATAATTGTACTATTCATTATATAGTAAGTCATGGAAATTCAGTTTTTTTGTCAGGGAAAGGTCATGGAATTTTATATTTGACTTAGAGTGGGACCCCTGACAGAAGCTCATAGTGTTTAAGTCAAAGTTTATTTTGTATATATGGAGCTATTTTTTTAACAAGCCTTGGTTGGGAACTTAGGAATGAAGAATTTGGAATCAGAACAGGGAAGTGTTGAGGGCGTGATAATTCAGAATCAGGACACAATGACACAATCCAGACATCATCCAATCAAATTCTGCTGTTCCCAGGCAAAAATGCCTTTCCTGGTTAATACTATCAACGTTTACTATTATAAACCGATAATGTTATGTCTGTAACATGAGGAGACGCAAGTGTACCTTGACCCATACACACACAGACAGGACAGGAAGACTCAAAATGTGACAAAGCAGGCTTTAAGTAGGCAATATGTCTCACACTCAGACATGTGAGAGTGTAACATGTTTCAAGTTTATTATTCCAGATCTATCACAACAGCACGCATTTTCCCCAACGTTCCAGAAAAATGCTATTAAAGCTGAAAACAGATACACAGATCAAGATACACAGACTAGAGTAGACCTATCTGAAAACACTCTGTTTATTAGGCCTTGAGAGTTATGCTATCATTGTAAGTCTAGAAACATTTCGGTTTTGAAAAAAAAGATCCTCACGGATCTCAAGCAGTCTTAATAGACTGTTTTAAATCTGTTTCTGGAGGGTTTCCGGTTGAAACGTTCAAAACCAGTGCAGATTATACTTTGAAATGAAAATGAATCGGACTTCAGCGCAATGCTCTGCAAAATGTCGACTTTTTTTTTTATCTTTGTTTGTCCCCAAGTTACCATTAGCTCAGTGTTGTTCTTCTGTGCCACCGAAAATGCCTTAGGAACACACCTGTTAATAAAGCATCTTTACTTGTGGTAGGGGGTATGGACTGCATCAGGCTTGGGGAGACAGTGATCGAGTACTCCAGCGATTTCCGCTTCTACATCACCACCAAGCTGCGGAACCCTCACTACCTCCCCGAGCTGGCCACCAAAGTGTCCCTGCTCAACTTCATGATCACCCCAGAGGGGCTGGAGGACCAGCTGCTCGGCATTGTGGTGGCCAAGGAGAGGTGCGGAGCAGTCACACAGCTATGCACACACACACACAAACACACACACAAACACACACACACACACACTCTCGATGGTGTTTTAAGCCCCCACAGTCGACTTCAAGGCAGCACTGCGATCGTCGACTTCAAGGCCCCTAACCCTTATCTTAACCCTTGCCTAACCCTAGTGCCTTCCATGCAGCGATGCCTGGAAGACGACGTTAGGGGCTTAAAACTCCAAATGCCGAAAACACACACACACACACCGTACTTCATATTAATTTTGTGGTAAATTCTATGACCTCACAAATTTAATTTTTCATGTATACCACTGAAAAAGTAATCAAGAATACAAGGATACAAGGAAGTTTATTGTCACATGCATATAGTTACTGGAACTATGAAATGCAGTGAAATTATGTCTCCCTTACCAAGGAAGAAACCTTGGGCAGATCCACGGCTCAAGGGGCTAACCCAACTGCCAGGGGTCTGGTGTGTGTGTTGGGGGGATGACAGGGGAGATGGGATAGTGTGCTGTATCGATCATTAGAGGATAGTGTGCTGTATAGTGTGAGTTCAGAGTTCGGATTAGCCTGGCTAGCGCCACCACTTCTCAATGAGACGTGGTCTGGGAACCAAACGTTCATTTTCTCGTATTTGAAAAAAATGCCCAGATCCGTTTATTGGGTGCCACGGGTGTCTATCAAATGCGTCTGTGCATAGCTCATCATCGTCTTGCTTTCCCCCCTGTTCTGTGATTGGTTCCCTATCTCAGGCGAAAATTTGCTCCATGGTGTCCAGGCTGCCTTAGCAGCGTGAATCAAATCGCGCGCAAGGTAGCATGGGAACACCCAGGCTAAGTTCGGATGGCCTGGGGATAAAAACTTCTCCGAGTCTCTCGGTTCTGGCTTTGTGACTACATAGGCGTCTTCTTGATTTCAGCGGTAGGAATAATCCATTGTTAGGATGAGAAAAGTCCTTCAGAATCTTTTGGGCTCTTAGGAGTACTCTTCTGGAATAGATATCTTGTAGAGCAGGGAGTTGAGTTCTTATAGTACGTTCAGCTGAGCGCACTACTCTCTGCAGAGTACTACAATCTCTAACTGTGGAGTTCCCATACCAGGTGATGATGCTACTAGTTAGAACCATGTTAAGTCTTCAGTAATGTGGACACTAAGGTATTTAAAACTTGTGACTTTCTCTACAGGTTGCCCGCTGATCATTAGTGGGGTGTAGTAGTTCTGCTGCTTCCTTCTGTAATCCTCTACCATTTCCTTGGTTTTATTGATATTCAGTGTCAAGCTGTTAGATTGACACCACTGTGCCACCTCATCAACCTGATCCAAGTAGAGCTGTTCATTGTTGTTACTAGTCAGGCCCAAGATCACTGTGTCATCTGCAAACTTGATGATGGAGGTATGACTACTGTTGGCTTTGCAGTCATGTGTGTAGATGTTGTACAGCAGTGGACTCAAAACACAGCCTTGGGGAGCACCAGTGCTGATGGTTAATGAGTCAGATGTCAGACCCCCCACTCTAACCACTTGTGAACGGTTGGTGAGGAAGTCAAATATCCAGTGACACAGGGTGGTGTTCAGTCCTAAGGCCTTCATCTTTGTGACGAAGGTGAGAGGTACTATTGTGTTGAATGCTGAACTAAAGTCAATGAACAGCATCCTCACATAATTCCCATTCCCCTCCTCCAGGTGAGTTAAGGTGGTGTGCATGAGGTTTGAGATGGCATCCTCTGTAGACCTGTTGGCTCTGTAAGTAAGCAAATTGGAGGGGGTCGAAGGAGGCAGGGAGGGATGAGCAGATAATGTTTTTCACAAGCTTCTCAAAACACTTTATCACTGTAGACGTCAGGGCTACTGGGCGGTAGTCATTCAGACATGATGGACTTTTGTTTTTCGGTACTGGAACAATAACAGACTGCTTGAGGCAAGTAGGAACTATCTCTTGAGCCAATGATGTGTTAAAGATATAAGTGAACACAGGAGCTAACTGAGCAGCGTAGGATTTCAAAACCCTGTTAGAAATTCCATCCAGTCCAGCAGCTTTTCTACAATTAACCCTCCTAAAGGCATTGCTCACATCGACCTCAGAGACACAGAAAGGTGCATCCTCATTTGCTTCACATGCTGCAGCTAGTGCAAGATAGTCTGTGTTTTTCATGTCAAAGCGAGCATAAAAAGCATTAAGTTCATCAGGGAGGGCTTTACTCACATTCATCATAGGAGGGGACTTTCTTTCAAAGCCAGTGATGGTTCGGAGTCCTTTCCACACTCGTGCTGGATCACCCTCCAAGAAATCAGCTTCAACTTTGTCTCTATAGCGCCGCTTAGCATCTTTAATAACTCTACGTAAACTATAAGATGCTGCTTTGTAATCCGTCATATCCCCTGAAATAAGCCCAACATTATAAGTCATGGTGCGTGTCTTTAATGCCGTTCTCACTTCTCTATCCACCCATGGCTTCTGGTTAGGGAAGCTTCGGATCTTTACAGTTGGGATGATGGAATCAGTTAGCATATTGATGTAACTCAATGATACTTCCGTAAACTCATTTATGTCAGCAGAGTTTGTCTTGAACATCTCCCAGTCAACGTTGCTAAGGGCGTCCTGTAGCCTGGCTTCCGATTGGTCAGTCCAGCGTTTGACCTCCTTCGTCACTGTGGGGTCCGTCTGACTTCTCTGTTTGTACATAGGCAGTAGGAAAACAGAGGCATGATCTGATTTTCCGAAAGCTGGTAGAGACTTAGCTTTGTAACTGTTCTTGAACTGTGTGTAGCAGTGATCAGAGCAGTGAATGTGTTGAATAAATTCAGGCATGGACCGGTTCAGATGTACTTGATTGAAATCACCGGCCACAATAAGCGCAGCTTCAGGGTGCGTGTGTTGTTGTCTATTTAACACTTACTGCAATTCTGAAACCGCAGCATCTGTGTTGGCTTGTGGAGGAATGTAGACAGCGTTGAATATTACCGAAGTAAACTCACAGGGCAGGCAGAAGGGTCGACAGACGATCGCTAGATGTTCAAGATGAGGCGAGAAGGACTTTGAGAGAACGGTCACATTTCTAGGATCACACCACTTGCTGTTCGTCATGATGCAAACACCACCACCTTTCGATTTTCCAGATTCCTCAGTCCTGTCAGAGCGAGCAGCAGAGAAAAACTCCACCGGAGTGATGGCATAGTCCGGTACAAGTTCAGTTAGCCATGTCTCAGTAAAGCATAGAATGTTACAGTCCCTGATGTCTCTTTGAAACTGTATCCACGCTCTTAGTTCATCCATCTTGTTCACAAGAGACTGGACATTGGCTAGGAGAATGCTAGGCAGTGGAGGCCTATGAGCTCTATTCCTCAATCTGTTACGGGCCCCGGCTCGTTTTCCTCTGTGTTTTTTCCTTCTGCGCCGAGATGCGTCTCCATGGTTCCCTGATGCATCTCGGAGAATCTCAGTCGGCCAGGTAGAATCGTCGATTAAAACATCCCGAAACAAAAAAGGCAATTAATTTCCGATGTTTCTGAGTGTAACGCCATCATACGTAATCAGTGCAGTGGAAAAGTGCCAATCATATCCAATTATATCATATGCCATTATATTAAATTGTATCCCATTGCCAGGCCTGAGTTGGAGGAGGAGAGGAATGCTCTGGTCCTGCAGTCTGCCGCCAACAAGAAGCAGCTGAAGGAGATCGAGGATAAGATCCTGGAGACACTTCAGTCCTCAAAGGGCAATATCCTGGAGGACGAGAGCGCCATCCAGATCCTTGACTCGGCCAAGATCATGTCAAATGAGATAAACAAGAAACAGCAGGTGTGTGTGTGTGTGTGTGTGTGTGTGTGTGTGCGTGTGTGTGTGTGTGTGCGTGTGCGCGTGCGTGCGTGCGTGCGTCTGAGAAATGTGATGGTGTCTAGTAGTAGTCTTAGATGGCTCTGTTTGCGATACATTTTTCATTCAGCTTCCGTTGGCTCTTTTCCCTGTAAATCCAGATAGCCGAGAAGACCGAGATCAAAATAGCCGAGTCGAGAGAGGGCTACCGAGCCATTGCCAAGCATTCCTCCATCCTCTTCTTCAGCATTGCAGATCTGGCCAACATCGACCCCATGTACCAGTACTCCCTCAACTGGTTTGTCAATCTCTACATCAACTCCATACAAGACAGGTGAGTGTGAAGTCATCAAATCATCCAAGCACATTACCACAGTGGTACAGATGTTTACTGTTTATTTACTGTTTATTTTTGATCATAAATTGTTTTGCCTGAGATACTGCTACATCACAGATGTCCAGTGTTTGGTTTTTAAGCATGTTACTGTTTGCATTATTTTTCGTTCCCGTAAAAAAAATCCAGTGGTGCTCTGTAGGAACTGTGAGAATTTCTTTAAATTTTGATTTCCTCTCCCAGCAATAAATCCAAGATTCTGGAGAAGAGGCTGAGGTATCTGATTGACCACTTCACCTACAACCTGTACTGCAACGTGTGCCGCTCGCTGTTTGAGAAAGACAAGCTCCTCTTCTCATTCCTGCTGTGTTCAAATCTGCTGCTGTAAGTCACCTCTTAAAGGTCTGCCACTCTCCTCACCATTGTTTTGTAGGATTTTGGTGACCGTGGTGGTGGTCTAGTGTTTAGGGATCTGGCCTTCCAGGTGGAACCTTAGAGGGTTGTGAGTGTGCCCCTGCTGTGCCACTGACTGGCACCTAACCCCAAGTCGCTGCTGAAGGACTGTCCCTGGAGCTAGTTTCAATCTATGTCACTAATAGATAAAAGCACCAGCTAAACAACAAATAATAACTAAATCCTTTGTGACTTTACGTTCTGGCAGCCATGTCAAAAAGAGCTGCACTGAAAAGAAAAGTGTTCTCTGGGTCCCTGGGCTCTGTGATCAGCAATTTTCAAAAATGTGTTGAAATGTGGGGAACACTGCCAGCAGCAAGAAGCAGCAAGATATTTGGACAATGTGTACAGCATCCTCAACTTGGAGAATATTTGCCTACGCACCACTCTGGCGTAATGTCTCAGAGCGCGCTGTCCATGGCATGCTTCAGGGCCTGCATATTCAACAAAATTTCAACACAGGCCCGGATGACTCATTCCAAACCCTGGAGTTTCTGTCAAGTCAAGTCTTTTCCACACATACATGTACCCCAGATTAGACTTTGTTAAGTCTATTTTATATGAATGATATTTGTTGATTGATGTATTACGCCCCATTCACATTGCCAGCCACTTTGCTAGTGGTTATTTCACCTGTAATCGCTGAATTACATGAACATCCCATGGTCTTTTCTCGCTAGTTGCTTGCAGTCCGAGTGGGGCTTTTTTTATTTGTTTATTTATAGTGTTCATGCCGTTAAAAGTTCAATCTATTTTACATAAATGTTATTTACTGATACATGTGTTATGTTTACGGTGTTGATGCTTTTTAAACTCCTCTTGTGTTCTGTGTGGTGAAGAGCGAAGAAGGAGATTGAGTACTCAGAGTTCATGTTCCTGCTCACGGGTGGAGTGGGTCTTCAGAACGAGCTGCCCAACCCAGACCCAAGCTGGCTGCAGGATAAGAGTTGGGATGAGATCTGCAGAGCCAGTGAGCTCTCCTCCCTCCATGGCATCAAGTAAGAGAGAGAGAGAGAGAGAGAGAGAGTGTGTGTGTGTGTGTGTGTGTGCGCGTGTGTGTGTGTGTGTGTGTGTGTGTGTGTGCATGCTTGCTCTGCTCCCTCTGATTTCATATGTGTTCATGTTAGAATTCTTCCATATCTTCTCTTTTCCATTGTAGAGAGAGTTTTACCAGAAACCCAGAAGGTTTCCTACTGATTTATGACAGCAAGGAGCCATACAATGTCCCACTGCCTAGTCCCTGGGCAGAAAAACTCAATGACCTCCAGAAAATGATTATACTACGCTGCCTTAGGCCCGACAAAGTAAGAAACGAATTAAAACGTGTCATTTGAAAATATGCTGTACTCTATGACTATGTTGAATTCACACACCTTTGTCTGACTTGTCTTTGCATCTAAAATAAAAAAAAAAGATTGAACCAGCCATCGCAAACTATGTGACTGACAAACTGGGTAAGAAGTTTGTTGAGCCGCCTCCGTTTGACCTGAGCAAGAGCTACGTGGACTCCAACTGTACCATCCCCCTGGTCTTCGTGCTGTCCCCCGGGGCAGACCCCATGGCCAGTGAGTGATTAGCAATATAGCTTAGTGCTCAGCTTTTATTTCTATCATTTTTTTTTTAAATAAAGGTAACACATGATAATGCATAATAATAATAATTATTATTTATTTATCACTTCTATTTATTAATTCCATTATTTCACCCAAATAGAGTCTCACTGGTCAGAGTAAATAATTGTGACAATTAAACAAAATACTTGAATGCTAATTGAAAGCTTGAGTTCGGCCTTCTTGAACTCTCTCTTTCTTTCCCTCTCTTTCTCTTCCCCTCTCTCTCTCTCTCTCTCTCTCTCTCTCTCTCTCTCTCTCTCTCTCTTCTACTCCCCCCCCCACCCCCATCCCCCGCTCCCTCCCAGGCTTGCTCAAGTTTACCAATGACAAGAACATGGGCGGCTCCAATTTCAAGTCCATCTCATTGGGCCAGGGCCAAGGGCCCATCGCGGTGCGGATGATCAAGTCGGCCATGAAAGAGGGCACCTGGGTGTGCCTTCAGAACTGTCACCTGGCCGTGTCCTGGATGTCCACGCTGGAGAAGATCTGCGAGGACCTGAGCCCAGAGATCTGCCACCCTGACTTCCGCCTGTGGCTCACCAGCTACCCCTCCCCCATGGTGGGTGTCTTGTCAGCACCGCATGGCGGTGCAACACACATACAAATGTCTCACCACAGGTGTTTACATGTTTTGTTTTGTTTTTCTCACATTTTTACAAGTTAATGTTAAAGCTGCACTATGATATAACAACACTATGCTCCGACAGAACAACATAAATCAGCCGGTTTTAGAAAAAAAAACACACTTCTACCTCCACCTAGAGCCTGTTATTTGTTTTGCAAAAATCCACAGCTCCTGGTTCTTCTGGTCCAATCAGAGCAGGGCTGTGTGAGATCTGACTGTCAATCACAATCTGGTGCAGTCTGTGGGGTGTTCCAGAAAGGAGGTTTAACAAACACTGAGATAAAACTTAACCTCTGGGTTGTCTGAACCAGTGGCGACTAAACTCGAGCTGTCGGTTCCAAAACACCGGTTACCAGTTAGTTCAATCAACCATGTGTTAGATAACCTCGAGTTGTGCGCGTTCACGGCTAACTTATAAAGGCATCATCTATTGAGAGTCGAAACCATGAGTGAAACCGGCGAAACGAAGAGCACCGTATTTTTCAGAGGCGGAGTAGCAAGTTCTCCTCGAGGCTTACGAGGAGGAGAGAACTGTGATAACAAAAAAAGAGCAATACTTGAGCATTTGCCAAGGAACGAGACCTTGCTTGACAGAGAATAGCCTAACTGACCGTCTAAATGCGTACGTTTAGGATAGCCTATGTCAAAAGCACAATTCAATAATTTAGTGGACATTACGTATTGTATTGACTGCTTTGAATGATGCTTTCTTAAACTAGCCTATACCTTGTCACAGATTGAGTGGGCCATAGACTCCTTGAGAATCACAAATGTAATTTTCTATTTTAACGCGGGTTCTGCAGCTGTGGGCCAAGTTAAACCTTTGCGCTCCAGCATCGGAAGGGTGATGAATGTCGGAAGGCATGGGTAGCCTATCCTCTATCCCCCAGTAGCATACCCATCAAGTTGTCCTGTAATTGCACATATAACATGAAGTTACAGCCTACACATTAATAAGTCTGTAGTGGATCTGATAATAGGGGCCTATTCTAGTAAGGTGTAGGCCTGCCCTAACGCACCCTGTTGAAATGTGTCGCTCAAATTAGACTCCCGGATAGGCTACATCATTCCTGGCATCGTGTAGGTCTACTGGGCCCTGCCATTTCGCCTCCACGTTTGTGATAAGATGTGAAGCATAATCACATATAAAAAGAGAAGTGGCCTATGACCTATCCATTCGACCATAAGGACATTCTGAAAAAGCCAAAGCCCGTTAATTGAAGCTCACCAGCTAAGACAGCCTATCGTCGGTGCACATTAAGTGATGCTGACCTGCCAGTTGGGTACTAATGATCCTCGTGGGTTTGTGTCCATGAAAACGAATGAACTGCTTTAGCGCAAGGCAAACTTTACGCACCGACCGACACTACAAAAACTCCCAGTCGGAGAGCGCGTGTGTAGCCTATTAAAAACTATTTTATCCAAAATGCCATCAGCATTCTTAACCAAACTTAGTGACAACACGCATAGCCCTACCTGCGTGACAGCTGTTATGCAGTCTTTATTTAAACGTATTTATTAATGTTCTATATGTTTTCCCTTTTTTGTAGGCTACTGTACTTGTTTTAATTATATCTTCAATGTGTCTGAGATGTTGTTTGTCCATCTGTCTGGTGGGCCAAAGACACATGTCCACTATGGTGTAGGCTAGCTAGCCTACATTAAAGATTTATTTTATTCTATTATAATCCACCATGTGTAATGTAGGGATGGAGAATGCTTTTCAAGCCTACAGCCTATATTTAGGATTCAGCTGAAAAACTCTAGCGCTCTTGAAAAACTCGTTTAGAAATGAATGGATAGGCTATCATGTGATGTCGTGGTCTTATCGCCCTCTCACGGTGAATTGCACGGATGAATATTACATGATTTTGTGCTTTTTTGTCAATCGGACCTTCGTCAAAATGAAACGCCATTGTGTGACAAGTGTAAAAATAGCGGTCTGATTGAACATACACTAAAATAACCGAACATAATTGAACATAACCTGAACAAAACCTACCCCCTACCAGGTTAAGTTCAGAGCCTATGTTACCATAGTTACTTACATAGCCTGATAATTTTTGAGCTTTCTGGAACTGAAATCCCAGGTTTACCGTTTACTCTGGGTTTACATACCCAGTTCAGTTCAGAGCCGGTGTTACCATAGTTACTTACATAGCCTGATCATTTTTGAGCTTTCTGGAACTGAAATCCCAGGTTTACCGCTAACTCTGGGTTAACATACCCAGTTAAGCCAGTAAACCTGCTTTCTGGAATACCCCTCTGGTGCGCACTGACGAGCACAACCTCGATGAGAGGGTGCTCGGTGGTAGTGGGGGAGGGGCATGAGAGTTGTAAACATTCAAAAATGTTGGCTCCCCTCAATCTGTCAGACTTGCCAACTGGAGCTTTAAGGACTTGGTTGGACAAATTAAGAAATAACCAAAAAAACAAACAAACAAGAAATTCCCACTGACACACACATGACGGAAACGTCTGAGGTGCCTGCAGTGTTCATAATGAATAGAAGTCATAAAATGGAACCAGCAAGGTATACCCCCCACCTTTACTAAACTTAAGTCTTGTCAGAGTATGAGATGGAGCTCTCTTAGACATGCACACGCACACACACACACAGACACACACACAGAGGCCTTGAATGTGTGTCCTGTGCCGCAGTTCCCCGTGACCATCCTGCAGAATGGGGTAAAGATGACCAATGAGCCTCCCACTGGCCTGCGGCTCAACCTGCTTCAGTCCTACCTGTCCGACCCCATCTCCGACCCAGAGTTCTTCGCTGGCTGCCCTGGCAAAGAGCTGGTGAGTAAATTAACAACATGTGCCGTACGTGTGCCACATGTGTCCTTCTAAGGGTTTAAATAAAGAACCAATGGTTAATTAAGAATTAACTATCTTTTAATAATTCCTCAGACATGTGGGGTCCTTTATGTTTTTTCATTGTTTTGAATACAGTAAGCATTTATTAAAGGTTATCCTATACCAGCCAATTATGAATAAGGATTATTAAAGGTTATGATTCATTATAGACCCTTTCAAGAGAGTTCCATTATCAGCATCATAGTTGGCCCCACAAGGCTTCCGTTTTAACATTCCATATGTTATCTTAATGCAGAGGAAGTAGATTGGGAACCAAATAGAACGAGTTCAAGCATTGTTTTTGTTTTTATTGTTGAAAGGGTCTATATTTAATCGTGAATGTCTGTTTTTCCAGGCTTGGGAGAAGCTCCTGTATGGTGTTTGTTTCTTCCATGCTCTTGTCCAGGAGAGGAAGAAGTTTGGACCTTTGGGATGGAACATCCCGTATGGGTTCAATGAGTCAGATTTGCGCATCAGCATAAGACAACTACAGGTACAATTTTGTTGCATACCGAGTTCTACAATGAAAATGAAGGTTTTCTGTTCAGTATCTCTTTCACTCTGTGTATGAAGTGAATATCCAAATACTGTACCACTCATATGGTATGAATTGTTGGTATGCAGTGATGTTGTGTATATTACATCATTGTATATGCATTTTAAACATCTTCGTTGGTGTGTTGCTGCAGCTCTTCGTAAATGAGTACGAGCAGGTTCCCTTTGAGGCGATCACGTACCTGACTGGGGAGTGTAACTATGGCGGGAGAGTTACTGACGACTGGGACAGACGCCTCCTCATGACCACCCTGGCTGACTTCTACAATAAAGACGTCATTGATCTTCCTCGCCACAACTTCTCCCCCAGTGGCAAATACTACGCCCCACCAAAGTCCATCTATGAGGACTATGTAGAGTTCATCAGGGTGAGCTTTCAACACACAACGGATAGGTTTACTTTCCTAGGTTGCTGTTTGTTGTATTGTCTTTTGCAAGCAAATCACAATTCATTTGATTTAGGCTATTGATAGAAAAAGCAATGGATACACATTTATTATGAATTAATAAGGTCTAATAACATAAATCTCTCTAACCTCAGAGTGTATACATAGTGAACCCTATCAACCCCTACCAATATGAATAATAACATAAATCAATCTAAACATAGTGAAATACGGCCTCTGAATCACCCTATCAAGTTCTACCGATATGAAAGGGAACTAAATGAACAACTTTTTGCATCCTAGAACCTGCCGTTCACACAGCAGCCGGAGGTGTTTGGGATGCACGAGAACGTGGACATATCCAAAGACCTTCAGCAGACCAAGCTTCTGTTCGACTCGCTGCTCCTGACTCAGGGCGGGGGCGCAAAAGGAGGGGGCAGCTCTGGCGGAGACAACACCCTCTTGGAGATTGCCAAAGACATCCTGTCCAAAGTAAACCACGCCCGCCCACTAGAATCACAAGCTTTGATTTGTTTTTTCCACACATGCCATTTCAGTCACTCATTCACTGTGGTCCTACCCAACCCCTGTTTCCTTTGCGTAGCTTCCCGCTAACTTTGACATCGAGGCTGCCCTCGCCAAATTCCCTGTCCGCTACGAGGAGAGCATGAACACGGTGCTTGTCCAGGAGATGGAACGCTACAACACGTATGTGGGGGAACGCTACAACACGTATGTGGGGGGGAGATGGAACGCTACAACACATATGTGGGGGGGGGCTTGTGCAGGAGATGGAGCGCTACAACACGTATGTGGGGGGGGGCTTGTGCAGGAGATGGAGCGCTACAACACGTATGTGAGGGGGGGCTTGTCCAGGAGATGGAACGCTACAACACGTATGTGGGGGGGGGGGGGGGCTTGTCCAGGAGATGGAACGCTACAACACGTATGTGTCCAGGAGATGGAGCGCTACAACACGTATGTGGGGGGGGGGCTTGTCCAGGAGATGGAACGCTACAACACGTATGTGGGGGGGCTTGTCCAGGACATGGAACGCTACAACATGTATGTGGGGGGTGGGGGGAGCTTTTTGTATAAACAGGCAAAGTTCTTTGGTCACACATCAATTAATATGAAACCACTCTGCTCTGTACACATCTAAGAAGCACACGGACAAGGAAATAAGGAAATAAACATGAAATAAGCATAATGTAAACAATAAACAAACCCCTCTTCCTCTTTTCCAGGTTGTTGGGCACTATCCGGCTGAGCCTCCAGAACCTCCTCAAGGCCATCAAAGGCCTGGTGGTCATGGATGCTGATCTGGAGGCCATAGCCAGCAGCTTGATGGTTGGGAAAGTCCCAGACAAGTGGGCCAAGCGCTCCTACCCCAGCCTCAAGCCTCTGGGCAGTTACATCACTGACTTCCTCGCCAGGCTTAAGTTTTTGCGGGTTAGAGTCATCATTTCAACATGTTGCACACTCTTATGTCTTTTTTGGGTTAGAAAGCCCTTGGGAAGGGATGGTTGTCTTTAAGGCTGTTCAGTCTGCTACATGAGCGATGACATATTAGTATGAAGATGATTTGTCAACATTTTAAAAAGATATCTTTATTTGTATGGTTTGTATTGTATCCACCATTGCCAGTAAGAATTTAAGTAGTTGTTTGTTTTATTGGTGGTGTGTCAGCACTGTATCTGCCTGTAACAGGTCCTGCTATGGATGCCATACATTTTTGTCATACATTGCTCCTGTTCTGATAGTTGCATTTCCTCCTGTTTGCTGTCCTCGCAGGATTGGTTTAACACGTGGAAGCCCCATGTGTTCTGGCTGTCAGGTTTCTTCTTCACCCAGGCCTTTCTAACAGGAGCTATGCAGAATTATGCAAGGAAGTACTCCATACCCATTGACCTGCTTCGCTTTGACTTCCAGGTGCTGCATCCTGTAGTCTTAATACAGCCATTAAAGTAATAATTAGAAACATACAGTCATGTGGTTATGGTATAATTAAAGTAATACTAAGTTGCGAATGGAAGCTCAATCTTTGAAGCTTACATTCAAGTGTGTTGAAGTGTGCGTTGTGCTGTTGTAGGTGTTGTCCATAGAAACATCTGACTCCTGCCCTGAGGATGGGGTCTATATTCATGGGCTCTTCCTAGATGGAGCTCGCTGGGATAAGAGAAGGTGAAATTGCTGTACTGCTTTTTTTAGTTTTGAAGGAATAGCAATCCAGTCAGTTTACAAAATACTGTTAAACCAGCATTTAGTTTTTATGTGAACCAATTACCTTTTGAAAATATGTTCCTTGTTGACTCATCGTTGAGTGTCACATGTATTCCATTCCTGTATGTGTCCAGTGGAGTCCTGACTGAACAGTACCCCAAAGTGCTGTTTGATTCAGTGCCTATCATCTGGATCAAGCCCAGTAAGGCCAAATAATTGTGTTTACATACTAATTTAGATTTTCTTGCATAGGAAAATGACATATACTACAGAAAAAAAGATATGGTTTTCCTACTACATTTTAATATTAGAAATGTTTAATTATAGAAATTATTATCTAAAACAGACATGTTTAATTAGCTGCAGTATGCAACTGCTCATTTAGTATGCAACTGCCTCAATTAGTATGCATTTTCTCTCTTGTGTTGTGCAGCGGATAAAAAGCCTTCCGAGAACTCCCAGGTTCAGTTTGTGTGTCCCCTGTACAAGACAAGTGAACGCAAGGGGACCCTGTCCACCACAGGCCACTCCACAAACTTCGTTATCTCAATCGTGCTACCCACCAGCAAACGGCCCCAGCACTGGATTAAGAGAGGAGTGGCCTTGCTCTGTCAACTGGACAATTAACCCACCTGCCGAGTCACTTTACAGATTAAACAGGCACTTTACGATCAAATTATCTTCCTTTAAGATTGTTTTTCCTCACTTTTTCTAATGTAGCGTGTATTAAAAGATTATGAAATGATCCATGACATCGTGTTGGAATGATTAAACCATTATTTTTGGAGGCATCCCAGAAAACAGATAACTGGTTTCTGCATCTGTTTTTATTTTTTTTGCCATTTGGGTAGTAGCTGGGTAGAGTTGCGGTCAAACGTCATTCAGTGGGTCATAGCCAGGTGGTGGTTGGAGGATAGGTCCCGTGGTGACATATTTATAGGCAGACCAAGATATAAATAGCTGTATTTTGAGACACCAACAAGCCAGGAACCTACAAAGGCCTGGAGTTCGCTGTGTTTTCTGTGGACTAAAGGTAGAGTAACAATTAAACACAGGTAAAGTCCAAAGGCTACGTTGGAAATGGTGGGAAATATTGTGCCATATTTCTGTAATGATTAGACCACTGCATGCTGCATGTTTACAGTGAGGACACCTTAACCGTTAGCCAGTATAGCCGTAAAAATAGTTTCTCAGTGGCAAGTGCGCAGATCATGCCAAGTCTCAGTAATGTTTAAGCGAGTGATCTGTAAGTATCGAGCTTAATGCCTAGATCTCATGAACTGCCATGTAAAGCAAGTGTAATTATTTTCTGGAAAAATGACCATGGGAAGGTTTGTGGCAATTTTTGATTTGATATTTTTTAATTCCTTGGTATTTTTTAGACAAATGTACTTGATATATTTGACTCCATGTTGTGCCCATGGATTGCAAGAAGTCGTAACATTCCTGTAATTCAAACCAACAGTGGAGAGACTAGAGCACTATTTTCAGCTGACGCATACTGTCAACATCCAACATGTTTATCCATTGCATTTCCACACAAGCAGTTCACAGCTTGAGTGCATATTCCTTTTTGACACTGTCTACATATCAGACTAACCACACTGTTTCTTTAGTTATCACACATTTGCCCAACCCGAAGGTAAAATGCATGCATGTGTGAATTAAATGGCAACAACTTCAAAGGATCCAAGCTCCTGTTTCACTAGTTTAAGAAAGAGCATTCTCTATCTAATCATCATTTGCATGCTAAACAGAGAAGCATGGAGGCGGACTTGGCAGGATCTGATGAGGACTGGGACGGGGACGAGGATGAGGACACTCAGTACATGATTGAACAGAGTCTCTTGCAGTACAACAAGCGATGTGGTTCAAAGTCCAAGTACGTCGCCTCAATCAGCATTGTCCTGCATCCCACATGATAAACTAGTTGCACGTTTGGTGGGGGAGGGGGCAGACAAAATTCTATTGATGTCATTGTAATTCTTCAGTGAGCCTGAGGATACCATTGACGTTGATGAAATCTTAACAGTTATAAGAACAGGTGAGGCTTATCCTATGTTTATCCTTTTTATCTCAAGCTATGTCCTTGTAAACAATATAGAAAACAGTACAATTCAATAAACCTCATTAACTCCCCTCCCAGATCTGATCTGAGCTCTTTCCATTTCCTGCTCTGTCTGATTGGAGTTAGGTGATGAGGAGGCCCTCAGAAGACTTGTCCAGTGCCGGGAAGCTTTGTCCAAGGCAGACAGTAGGGGCTGGCTGCCAATCCATGAGGCAGCGGCCCAGGAGAAGAAGAGCATTTTGGAGATCATTTATGCAGGTGCTCACATTATGTGGCTTGTCTTCTCACCTGACTATGAGATACTAGACAGAGATGTCAAGTAACAAATTAGAAATACTTAAGTACAGTACCGGTACTTAAGTATGAACGGAGAGTATTTGTACTTTGCTCGAGTTTTTATTTTTCTTCCTACTTTCACTTCACTACATTTTAAAAATTAAATCTACACTTTTACTCCACTACATTTTCATTAGCAGCATTAAGTAATAATGTAAAATAAGTAATAAGTGTAATAATGTAAAATAAAATAATGTGCAAATGAAAAACAAAAGCCACAGTTTCCATTCAACATGTTCAACATATTTGCAACCCCAAGATATTCTGATACCCAGGAAATCCAGAGTTCTCGCGAGAGCACAATTTGAATTTAATCTTTCGGATTTGGGTCTGGATTTTCCAGGCTAATTCTGACCTGATGTAATCACAGGACACAGCAAAATAATAAAATAATATTTATTTATATAGCACTTTTCAAGCACAGAGAACAAAGTGCTTTACAGACCAACAAAAACAAAAAATAGTAATAATAACAATAATGATAATAATAATAATTAAAAAAACAATGTGTTCCCTAAATTTAGACTTTGTCAAAGGTCTGGCTGCTGAGTTCTGAACAGTCTGTAAACGACAGATGGATTGACGGTTTAGACAGGTGAATAAGGTGTTGCAATAATCAAGTCTAGATGAAACAAATGCATGTATAATTCTCTCTGTGTCCTTTAAAGATAGCATTGACCTGATTTTGGAAATATTTCTCAGTTGATAATAACAGGACTGGACAATGAGTTTTACATGTTGGTAAAATGTTATGTCTATATCAAATAAAACCCCTAAGTTTCTAGAAGTAGAACTAAATGAAGACATATTGACAGAGTGAAGGCCTAGCAAATATAGAAGACATAGCACACCAAGGCCTTGGTAGGCTGTTGCTTTTCATTAATAACACTTTTGTTTAGGCTTTCAAGGTGTGTTTATGTAATGTGATGTAGCTGCCTTTCTAAACATATTGGATAAACTTCATTGAAGGCCTATAAAAGGAAGCAGCAGTGAAAAATGAATGGCAGCCATACCTTTGTTCAGACTTTAAAGACATTGTGTATGAAGTGTAGGCAACCAGTTTTAAGGTGCTGCATGAACTTATAGCTATGGGAGGGGGTTGTCACCCTACCTGACCTCAAAACTTTTACTAGTACTTTGTACTTTTAGTAGGCTACTTAAGTATGTTTTATAATGGGCTACTTGCCATACTTAAGTACTGTAAATAATAGATATGTGGTATGCTTATAGATTATTTTTACGTTACTTACGTCATTTTTTGATCAAATATCTGTACTTCTACTCAAGTGTGGGTTTCAGATACTTTTTACCACAACTCTGGTACTAGATATCACCTTAGTCCATTCAAAACTTGATTTAATTGGATATCTATATCCAACATTGACTGTATGACCAATATTTCAGAAAATGGCAGGAAATTATTTTTTATTTGAAATGTGAAGTGTTTCTTAACAGGTTAAGAGCCTTAAACATCTTAGTAGTCAACATTCAATAGCAGAGCATTTTTACAGTGTACTCTTTTACATCCTATTACAAAACAGTATTCAGTGTTTGATGACTGAAATTCTCATATGACCCACACAGCGTCCTTCCAAGGAGCTGGAGAGAGTCGGACACCAACTGGAGAGACGCCGCTCTTCTTCAGCGTGGTGTACGGGCACTCGAGGAATACTATGTTCCTGCTACAGAATGGCTGCAACCCTGACAGCCAGAATGAAGATGGGGACTCTCCCCTGGTTGCAGGTGTGTGAGACATTAGACACACACAAAATCATACCATGGAGAGATATTCAGGATTAAATATGGAGAAGGGTGAAGTAGAGGTTTAAGAAGCAAAGCAGGCAAACTAGCAAACAATGAAGTTGAGGAGGCTGGAGCTATTTGGCTCTTAAAATAAAAATAACAAGTGTTTGTATCTACTTTAGAAAAATCATTAGCTTAGTGGTTCTTGCCCACTATGTTAGAGAGAAAGTAAGCAGGAAACTACAGAAATGTAGGTTTAACCAGGACACCTGCTTCTCCATGCCATGCACAAAGGTAAGAGTTTCTCAACCTTATTTGGTTGTTGACTTGACTTGTAGCCTGTGATCACAGACAGCTGTGTTGGATTAGGATGGGACTATGTGCTAATGTGTGGGTGGGGCAAGTGAGCTGTTAATTGACACATTTTCAGGCCAACTCCTAAAGTTCACAAGCAGTCCAAGCAAGACACAAGGTGGTAGAACAGTTTAGGAATATGATGCAGTGAAATAGAGCTCAAATGACTTCCACATTCTAAACCCACTCTGTACTACAAGTAAAGTATTTGTTTATTTTTATGCATTCCTAATTCTTTTAATTACGTCTTTGTTCCTTCCCCTCTCTCACACACTTCCTCTTGTCCCCTCACTTTCCTAAAATCCTTTCTCCATTCTTTTTCTGTCTTTTCTTTTCAGCTATAAAGAATGAACAGTATGACATGGCTGCTCTCCTCCTTCACTACGATGCCAAAGTGGACCAAAGAGGGGCCCTCCAGAGAACCGCTCTCCACGAGGCTTCCCTCCTGGCTTTGCCGAACTATGTTTACCTTCTCCTGCAGTCAGGAGCAGACCCCAACGCCTGTGATGCTGGTGAACGCACCCCCCTGGGATTGGCTGCTCAAGCAGGCCACCTGAATATTGTTGAAATTCTACTCCAGGGAGGTATGCTATGCTGTCTGTATATCGTTTCACCAAATCCATCAAGGTATTGGACCTGTATCATGTTTTGCTATTTATTATTAACCAGTATTGCTACAGCAAGCTGCCAGACCGACCTATTCTGCTGTTCACCCTCCTCATTGTCTGTCTCTCTCTAACTCGTATCTGCATTTTACACTTTCTCATCTGCAAGCTGCCAGACCTGAGGGTAACATTTTGACTGTTCATCCTCTTACTCTTGGTCACTCTCTCCCTCTGCTGCTCCATATGTCTTTCTCTCCTAAAGGGGCTAGGGTTTCATCCGAGTCAGCCAACTCTGGCTCCATATTGTTTGAGGCAGCTGCCTCTGGTAATCCAGACGTTGTAGCTGTACTGCTGGATTACGGCGCTGACCCCAATGTACCCATGCATACAGGCCACCTACCCATCCACAGGGTGGCTTACAGAGGACATATTCTGTAAGTGCCATGGATTTACTTGAGAGACTTAAATCAATGGCTTAATGTCATAATTTACTTACTTATGATTGAAAAGGGAATCCTTACAATGAAGCGGTGATGTCTAATGCATTGTAAAAGTGCATCAGACACAGTTTTGTTGGATCTCTTGGGGGACAGACCTGTTTTGATACTTGTGTCAAGCATGCGATGACTTCTGTACAATGAGCCCTATGGCACAGAGTGATAAGTGTGTATGATGCAAACTCCTAACTCTGTCCAGTTAGACTAGCATCATTCACAAAGCAGGGGGAGTTGTAAGATGCTGGTAACCATCATCACTCCCTGCTGTCCCTCCCCCATTCACAGAGCCCTGGAGCAGTTAATCCCAGTGACCAAACTGGAGGCTGTGACCATGAGTGGCATGAGCCCTCTGCACTCTGCGGCGGCTGGCGGGCACCCCCAGTGCCTGGAGCTGCTCATCGGCGCGGGCTACGACGCCAACTTCATGCTGCACCCCAAGGTGCGGCGCAACTACGAGGATGAGCGACGGTCGGCACTGTACTTCGCTGTGTTCAACAACGACCTCCGGTCGACACGGCTGCTGCTGGATGCGGGCGCCATGCCCAACCAGGACCCCGTCAACTGCCTCCAAGTAGCACTGCGCCAGGGCAACTACGAGCTCATCAACATGCTGCTGCGCTACGGCGCCAACGTCAACTACTACTCGCGCATCAACACCACGCACTTCCCCTCGGCTCTGCAGTACGCTCTCAAGGACGAGGTGATGCTGCGCATGCTGCTCAACTATGGGTACGATGTGCAGCGATGTTTCGACTGTCCCTACGGCAATGGGCCCCACGTGCCTTCTGACTACGAAGGCTGGAGCGCCTCAGTTATAAAAGACATGGTGGTGAGACAAGCAACAGCCCAGAGTGGTGTGGCTAACGTCTTTGTCTACAAGTCTTTTCTAGTCTAAATTGTCCCCAAAGGGAAACTGGTTTAATTACTGTTTTAACAGGTGACCAAGGGCTCCACCCTTGACCATGAGTAGTACTGATTATGATGCTGTGACTATTCCAGCCCCATTTGTTTTAATTGTTGGGATGGTTAAATCATAGAGAACAAAAAGATTATGAGGGAAAGAATACAAACATCTATTCTCTCTCCCTCTCCCCCTTGCCTCCACTTTCTGCAGTTTTGTGAGGTGATAACTGTGTACTGGCTGAAGCACTTATCAGGGCAGGTGGTCCGCATCATGCTGGATTACGTTGACCATGTCACCCTCTGCTCCAAACTGAAAGCCGTTCTAATGGAACAAAAACAGTGGGACGATATTTGCCAAATCCAAGGTGAGTGTCCTCAGCCTCGAGGCATGACCTGATTACTTTAAGCATTTCCTTTGAATAATGGTTGCGGATGCCTTTGTGGACTAGTACATTTCGCAATTTACTGTACTAAAGTGTTACTTATAGAAATATTGTGAAATGTGAAAAATAGCCTGTCCAAAGGGCTATGTAAAAAGTCTACTTAACGCGACAATGACACGCTACTGCATTTCCATGTCCACAGCAAATGTACGCAGCCTGAAGCACTTGTGTCGTCTGAGCATCCGTGAGCGGTTGCGGAGCCTACGTCTGAAGTCACCGGTGTTTTTAAGCTACTTGCCTTTACCAAACAGGCTGAAGGACTACCTCCGCTTTAAAGAGTATGATGTATATGGCAAAGGCAGTATATCAGAAGAGAGGTGATTGGTCATAAACCTATACATTTGCTGATTCAAAATGACCTGCTAGTTTATTCTTTGATACTTTGTGAAAGTGTGATACTCAATCATTGTTTGCTTCATGTAATATTGTTATTCATTGTTGTTTTTGTGGCGATCAATTAATTATCTTACTCAAGAGGGGGGGAGGGGGGGGTGTACAACTTAAAAGTCAAAAGTTCACAAATGTAGGGTTAATACAGCCATCAGCAAAATGAGACCTTTCAGTGATTTACACATTCAAGTGGCAATAAAACAGAATTAATCTAGAAGATATGTATAACAGATTAATTATTTTGTAATTTGTTTCCTATTTTTGGGATGGAGATATTGAGGGATGACGGAACTGCGTACATGACCTTTTAAAGCTCACGCCAATTTGGTCAAATTACTGGGTAGGGTTACATTAAATAGACAATATTTGTACAATTATACAACTATAAAAAAAATTATATCAAAATGCACTATACATTGATACAAAAATTAGAAGTTGCATACATGTTATAAGAAATGTTCATACCAGTCCATACCTCAGAAGAGATGTGGTCTCTAACCTCAGTGATACCTTTCAACCCAAACCAAGCTTGCCATGACATTAATCTGATATAGCCTATTAAAAAAATACAAGCATTACATCATTACATGCATGTATACATACAGTATAGGTCTACTTACTTTATGCATCCACACAACCAGCTTAATACCGTACATGAACACAATAAAAAAAATAGGCCTATAGCCAGAGGAATAATTTTACATAGGGCTGAGGGCACACACCCCCCTAACTGTCAACACTTCCAAAAGGTTTAAAATGGCCTAGTTGTAGCTATTTCTCTATTGTAATAGCTTGTCCTACAGTTCAGATTTCATGAAGGCTACCTAGCCTATATTTTCCAGTGTAGGAATATACAGCATTTCTCTTGTCAGCCCATTATTTTTGAAAATATCTACCCTGGCCTAATTTCGGCCCACACAAAAGGACATGGCCTACCTTTAAACATGGAAGAGGATCAGAAGAGGCATACTTGTCTGAGATCTTTAAAAAGACCCCCCCCCCCCCCCACCCACACACACACACACACACACACACACACACACACACACACACACACCAACAACACAAAACAAAACTTAATATCTGATGAAAAATGAAATGAAAAAGCCACTGACAAATAAAAATGTTGTCACCAACATTAGACTATTAGTCTATTAGAGCTTTTGTACTTTTTAATTTCTCACAAGTGAGTAGGCCCTATTACACTTTAAAGGTAGTGTAGGTAGTGTTGGCGACAGTTACTTCACAACACTGCACTGTTTATTAAGTGCCTCTGGAGGGCGAAAGCTGACTGGGAACAGTGACGCTAGGGTTTTGCAGTGGTGGAGAAGGCCATACGTCAGAGGCATAATGGCGGAGGCTGGTTGAAGAGGACAGGCACTCAGCAAAGCTGCGCTGTTACCAATTTCTTCGCCCTCAGAAGAGGTCCGCAGTGCCTGAAAATGGCCTGCAATTCTTACGCGGAAATTGAAAACGACAACGAAAGCCTTAAGTTCAGTGGGATTTCATCCGAGGGCTGCAACTCTCAGAAGCAATTGTTGTCAGATAGTATCTCGGCCACATCCAAGCAAAATGGCGAACAAGCTGTATGTGAAGACGAGCAAATGTCTGAACAAGATGCGTCTGAGCGGCGGAAGATCGGTATGATGGATTTGAAAACCAGCAGTACTTCACCGTCGACACTTCAGAGACCTGCTGAAGAGTTGCTAAGAAGAAATTTTCAGATTCCACGGAAGATCAAGGAAAGGAAAGGTTGTGTCCTCTTAATACTAGCTAGCTCGCCAGCTAGCATTAGCTGAAGCCTGAAAGGGATTGTCTTTTTCATATTTCACCCTTGGCTGCATGTAATGTTGGCTTTTAAGACGGGACCTTTTAAGACTTTAGTAACAACTGATTCATTAACGCCATAACACAGGCCATGCTGCAGAGGACAACTAGTTAAAGATATAGTGTCAGTTGTACAGTTAGCAACCATACATCGCGCTCTGAACTGTTAGCTAGCTAACACTCATAACCCGGTGTGGCAGGTAAATTCGAAAGCAAGAAGCCATGTGAAGACATGACCACCAAGTTCCTTGTCCATGGTGTAGTGTAATTGTCGTTAACACAGCATGTGTGGGGTCAAGTTGTACATGCGTTTATGTACACAAATCCACCGTTTTTGCTGTTAACGTTAGTTGCCAAGCTACACAAGTTGGCTTACCACTCCTACTTCCTCGGATGCGCGCTGGCTCACCATGCATTAGGCCGAGGCCTCGGTGTTTATTACTTCACCACTCTTACGTGACCACTCAAGACACCCATGGTTCACCCATGTTTCAGGCCTCTTTTTTCCCCCCTCAGTTTCTTTCTCTTTGTTCACCCAGTCCCTCCAGTTGTCCACAAGTGTGCCTGTAGCAGTATCCCTGCCCATTTGGAATAGAGGCAAAACTTGAGAAGTAGTCTGGGTCTGGATGCAAAATGAGAAGTACCACAATCAGCATGGCATAGCACATAAGCTTAGCCCACACTGACCTGCCTGTAGCCTCAGCACTGTTTCACACTACATAACAGCTGCAGCCCTGCCTGGCCCCAGCTGCCTTGAGTGTCACCGGTGATCTTGGGGGTTAATTGTGGCTTCAGTTGCCCAGTCTTTCCTTAGAGCCATCATTATTATTAATAGCTCATTTCATTCCTTCAACACCATGAAGGGTTTTTGTTACTCTGGAAGCACTGTGTGTGGGCTGTTCAGTAGTAAACATGGCCACCCGATCTAAAGCCTCGCATTTCATATCTGATACTGGATTACTTGTGGGTATACCCCATGGTGGATACTGGTACATGAGCGTGTGTTTTGACATGTCCCCCGTTTGCTGCCTGTGTATGTGCATGGTGCTAGTGCTTTGTGTGCTCTGTTGATTCGGCTCAGAATGTAATGCAATATTTTCACTCTGTCTCCAGTCAGGCTTTAAATAGACCCAGACTGGGTTATGTGGGGGTCCTAGTCACATATCTTGGTTGTTGTCCAGGTGTTGTCAAATAAAACTATATATATTTTATTTATTTATTTATTTAAAAAGGGAGAGGCTGGCTTACTGCTTTGGCGGCACAGCTTGGATTGAAAATGGATTGGATGTAAAAGTGTGTCTTTCTTGAGTGTCAGTTAGTATTTGTCAGTGCAGAGAGAGAAACAGGTTTGTACGTTATGTCATGTCATGATTCCTAGTGAGTTCTTTCGTCTTGTATGCGCTTCCCAAAAGCTTATGTGGCACAGCTCCATTGACTTGTAGGGTTCCCATTGTCCCATTGAGATGCAAATATTTGGGAAGTTATTCATCACCACTTTTTCAGTTGCGCTTGTCTTTCCTGAGAAAGTTCAGGTTTAGAAAGTGAAACTACTTTCACCATTCTACCTACTATCACAATTCCTCTTGTAATACAGGGAGTCAACCGAGACCAACTACTAGAGCTGTAACAGAAACGGTATGACTGAAAAATTGTGTTAGTCAGCTAATTTCAGAAGGTCGATGAAAAACACTCTTGAAGGCATTCAAATGTGAGGTGCATGTGAGGACATATTCTAGATACAAAATTCAAGTTTTCTATAGATGACTAATTTATTGTTCTCTTTGGGATGTTTGAAATCTTTCTTCCTTGGCATTATTGTGTTCTAGTAGATTACTGTTGAAATGCTCATGTTTTTTTAAATTTGCCTTTGTTTCAGGTTTGTTCCAGAACCTTTCCCCAGAATCTCGTGAGTTTGATGAACTTGTGAAGCTTCTCTCCTCTTTCTACCTGGAGCCTAACTCGCGGGGGACCTTCACATACACCAAAGCCCGTCTCATTCACAACGAGCTTCTTGAAAAAGAAGTAAGCCTTTGGTCTTATCACTCAAATTCCCACAAACTCTCAGTCCCTCTTGTACACATAAATGCAAAGAGTGGGATTTAACACAAAGGTGGTGCTCTCACACAAAGCAACAGGAACTAGCAAGGTCAGGTTCAGGAATTGATCCCTGGCTGACCGTTTTCTCAGGTGGCGACGCTACCGCTTCACCACACTTCCATGTAATGTTGTTTCATTGTATAAACACATTCCAGATACCACATGCCATGCCATGCCATGGTTGGTCATAATTACACACATGATGTCAGTGTCCTCAAGAAAAGACTGAACAGGCTCATCTTCAACACGAGATTGCAGTCTTGAGTCTTAAAACTTAAGACTTCAACATTATGTTACTGAGTAGCTGCAGATCAGTGATTGCCATTCTGAATGGTTTTCATGAAAGCTTGTATCTGCCATAGCAATATAAATTGTTATTATAAAAAAAAAACACGATAGTGGAGTTTTTATGAGTGTGGTGATTAACATATCCTGCTTCTTTTTTTTTTCCCTTGTTAGTTCATTGAGAAAAAGAGGGAGCTCAAGCAGCATGGCCGCACAGATGCAGAGCTGGAGGAGTCGTATGGCTTCTTGCTACCGGACAAAGACAAGGTGAGTCTGCTCCCACCTGGGCCAGGTAGACTGGAAGGTGGTCATGTCCGGTTGTGTGGACAAAGCACACTAGATGGACACACAAAGCAGAAGATAATCAGTTATGCAAATCTTGCCACTCAGATTTGCACACATTCAAACACACTTTGAATGTGTTTAAACCATACCACTCACCTGCCGTCAGACTTGTTTAATGAGGTTATTTTTTTCATCTGTAAGAACTGTGTTATTGTCAAAAGTGTTGTAATATGTTTATGACATGACTTTTTGATTTGCTTCAGTCAGCAAAGCAATCAGAACCACGTAGTGTATTTATTTGTTTATGAATTAAGGTATTGATTTGAAGAGCAAATGTGTGTGCTCTCCAGTAATATCAGATTGGCTTCATTTATTCAAAACTCGACTACGTGCATTAACAGATGACTCCAGGAGTAGCACAAGGAGTGTGAATGTAACCTGTAGCTATCTGTGGCTTTGCAGGTCCAGGCCATCTGTGAGAAAGGCCTGTCTGTGGGCCACTCCCGCGTTAGCATGCTGGGCAGTCCTGCTAAAGGTGAGTGTGGTCACCTGAGCGGCTTCACTACTGTGGGGAAAAATCATTTTAATTGTTTTGTCACTTTGATTTCTTACGTGATCTACTGTTATATGTCCGAGGCCTTTTTCTATCGGTGTTCATCTCTGTACTCAGTGTGGCTTTTCAGAGAATTTATCAGAGGCCTCTAGGAGTAGTTGGGAGCCAGGGAATGACCCTGTCAGTGTTACCGGGGGTTTGGAATTGGACACCATAGTGGCGCCTACGCATAGGCCTTGAATGATGGCGTGAAGCCTTCGAATGCCAGACAGTAATGGTCGTCATGCACGCGGCAATATGGATCTTTTATGTCAAGTTGGCACAAACTTTGGTTTTAACTCACTTGATGTGGATGAGATGTATATTTATTGTCTCAGTCATGCTTGCATGGCTGAAGATTCTGCAAGATTCAGTTTAAGATTGTATAAAATGGTCTGAGTTTTCTTTTGTCTTCAGATCTTGAGGGTGTGACTACTTGATGGTCTCCGGTACCATGATAAAGCTCTCTGTTAAATGTCAGCATCACCAAATGAGTCCGTCTGACTTTACTGCCTTATCAGTTTAATCCTCATGACCCGCCGGCGGGACGGTTACCCCCTTCCCTCACCTCCCCCCAACATTCTAAATCAATTGTATGCACCATATTGCTATGTAGCATAGTAATGTTATACACCATTTCAAAGCTTTGGCTCTTGGGAATCCAAAAATGACAACTTTTTTCATGTACAATCTGTATAGTGCTTTACATTTTCAGATTAATTTTATTATGTCTCAATTCAATTTGATCCAAAATGCCCCCCTCCCCCTCCTCCACTTTTGGTGCTACCCCGACTTCTGGCTGCAGTGTAGCTGCAGCACCCTAAGTAGATGCAACATATTGGGCACTGAAATATTCACAAGAATCCATAGAAATGGAATCTTCATGTTGTATTATCCAATATTAGTTGTACAGATGTATAGTTTATCTTATACACACTCATTGAACCAACAAAGTAAATGCAAAAATAGACTTTTTTGTAATTATTCCATATTTTGTGTAGTCAGTCTATATCAGAACACCTGCCATACAATGTAAATAGTCCACAAGAAACCTCTAAGTGTTACCTTTCATTTGTAACCAGGATTATGCTACACAAAGGGCTTCATGTGCAGTAAGCATTTCAGTATGCATTTTGGATAACAAAAAGTCCAATGGGGAGTTTCCATAGGCATTTTACAAAATGCATGAGCATACCTTGGCAAATAATGGTCTAAATTTTCATTCTATATTGATCTACAGCACACAGCCTCACAAGACCTGTTGCTAGGGCTCAGTTGTGTTTCTAAGGGATATCAAGTGACCCAGAGGGCTGAAATGTGGTCAGTTCAGAGATGCTTGTAATCCGGCAGAAATAAAAAACTATATTCTAGCCTCTGTAACTCTGTGTGAGTACATCAGTTATTTTGACTGTTTCGTACGAAAACTTAAGGTTCTCAGCTTTCTATAGAGGTCCAACATTTGATGGTAGGCCCCAAAAGAGGTGGGAACAATGCCCTTGTAAATAGGCACAGTGCAATTTCAGGCAAAAACTTGAAATTTGTATTGAGATCTATGTGGTTATAGTCATTTTTTTTAATACAACACCTCAAAGCAAGGTCACTGGCTTGTCCAGGTAACTACATGTGTAACCATTGGTCTGTAGAAAAACACTAACGGGCATCTGTTGTTTAAGGCGAGACACGGCAGGTGAAAACATCGTTTTTTCATGCTCTGGTCAATTTCAAGATTTTGAGCTAGTATGTTACCTTAGCATGTATTCTATCACACTACTACAACAAAAAAGTCCGATTTACACATTTAGGTATTTATTTCATTATATTGTGTCTACTCGCGCCTAGTGTTGTCACGATACCAAAATTATGACTTTGATAAGATACCTGCCATAAATATCACGATGCTCGATACTGAAACGATACTACGGCGAAATCCTAAGATATCTGGAAAAGAAAGGACTCGTACCTTCTCCAAGTGTATTGAATCATTTGTGTTGAATTCGATGCACTTTTGTAGTGTGCAGGTCAATTCTGAATAGTAAAATAAAATAGTAGGCCTACTTTGTATGACTAAGTCCTTTTTTGTTGTTTGTTATAGTTCATTTACATTGTGTTGTGTTTTGGCAATAAAGTAGCTTTAAATTGCCAAACTAGGCTAGTCAGTGTTGAAATTACTGTATGCAAATCACTGAATGCTATGCAGAGGGGGCTAATCTTTAGGCTATCTGGTGTACAGTATAGTCTACCCTAGGCCTTCCTGATTTCCTTGACAGTTGCAACTTTAGGGAAAAATGTGAGGATAGTCTTCTTTGCGCCCAGTGTACAAGTACGACGTTCCAACCACTCAGGTCTTTGTTAGATAGGCCTACACCATTACCTGTTGCAATATATATGTGTGCATTCCTACATTACGTCTATTTCTTTGATAACATGATTTGCTCACGTAACAATAACCTGCTATTATTATTAGGACTCAGCACGCTTTGGTGGTATTATATGCTGTGGGCTTTAATTAGCGCATTTCGGGTAGCCTATCCTACATCTGGGCAATAATTATTGAACAAATTGCAGTCTACATGCCATGACAAATATTACCAATAGTACTGACCGAACATGAAATAGATTGTTTACAAGTTATGGTAATGTTATTCTGGCGTGAACATTGCGCTTTCATCACGTTAGCACCCTATGATTACAGCTCGTTATGTCTGTCAAAATGATTACAGCTCGTTGTCACGTCAAAATTCATTGATGAAGGATGGTTCGCTTTATCCCAGAGAACCATACTCGTTTCACTTAGGCTAGATTAAAACAGAAGAGAAGAACTTGGCACTAACCATGGAGTCGTGTTTTCTATATTCGTTAACCTGTCGTTCTTTGAACTCTTTAACATTTTTGGGATATGTCTCCGAGGTGTTTAGCCAATGACTGCTTTTAAATGACTTTGAAACATATTTTACAAACGGGCCTCTGTGTACCTGATGGCTTGCCTTCACTATTCGCGATGTAGGCTATCCGACATAGTTCCAGATTTCACCTTTTGTTTTATCCACAAGGCCGCAGACTGTCGGGAAAGACTATGTTGACGTTGCCTGCGCACTCACTCACTCAGAGCTGCCTGCTTGACACGCCCACTTGCCTAGATGCGTGCAAGGAGCAGTGAGAGCAGCAGTTCACGGACACAGAACGTTATTATTTTAACAAAGTATCGATTCTAAAAACGTCGGAAATCGTATCGTTTTTTGCGTGAAGGCATCGTGATACCTTTTTAGTATCGATACACCGTGCAACACTACTCGCGCCTGTATATTTCTCCTAAATTCAGCAAAAGTTAGCATTCTAACCTTGCATGCACTCCCGCGACCGTGGTCCAAAACATATCATGTGTACTACCGTTGGAAAGCTCTGTTTTTCCTGTTATCACGCTATGTGATTCTTATATGGACACTTCCTTTGTATCAGCAACCAATCGCGAAAGTTCAAAGGCGAGTCTAGGCTGAGAACGGAATCTCATTGGCTGTCTTTCAAGGCTGTTTTCTCAAAAGGAGTTTCCTCTCACACTCTGAGCTCAAAAACTCCACTTCAGAAGCACGTACATACACCAAACTTTCTAGACATATGCTATAAAACTATATGTCGAAGATTTCTACAGAGGGGTTTGTTGATCTATTATTCCTAGCCTGACTTACATGACGTTTTATGCCTAAAAACATGGAAAAAATAGTTTTTTTAGGGCTAGTGACATAATTTTATGATTTACAGGATAACAAAAGTAGATATTCATAAATCCCTCTGTAAATGTTCCCCCATCTAATATCTGAACACAATGAAAACATAATTTTTAACCTGGCTGTATCCAATGCTCAGGTTTCGTGCCTTAAAATGTATGCAAATTAGCGCATATTTAATTAGATAATGCCTAATTTGCATATGTAAACGTTAAATTACAGCAAACTTGTAATACATTTTTTTTTTCTCATATTAATGTAAGTAATCAACTGGGGAAGTTTCATAGTGATATCTGCTTGTTAAAAATTGTACCCTACACCTGTAGTGTCTCGCCTTAAAAAGTGACATGTTTTTGACAAGCCTGTCGCCCCGCTTAGTAGAACAGCCCTCTGGTCTTTATGGCTTCACCAGTTCCTGTGTGTTGGCAACCTGCTAATGGTGCCCTAGAGGGTTTCATTTCAGCTCTCTTCGCTGAGATGGCAGTAGATTTCCTCATGTGGTCAGGGCTGGTCAAAGCTCTGAGGCGAAGTCTGAAATAATCCTAATTGTATGCAGGTTTAGTAAAGTAGTAAAGGTGTGAGGCATGTTCCTCAGTCATTGTATCTGGAAATAAATGAAAAGTCGGCCTGCTACTTAGCACCCTAAGGACGGGTAGAGCTGCTGTTTATTCTTTGTCTTTGCTATTGCATTTGAATCTGATTGTGGAAGTTTTGCACTGTTGCTTGCTCCCGAGAATGATTTGAAAAGCATAGATAGAATTGGATAAAAAGGATGATTAAGACTGATATCCACATCTTCTAACGTATTTTGTATGATTTCAGGTGTGTATCTATCAAGGTACTCTGATCTATTGCAAGTCAATACATTTGAACCCGGAACAACTGGAGAAATCATAGTGTTCAAAATTATGAAGGTAAATATCTCCGGTCATGTCCTGTGGTGAAATTTATTTATTTATCCTGTGCCCACAGATTGCTTTCATGTCGTGTATTCATGTAAAACTGATAAAGATGTCTTCTGTACCCGTAGGGTAAATTAAAAACCATATATGAAAACACACCAAAGAACGCGGTGGACCCTACGCAGAAGTTCGACTGTCACGTGTTCAAGAATGCAAGCAAAGTGGCGTCCCTCTACTCCTACCGGGCGTTTGAACACACTCAGGTATGCATAGGGGCTGCCTGATCCTTTCCTCCCACACGTCTGCATTGAGCCTCAACACACCCTGTCAGCAACTTTGAAGCCTCTCTTTGTTGATCTTGAATTTAGCTGTGCGCTGAGTGAACCGAAGCAAGCAAACTGCTATCTGTCAGCTATCCCTTGCCGAGCCACATGTTTGTGTGTGATGAATTGTTTTTTTGAATGTTTATTCTTCTTATTCTTACGCAGCAATACCTGTTTGAGTTTGCCTATGAAGAGCTGAAGACCCGGCCCAGACACGTGTGCCCTTACGCTGTGCTGTCCTTCCAGTACAGAGGCAAAGAAACAGTTGCCTCTCTAAACAGGTATGGCCCCCCAATTGTCACACTTGGGAATAAGACAGAACCAAGTACATTATATTGAATGATTGATTTAATTATTGATGAATGTGGTTGTTTTATTTGCTGCTAATGCCCTGCCGGGGCTGTCAAATGAGCGCTCCTGTATTTGTGTGGTTTTGGGGTTTTGTGTTGATCTTTCTGTAATTGTTTCAGGCTCAACAGCCCCATGAGTGATGGAAACCGAGGTACGTTCTAGACAGGCTCCTTCATAAATATCTCATATCTACTTGAGTTGGATGTGTAGTGCTTGTTAGTGTAGTTTGTTTTTTTTTGTGCTTGTTTTTTACTTGGTGGAAAAATCTGTTGTAACAAAGTTGTCAATGATTCAGGGGAAACATTGGGAGTGTTAGATCATTCTTTCTAATTTGACATTATTTACAGTGACTGAACTCTGGGTGATATGAGCTGCTGGTCAGACACACATTAAAAGGCTGTTCCTTTTTTTGGCTCCTTAGTGAGGCGCAGGTACACAGTCTGGAGTGGGACCCTGGTGAACGAGGGAGAGGAGCTTTTCCAGATTAGCGTCCGATCTTCCAACCTCCCCCTTCTGCCCTTCCGACTGTAAGTGTCTGCAGCATGCACAGACAGACAGACCGAGTTTCTTATGTCTTGCCAATTTTAAGAACGCTGATGAAACAACACATTGTCCAGTTGGTCAACTTTCAAAATTGTTTTTTTTTTTTTTTTCTTTTGTGTTAGACCTGATAAACTGGACGTCAGCACAGCGATGCACTTGGATGCATTCAAGAGGAGGATACCAGCGTTGCTATCGTGGGACACTTTCTACGGCAAGCGGGAAGGTCGGTGTCCCAGTGAAGTCACATGAGGCCTAATTGCTGTGGTCTCAGGATGAACACTTATTGTTAACCCGTGTCTGGTCCACTAGATATTACTATTTATTATACGGCTCTTCACAATGCTAGTAGAACGCTCCATTGACTTGAATGGGATTTCCCAACCTTCTACGGTAAAATAAATTCATGTAATTACCGCTGCAAACATATAATTACCGCTGTCAATGGCAACGGATTTTGTGCTTTTGATATGTCTTTCATATCACTACGCAAGAACTGGAACTTCATTCAAATGTGAAAGCAGACGGTTGATCAGCTGTGTTCTAAAGAATGTTTGATTCAAGTTCAGCAGCGTGTGTTGCGAACTATTTGTTTCTCCGCAAATGCCACGATGAACGGTAACAAATAGGCTAGGCTATGTAGGCTAAAGTCATATCGTGGGGAGTTTATTATTTCGTTTTGGCAAGTAGCCGTATAATAAGCGGGATAATGTATAGAACGCCGGTCATTATGAGAAAATAAGTCCCTTCAGGGCGAAACAAGACCCCTCCGCTGGCGCATCGGGGTCCGGTTCGCCCTGTCGGGACTTATTTTCCCAATAATGACCGCCGTTCTATACATTATCCCTTACTTAATATAGTAGTAATGTAGTGTTTACATGTGAATACTAAGGTGAAATGTGCTTTTATCATATGTGTTATGCATATGACCTTGGTTTAAATTGACTTAATCTGGATGTGTGTGTTGTCTTTGTGTCTCCATTGCAGTGTTAAAGTATGGCATGTACTGCAGTTTGTTTGAAGTGGTGAGCAAGAGCAAACCTGGCAACCAAAATCTAGCTGGACTGCTACAGAAGCTTGAGAAGGACAAAATAGTAAGACATCAAATTTTGTATGACAACAAAAACAGCTGTTACACGTGTTTGTTACTGATGTGTTAATTGTTTTTACTTCTGACTGTTGGATATCACTGTTGCCCTTATTAGCTGGCACTGTCACTTGGTCTGTTTCCCAAAGTGTTTGTTATCTAAACATTGTTTTTTTTGTCTCCAGGTGCTTGTGAAGCCTCTTATGGACAAAGGATTTCTCTTCCTGCTTTCATCCGCCCAAATGCAAATATCAAATGGTAAAAAACACACAAGCACACGCACACATACCTTGACACACTGTGTTATAACTTTCTGGTTTAGGCTGCTCAGGATGTAAATATCATCTCTCTCCTCCCCCCCCCCCCCCCATCTGTGAACTTTAGAGAGGAAGAGTCGAATGGAAAAAGGTTTACAGGCCCTCTTTATCTTTCAAGACCCTAGACTGGGCCCAGACCCCAGACTGACAAAATTCTGTAAGTGAAAGTTTGTCATTCTGTTGTTGCTGCCATCATTGTAGCATACACATTAAGGTTTAATATCTAGATTCATCATTCTGACAAGTCTTTTTTTTTGTTTTGTTTCCTCCCTTTTTTTTCCCTTTCTTTCTCTTTTGCTTTCACTCTGTTTTTCTTTCTTTCTTTTTCTTTCTCTCTCTCTCTCTCTCTCTCTCTCTCTCTCTCTCTCTCTCTCTCTCTCTCTCTCTCTCTCTCTCTCTCTCTCTCTCTCTCTCTCTCTCTCTCTCTCTCTCTCTCTCAGCAACCACATGCACGGCTCCCCCTCCCCGCGACCCGAGTGACGGGGTGGTTCTGCGTCGGCTGGAGCCCTTTCTGCCGGCCCTCCACCATGCGCTGCTGCGCCTGCGCTCGCATCCGCCCAAGGACCTGGGGGCGGCCGTGGAGCGCCAAGCGATGGACTACCTGGGCCAGCAGCGAAGGGGCCGCTGCCCGTCGACCGCCTTCCGGCTGCCCGAGTACCGCCAGCACCTGGACGAGCGGCCCGGATACCCCTCGGGGCCCCGGCCGCGCTTCAGCGGCGAGGCCCTGCGCGCCTACCTCCACGCGCCGGCCTCCTACCAGCTGGCCGCCGCCAAGGCCCACGGCCTGCTCAGCGGAGAGGGCCTGGAGCAGCGCCGACCGCAACGCCCTCCGCCTGCCGTGGCTGCGACGGCTCCGGCAGCAGCAGCGTCTGCAGTGGCGTCTGCGTCGGCGTCCAGCCTGACCCTATCCCCGGCGCCGTCCCCCCGCGGGGATGTCTGAAGACCGCAGTCCGGCCCTCGGACTGGGGGAGTCAGGAAAGGCCGGCCTCTGCATCAGGGGCCCGAGTGACGCAGGCCAATGGGGGGAGCCAGAGAGCTCCCCAACGCCCAGGGGGAGGGGGAGGGGGGCAGTACGACAAGGACAAGATGGAGAAGCTGCTGCAGCTGATCCACATGCACAAACGGACGCTGCATGGGGGGAGGGAGGACGATGACGAGGGCTGGGACGCCGCCGGACTCAAAAGGAGGTTAGAGGACGAAGGGGGAGCGCAGGCCAGCAAGTACCTGAGGACGAGCCTGCTGAGCAACGGCGAGCCTGGGAGAGGTGAGTGCCAGGGCTGGGTTGGGTTGGTGGGACAATGTGGTGCTCCACTGGACAAAACATTCAGTTTGAGATATCTAGCTTTAGTTTTGACAACAAGTCACTAGATACTCATAATCTGTCCATTTTCGTCTTAGTTTGTGTATATTTTAAACTATTTGGATTCACACCCCTGAAACCTACTCAGGCAGAATGTAAGAATGTTACATTCCTTGCTCCTATTAGTTGTTCCACACTGCTTTGTACATCTGTTTAAGTTCAAAGAACAATACAAATGCTCAAATGGAAAAATGAATCTTGGCATTGGGGTTGCCCCCGAAGCCTGTATTCATTTAGTTACACTGTTGACACAGTTTATCTGGCTTGTTCCCTTTTGAAATATTAACTTTTGACAAGCATCTCCAAGTGCTGATTGAGGAAATTCATTCTAGTTTAAAGCCAGGTCATCACATGAGTGGTTCTGCTTCTCATTTATGGATAATCAATGTCACCCCTCCTGCACCCACTTGTTCCTCCAGATGTTCTGGGTCACACTGTACTTTTACTGTTGTGTCATTTATAACAATTTTCACCCATGGGATCTTTAGGGCTTTCTGGGGCCAGCATAAGTGACTCGGTCCATGTGCTGGCATGCTTAGAATGTCTTCATTCTGTGTCAAACCAGAGTAAACTTCACATTTCTGTCTCCATTCTCTCTCTCTCTCTCTCTCTCTCTCTCTCTCTCTCTCTCTCTCTCTCTCTCTCTCTCATCTCTCTCTCTCTCTCTCTCTCTCTCTCTCTCTCTCTCTCTCTCTCTCTCTCTCTCTCTCTCTCTCTCTCTCTCTCTCTCTCTCTCTCTCAGTGCCTGGTAGTGAGGAGGGCGGCTCTGAGGAAAGCCCGT
>NC_055963.1:10852817-10942817 GCF_018492685.1 Alosa sapidissima
CACCCTCCTGCCAATGCCGTAGGCCTGGCCCAGCCGCACCCATGGTTACCCCATCACATTCCTCCTCCCAATGTCTCTGGTGCTATTTTTCTGCCCCACCGGCAGTTCTGACCCCACACCATCCTGCCCCTATTGCCCCAGCGCACGTGGCTCCCCTGCAGTCTCCACTACTGCACGCCGCTGCTGCTTCTACTCCTCCTCCTGCTGTTGCCCCTGCAAGCTCTTTTACCCCACCAGCCAAAGCCCCGCAGCTTCGGTTGCCCGCTGGCAAAGACCTCAAGAAAGCCTCGCATGGGCACCGTCAAAGACCCCCACAAGCCCCTCGCCGCTGCCACGGAGAAAGCCGAGAAGACGGCGGACGTCAAGCCAATGGTCTCGGCCCCTCGCGCCGGAACTTCCTGTCTCCCTCTCCCTCGGCGGTCAGTCAGCCGCAGCAGGCACCACCCCCTTCCTCAGATCCTGCCCCTGTCCCCCCGCCGCCACAGCCAATCCCAGTGACAGCACAAGCGCGGCAAACAGCCTGATCAGTCAGATCAAGCCGGACGTGTTCCTCAGCCTGGTGCAGATGGTGCAGAGGAACACGCTCAAGTTCTACATCCACGTGACTGAGGACGACAGCGAGACTCAGCTCTGCACAGAGATTAAGGTCTGATGCTCCTCCTTTCACTTTCAAATAATGGCTCATTTTGATGATGCACTGACTTATAATACCATGAATGTTATCTCTGCTATTGTGCTGGTATTACATTACCCATTTTGCACTAAGGCAGTGAGGAGAAAACTGAAAAAGGGGTTGAAACGACAAGGCATATAAATTCAAACTCTTGCATCATGTTGCTTTAAGGTCCTGGGAACGTTCTGCCTTCTTTTTCTGTTTAGATCCGAATTGTAAAAAAAAAAAAAAAAATTATCATCAAATTTCTATAGCTGATGTTTTTAGTAAGGTCCCACCTTTTGAAGGTTTTAGAATATCTTATTGGCATAGATTTTAAGAAACATATTTAAGTTTCTATAACACACAATGCTCTGGCCATTAAATAGCCTTAGTTGCGGAAATGGCCTTAAATTAAACAAACAAACATCGGAGGCACCAATTGTTGAATTACTCCAGTCTAGATTGCGGGCCCCACTAGTGGGGAATAGAGACATGACAGGTGGGGTGCGAGGAACAGGAGGAAATTTGTTTTTTATGCCTGTCTTTAATAATGCCTTTCTTTTTTTGACAAGGCCACACACAAACATAGGAGTCATAAACAGACAGACGTATGGATTAAAACAGCAAATTAGATTCAGCAGGTTGAGACGGGAAATGGAACGTGGAACCAGAATGCGAAAATAATATTTTAACGTTACCATTTTGCTGGGGTAATGGGGTCAGGAGGGCCTTGAAAATTCCCCACCTCCAATGTGGGGAATGACAGAAAGTTTGAGAACCATGTCTATCCAAAAGTAAGATGCCCGTTTCGAAGTTAATTGCTGATCAAATCGCCAAACCTCATCGGCCAAACCTCGTCAGTCAATCTGTAACTTATCTGTCTGTCCACAAAGCTTCAATTTATGTTTATAGCCTACTATAGAACTAGGAGCTAGGCTGGAGGTCGCAGTGTTATCAGATGACGTACATCCTAAAACCCAGCGATTAAAACCGTGCATATCAAGTCATATCCAAGGTGATTTTCTGCAGCTCTCAATGTACCTCAGATTGTTTGCACCTCCAACAACCATGTTATGACGTTAGTTAAGACTGATATATCTGCCTGTCATTGCTGGAAGAATTGTAAATTACAACTTGTCCTTTCCTTTGTTGTCTAACTTTTTAAACAGGAATACTTGAAGAGCTTCGGCAACGTGGAGTGCAATCCACAGAGTTTCCTGGAGAACAACAACAGCCTTGACAAGTTTCTTGTCATCATTCAAAATGAGGATATAGCTATGCATGTTCACAAGGTAAATGCATGAAGTCGAAGGGAAGGGAGTGCACGTCCTAATAGTGACTGCAACCCTGAAATGCGTGTGAAGCTGACACATTGGTTCTAAGTTGTTTGTGAGAATTGTATCATCCCCAAATGTATACCCATATTCCCACTAAGCGATAACGTAGGATCTTGCATTGCCTTACAGGACTCCTTGGGTTAATCAGAGTTTAAGTAGCCTTATAGCATTTGTATGTTTTGTTATTCACTAATTATCTCTACATTGTTAAGTTTTTTTTTTTTTTTTTTTTTTTTTTTTCTTCTACATGTTTAGATTGGACCACACCATGTTCCGTAAATGTGCTATCCTTTTTTCCTATCACTGTAGATCCCTGCATTGGTGTGTTTGAAGAAGTTACCATCTGTGAGTTTTGCCGGCGTGGACAGTCTGGACGACGTGAAGAACCGCACCTATAATGAGCTGTTTGTGTCCGGCGGCCTTATCGTGTCTGATGAATTAATCCTCAACTCAGACTTGATGACACTCGGTGAGTTACTTGGTGAAAGACCGCTTTGAAAAGTTAGCCATCTCATGATAAGGCCCGTGTTCATCTCTGTTCCCAAATATTCAGTAGTTCCAACTGCACGTTGTAGAAAATATGGGTGGTGGGGGGGGGGGGGGGGGGTTGCATAGTTTTTGCTCCGATGATGCACTGAAGTTGGATCTGCAGCGGTGTTTAAAGGAGAAATCCAGGGAGTTTTCACATGGATCTCCGTTTCTTGTGATCACCGAGTTGTTAAAACAATCGGTTTTGCCTAGCTAGAGTTGCTACAGCCAGCATCTACAGCGCTACACTCTGGCCTGGGGCATGTCTGTGAGCTCCCATGTACATGCCCACAGTACAGTTTTCAACACATTCATTTTAAGAGTATGTCTGCATGCCTGTGACTTTATGACCTTATGGAATATTAATACTGTGTGTGTGTGTGTGTAGATAAACTGCAGAGGTTGCTGAAGTTTCTAGAGGAGCAGAGTTCCATCTGGCAGTGGAAGGTGCATTGCAAGACCCAGAAGAAGCTCAAAGAGCTCAGCAGGTGAGTTGGAGCTGGTGCTTTATGGCCAACTTGAGACTCCTCAGACTAGATCTGCTCCCTCTGGGGATCCATACACACAGTAAATGCCAGATCAGCACCTGCTAATGTGATTCACGGGTTCTTTAAAGGCCATTGTCTGATTTGCAAGGCAACAGAATGTCCAGTGCTCTAGAGTGGTTTAGACAGACTTCATGTGAGGTGCATTTTCCCCATGGTGTCGTAGCGCAGTGACCGTTGTTAGAGGTCACCTTGAACCCTGTTGTCATGGTCACTGAACCACAATGCCTCCAGGAAATGCACCCTTTGGTAGTCCATCACACTCTGAGCTAGGGCAAGATTTAAGACCGATTCCTCATAATACAACCCAAACTGGTAATGGGTAATAGAAAGTGTTCTGTTGGACTTCATGTTCCTTGTCTTCTTTTGTCCCACTAGGTTAAACAGTGATACGATGAGCATGTTAAACCTGCTAACAACGTATCAGAAGAAGCACTTGGTAGACTTTCTACCCTATCATGAATGTGATGCTCCCACAAAGACCGCCCCTGATGTGGACTGCCTCGTCAAGCTGCAGGCCCATCACACACAACACAGACACATCATCTTCCTCACTGGTGCGTGGCATCACCACACATCATCGCAACACATCACAACACACACGCACGCACACACACACCACACAAATTCACATTTACAATTATTTACATAGACCGGTACTCACATTCGCACACTGTTTATTGGATAAACATTTGTTATCTGTCAGTTATTTATACATTTATATGATTGCTGCTTCATCGCAAGAACTGCACATTTTTCAACACCACACATTTGCATTCGGACACCTGACCGGTGATCTAGACAGTACAGCATGTTTAGTACTGGCTGAACCCATTTGGGTATTGATGGTAATTTTCTGACTCAGTCAGGATGATGGTCAATCAGGAAATAGGCTTTATTCTTTCAATGATGCGCATCAAGGGAGAGAGATCAGCTTCACCCAAAAGATTCACCCTTATCTAACGAAACAGGGTGTATTCTAAACTTAAGTAGGTTACAAACAAAGGGGGGCGTGACCTTTTGTTCTAACTCAGAGAGGGCTGATCCTCCTAGATGATCGTTAATCAAGATGACCCCAACTTGCACTTGGCCAAATGTTAGCAGCCATATGGGACAATAGAAGGTGTGAAAGCCCCCCCCATCTTTTCTCACCTAGTATATACAATAGAGTGTCACATCTGGGGATAAACAATGGTGTCTAGAAAGGCTCCTGAATTCTAACCATTCAAGGATAAACTAAGGATACACTGCATACAGACCAAAGACACAGGAGATGCACATGGGTACAAAATCACAAAAGAACACAAGAAATGTGCATGCACAGGTATAATGCTGATTCACATGACTATACTCGTTGACTTAGTATGAATGATCACTTAAGTATGTTGCTCTTGGGTGCTCCTTGTTGGTGCCCCCCCCCCCCCCTCCCCAATTCCTATCCTCCCTCACCTTTCTTATGCAGCCCTTGCCACTTAATCTACTAAACCCCTCTTCTACTGCACTTTTTACCCCCCCCCCCCCCACTTTGCACAAATAGGCTGACACCAGACATAATTTCACTGCATTTCTTACTTCCAGTAACTATATGCATGTGACTATAAACTTCCTTGTATGTTTACTGGCTACTGAGTCTTGTGAGTTCCGTAGTGAGTTCCGACTGAGCGCTGTCTCTTTTTGGGTTTGTTTGCCCAACAGAGAGAAAGCTGGAGATGCTCCCACACTTCTCCAGGCATGGGATCCTTGTCGCCAGCATGGAAGACATCCTGGACAACTTCACAAGCATCATCAGCTTCAGTCCACCCAAGATGGAGCCGCCCGCACCCACGGCCCCACCAGAAGGTCAGTGTCACTGCGTCAATCCCTGTTTGTCTCCATTCTAGCCATGTCTTCCATTTGTATGACTCTGTTATTTTTAACCTACAGTACATTAAGGATAGAGAGGAGACTGCACGCCATGAACAGTTATACTGTGGATGCAGCTGTTTCACAAAGCGCAACTTAATATAAATAAGAAATAAATAGCGCAACACTGCTCACTTAATGAACAACTGATCAAGGTCTGACTGGCTGAAACGTTAGCTGATTGCTGTTTGTTAGGTGAGCAGCGTTGCAGTATTTATTTATTTTTTATTATTCATATTAACCTTCGGTACATTACCTTTACCTTCTCATTTCTATTACTTTATAGATGACCTTATTTTTTTTTATTATTTTTAAGAACCCTATGTTGCAGTTTGCTGGAACGACTAAATAAATCTTGATTGCTTGCTTGAAAGATTGTTTTATTGACTGATTGATTGATTGCATTACTGTCATCCAGCACTTGAATCTTTGTGTGTGTTTGTCACTGGGAGCGCTTCACTTAAAGGAGTAAACAGAGTGAATGCATCACCAATTGACATCAGATTGTCAGGTCAAGGTTGCACAGTTGCACAAACCAGTCGGTTGCTGTGGCTCTACTGGCAGAGATATGCTAACAGCGCCAGAGCTGTGCTAACAAGTCATGGATGTGATGTGGAGAGAACATGCATAGTCAGAACAAAACTGCCCTAAGGTTATTAAGGGTTATTGGGTAAAAGCCTCTGCTGGATGCATACATTTCTTACTGTGGTACATGTAAAAACCTCCTATCTTTTAGCATCCAACATGCACAGAACAGTGTGTGAAAGGGAGTTCTTTCAGAGCCAATGGAGCCTACAGAAGCAAACAACATAATGTTCCTTTTCGAGTCTTGTGCCACAGCTAATATATCTTCGTCTGTCTGCCTTAGCCGAAAAGGAAGACGTGCATGATGAATGTGTAGAGGAGGAGGACATGTCCTTGGACTCAGATGACGAGACGATGGGTATCAGTGAGACGGCCGCGCCCCTCCCGAGCAATGGCCTGCAGCAGCAGCAGCATCAGCAGCAGCAGCAGCCGCCATCGTCAATCCACCCCCCTCCGCCACAGATGCTGGAGTTCCGGCCACCCCTGCCAGAGATGCCCCCCCTCCCGGACGCCATGGCCCAGAACAGCCCCATGTCCTACGGTAGCGGCAAGATGGACTTTGCCCCCGCCACCGCCCCCTTCCCCACTGGACCTGAGCTGGGGGACACCCTGGCGGTGAGTTTTGGGGTGAACCCTCACCAGAGCTACTTGTGTCCAGCGCCGTCACAGTGGAGCCCCTTCTCCAGTGCCACTGGCTACCCGCTTCCCTCACAGCCCCCTTCCGTGTTGCCCCCCGCGTTACCGGGACAACCCTTCCCCCAACAGTCCCCGATGCCAAACCTCAAGCAGTCTCCGGCCGTCGGCTCGGATGAGATGGCCTCCGGGGAGGTGCCTCTGGGACTTCCCCAGCCACTGCCCGATGGCGAGGCCCAGATGGGGGTTCCGGCGACGGGTGCGGTGACCCCGCACGCCGCGGGCAACGCTCAGGATGAACAGGGCAAAGTCATGGAGCCGATGGCGCTCCCGTACCCCGACCATGCTGTCGGCCCTCCGATGGGCATGGGGTACGGCTGGGGGGGCCAGATGGGGGCGATGCAGCACAGTTACGGAGGCGGCCCGCCGCTTGGTTCGGTCGGCAGTGCAGACACAGCGGAGCTGGCGGAGACGAGCGCTCCGCCGCCACAGGGACTGTCCCAGGCGGACACTCTGTGGCAGGCCGGCGGTGCGTGTGAAATGCCTGATGGCCTCACGCCGGGGGTACTGCACCGAACCCTCCCCCCTGTGCCCGCGCCTCCACCTCCCCCCGGCATCGCCATCCCACCCCCTGCGTCGGGCCCCCCGCCCAGCCCCTTCCAACACGCCGGAGTGCTGGGTGGCCCGCCAGCCACGGAGAAGAGCTGCGGCACGCCGGGCAGCTCCACGCCCAGCAGTCAGGGCAGCCGGACACCAGTGAGCTCGGGCCCCGACAGCCACCCCACACCGGGGCCTCCGGCCAGCAGGGGGGGCTCCATGCCTCGCACCCTCCTGCCCATACCCGGAGCTGGCGACGTGGGCCATGCGCACGGCCGGGGAGGCGTGACGGGGCCTACGCCTCTTCCGCCGCCGCCTCCTCGCCACGCCAACCACAGCAGCCCCGGCGGGTACAACGGCAGAGGGGCAATGACTGTTCCGCCACCGATGGACATGCACGGCGGCTTCAGAGCCAGGGGTGTACCGCCCATGCCCATGCGCTCCAGACCCGGGCGAGGACACATGAGGGGGGGGCCGCCTCCATGGGGTCCCCCTCTGAGGGGTGCACCACCCCCACCTCCACCTCCGGACTATTACTCAGATTACACGTACCCCTAAATCACCGCATGGCGACGGGATAGCCTCAACAGACTACTGGCAGAGAGAATGTACATATTTGACTTTTGAGAGCACATTTGGATTTCACAGAAGGAGGCAGACTAAGAAAAAGGAACCTTGGTCTTTGTAGGAGTTCAGAGGCCTGAAGTCCTGCTGTAATCAAACCTGCTCTTCCTAAACAAGGACTTTTGGGGGAAATAAACAGACCTTGTTCAGACCACTATATTTATATTTGCCAAGAAATGTAACAGCCTTTCAATGTTTCATTTTGTTGCTTCTTTTTGTTCCAATTTTTCAACAAATAGAAAAAAAGGAAAAAAAACGGTTTGTGAACAAGGAATAAAATCAGACAATATTTTTTTAAAAAAATAAGTGAAATGTGGATCACTCGTTTTAGCATTCTTCTTTTTTTTTACATTCTTGGTTGTAAAAATGTCTATTAAAAACAAGGTTGTATCAAAATGTATGACTTGGTGTCATCTGGTTCATATCACTCTGATTTTGGACATTTATCTGACAGAGGCACCTTGAAGTGGCTGGTATTTTGAGAGTGGCCAGTAGGGGGCACTGTTCTCCTTTGGACTTAACCAAGGAGTAAATTCTAATGCAATCCGCTGGCGGTACAGCCTCCTGTTGACTTGCTGATAAAGACTATAATTTCACTAGCTTGTCATCTAGCATGGTATAGGGTCCTAAATTCTAAAGAATTTCATTTAAATTTTAGCATTTTCGGAGCATCACTTCAACTTGCTAGCTGGAGGCAACAGATTTGTTGTCTCTGTGTGTTGAAAGAGAACTTGAATTTTGCATTATTGATGCAACCGCAACCAGAAACTCGCCGTGCATCTCTGAAATGCATTTTTATTCTCTACCTCAGAAGGGCAGTTTTGAGTGTTTCTGTGGTTCTCACCCCAAATGAGAAGCCAATAAACCATGAGTGATGGGCTATTATAAATCATGTTTCAGCTGAAGACCAGTTTTATGGTCATCTGCCACATAAAATATTGATTTGTCAGTTTAAACCCAGCCAATGCCCCGTTTGTTTCAGTGTGACCGCCTCTGGCGCATCTGTTCTTTGATATGCATTGCAAATGACGTTACCACACAGGCGACGTTGCGCAACCTGTAAATCATCAGGAATTGCAGATGCAGGAATGGCAGCTTCCTGACTTCCCTTGTGTTGATCATACACATCGCTACACTCTCACAGCTAAAACGAGCCAGAGGGCTATGACAAAGGTCATGATGTACATTATTTATTAAAATCACTCTTTCAAGGTAAACCTGGAGATCGATCAGTAAGATGAGTCCGGCTGTGGCTGGCATTTGTGGTAACTGATCCATTGCATCAACAGCGTTTGTACAATTTTCTTGATAAGGGTCAGCATCATGAACAATCACAGCTTCAATCCCTGTTCTACTAAATAAAGGTCATCTGTAATGTTTGATTTACTTGAAACACCATTATCTGGGAACTGCATGAAAAGTCAGGCCAAAGGGCTGTGAAGATGAAAGGCATGTAGGCCCCCTTGTCCTGCACTGTTTGTTTATTTAACAACACTCGCTGGGACAATTACTAAACCTATCTGAATATGGAGCACAGGAATGATCAGTACATAGTGCATTGGGTAAAGCACTTCCCAAAAGAGGACAATTGTAATCCTGTATTTTTGTATTGATAGAGATTATCTTTCCTAAAGTGTGTTACTCTATTGTGAGGGAGTTGTGGGTGCTGCTTTGAAGCCTTTCATTATAGTCATAAAAATGATAAATACTGAGGAAAAGGGACCTCATGGTTTTATTCGGGTATATGCGTTCTCGACATTCTAAAATGTGTGGTTAGATCACTTTCCTGCTGTCCTTATATTTTCCTCATTTGAATGGATTGACAAAGATTAAGGGATTAAGAACATGTTGAACAATTGTAAAAAAAAAGCACCTTGTTTATCCTGAGGATAATCTGCTAAAACCTGACCTTTGTTCATCTCTCCTATTTAATGTAGCCTTCATTAGGGTAGGGGGACAAAAAGGAAAGCATACTCTTAACGCAGATGGCCGAGGTCAGACGGAGAGCTTCCGCAGGTCCATGCTGGCTTACACGGCTTCATGTTAGTTGGAAAAGATGCCACATATGCTTTTTACCATTGGCAGGGCTCCAAACTGCTCAAATGCCTGTGCACACACTTAGATCCTTTTAAAATGGTGTATGCATGAGATATATCCTCCTAAAAGGCATAACAGTAAAATGTTGACAAGCAACTAGCACTCACCTTGAAAGCTTTATGAAGGTGAGGCAGTTTGGAGTCATTGAAGTTTCCATTAAGCTAAGTCAGTTCAGCATTTTTCAAAAGCTTCAATGTGCCATAATCATTGTTAAATAATTGAGGGGCTGTCATTTTGGTTCCCTTCTGTCTTATGATAGTCACAGCACAATTATGTTTTTGGCAAGCAGCCTAGATGAGTTGTTCCCCAAATTCAGCTGATACAGAATGGATAGTCAGTTCACTTCACAGGCTGGGAGATGCTTGTCACTCAAGCATACAATTATACATATTAAGAATGATATGTAAATGAATAATCTGAATCACATTCATTGAGTGAATACGTTTCTGTGGAAATGACCTAGTTCTTTGTTAGTTCACACACAGAAAGAGAATAAGCATAGTAAGCAAAATGTCCCTTTTTTAATTCATGTTTGGAGAATTAGGCTACTGTGGATTAATTCTTTGCTCCAGTGGCGTGGTGTGGCACTGCGGTGGGGTCTCATGTTTTGATGCTTTAATCCTCTGCAGCAGAAGAAGGAGAGGAAATGAACATGACTTTAGGCATTGCATGGGGAAATAAAACATTGTTTTGCTTTCTTGTTTTCTTTTTTCACTTTCATCCCCCATCTTTGATCTTGTTTGAACAACTTTCATTCTCTTTTTACACAGGAATGTCCATGTTGAGCTGTGCTATGGCTGAGCAGCACACCTTGCCTGGTTGACTTTGCCATGCACAGTATAGATTAAGTACTAACGCTGGATATAGTACTTATTTTGATTGATCTACCACAGGATGTGATGAAATCCTAGCTGTCCATATAATCAAATATATCTCCCTCTGTAGTAGTGCATGATCATTTAATGTTGTTGTATTCTGTATAGAAGCCTCTCTTATATAAGGGTTTAATCTTGACTCATCATCTAGATTAAGTGAAATTCATATAGCACAAGACAGTGTCTTTAGAAGCTTAACATTAGGAGACCTTTCTCTCTTTCTTTCTTTCTTTCTTTCTTTCTTTCTTTCTTTCCTTCATTCTTTTCTTCTTTCTTCCACACCATTCTGTGCTTTCTGGGAAAATGTAGGAGCCTCTGCTATGAAGCCCACCATGCTCCAATACAGGATGCTTGAACCATAGGCGTTCTGCATGGCAACTGAGTGTTAATAAATATTTTTTATTTTTTTCCACGTCTGTCCCTGAAACCTTAATCTCAAGTGAAGGGTATTTGCTCGCCCCACCTACGGTTCTCCGGATCCTTTTGTCCTGAGTGTGCCTGGAGTCGGTGGCAGAGTGCCATCCTGGGATTTTTTGTCGCTTTGCATTTCTGTGATGTTCTCCTACTCGAATTCTTTCAAAGTGGCCTGTGTGATTAAAGCCAACACAGCCTCTGCATTTGCCAGTGTATTCGTGTTGTTTTGGCTGTGAGTCTTTATATCTGCCTTTTGCACATTTACACAAAAAAAATGAAGATACATCGACTGGAGTGTTAAAAGTATTGAACTGTTGCAGCATCAAGCCACCAGGCACTCCATGGACACAAGCTTATGCATAAACAATGCTCTCCATCTCTAATGACATCTAATGGGGTGGTTTTTGAAGTTCTAGAATGTCAGCGTCTGTTGTCAACACGGCTCAGATCATTACATAGGCCTCCTCTCGACAGGGAGTCGACCATCTGAGTGTGCAACACTAATATTTAACGTGACGTTTGAACTATTGTAAAAGGCCACACCAAAGAGCATGAATGTTTTTCAATCAACTTTAATTCATGTAGTTCTAAGTGAAGACAGCTTCTCACCAAGACCCTTCTCCACTCAGATATTTAACTCATTGTTTAAACTCTGTGTCAGAACTGATACTTCACCAAATACACTGCCACTGGGTATAGCTTTTGTCATGTTAAGCTAAAAGCTTGTGTAAGACCTTACACCGCTCTGTTCAGTCAGGATGTAAAATGGATGCATTATAGGTTATATAACTGCTTATTCCTTTTCATCCATCAAAATGGTTGTGTGATAATATGTTTTTTAATAACTCATATATTATGTAGTATTATTGAATGAATCACAGTACTCTTATTTTTTTATGGGGTCAAAACTATTTACAGATTAGTACTACTTTACATAAGACTATGAACACTTTCAGAATGTGTACCCAGATTCAGTCACGGCATGAATTATATTTTACAAATGAATTAATCTTTGCTCATAATCCATCTAATGTTGGCCTTAAGAGCTGCAATTGTCATCCTTTGTCTTTGCAATATATAAATATATGAGTCTCAATATTTTTAGATGAGTGGATATCGCCACATGCAGCATTCATGTTGTTTACAAAGTGTGTAGAACTTTAAGGTTTGTCAGTGCACCACATGATTTTGGTACCTTTCCAAAAATGTCAGTAATTCCTTAAATGTTTTCAAATGGTGACAACAACTGGCCTACTTTCATTGGACGGCTCAAAAAACATTGTTCAGGTGTCCTGTCAATTTAGAAGACGCATTAGTTACAGGAGGAGCCAGTCTCCAGTCCCTGCAGACAATGCTGCACTGTAGCGATCCACTGAGTGGCTGCTAGTGTCAGGCGTTTGGTCTTCTGTGTTAATCCAAACCAGAAGATGCATTAGTCTTAGAGAGACCCCGACAGCTGTCCCTGTGGACTTGGCTACAGAGCCGCATTGCGCTCGGTGGCGACGGCTGGGTTCAGCCGCTCCGTCTCCCACTGGAACTGGGCCAGCTGCTCCGGAGTGAAGGTGGCCTTCAGGTGGCCATTCTGCTCCTCCAGCAATGGCTCCAGGAACACCACATGCCGGTCCATCGCTGACGCCGACGACGGAGGAGGAGGGGCTTTCCGCGGCAGCTGCTCACTGCCACCACCGACCAGGGAGGACGGGGCCCCAAAGATGGACGCCAATGTGCAGTGGTCCTCGCGGGAGCCGGACCCTTCGCCAGGCGACGGGGAGCCAGGAGACCTGCAGCAGCTGCATCTGCACGGGGTCAGGTAGAGGTACATGAGGATCAGCACCAGGGTCACCACGCAGCCCAGCAGGGTCGTGTAGCCCGTGTTGAAGGGCTCGTCGGAGGCCTGCCGCGTCGCCACGGTGACATTCACCTCCCGCGACTCGTTTAGCATCTGGACCCTGTCCATGGACGTACACTGGTAGACGCCCGCGTCGTCCAGCTTGGCGTAGGGGATCTCCAGGCTGCCGTCCTGGTTAAGGCGCAGGGTGCCGTTCAGGAGCAGCTGGCCGATGCCCTCCGGGTGCGGTGAAGTCCAGGAGAAGGAGACGTTCTCGCTACTGCTGGCCGAACTGGTGCAGTCCAGCCTCACCAGCTCTCCCTCGTACACCACCAGGTTGGCCTTGGGTGCAACCAGCGACAGCGCCCGCCCCACCGTGCAGTTCTCAAAGAAGCGGGCATGACGGAAGAAGCGCACAGATGCCCGCGGGTCGCCGTAGAGCAGGCACCGGTACTCGTCCTTGAAGTCACTCACCGACTCGAAGCCCTTCTGCTCCCAGTGGCGGAACATAGTGTACACGGCGCAGTCACACAGCAGTGAGTTGTTGAACAGAAACAGGCCCCTCTGATGCGAGGCCGGCCACAGCGCGATGTCCTCCACGGGCAGCCGGGCCAGGTGGTTGGAGGACAGGTCCACCGTGAGCAGCTGCGGGTGGGTGTGCTTGCGGATGGAGAAGAAGGGGAAGTCGGAGATGTGGTTGAAGCTGAGGTAGAGGCGGCGGAGGCGACTCAGGCCCATCAGGGCGGTGCTCTCCACGCGCGTGATCCGGTTGTTGAAGAGCAGCAGCTCCTCCAGGCCCGTTAGCTCCAGGAAGTGGTGGCGGCCCACCACCTGCAGCTTGTTGGACGAAAGGTCCAGGTGGCGCAGAGCGCTGGCATTCTGGAAGGCGCCGGGGCTGAGCTGCGAGATCAGGTTGTGGGCCAGGTGCAGGCGGACTAGCCTGGGCAGACCATAGAAACTGCCCACCCCGAGCCAGGTCAGCCGGTTGTGGCTGAGATCCAGTGTCCAGGTGGTGGCGGGAACAGGATGAGGCAATTTTTCCAGACCAAGGGCTCCACAGCTCACAATGTAAGAGGGGCATAAGCACCCAGCGGGACAGGTACTCTCGGAGACTTGAGCCAAGAGGAAGATGAATACTATACACAGCATCAGGCCCATGATCGACGACAGAGATTTACAAACTGCACACAAAACGAGGGTCTTTGAAAAACACACAGCTCCTGTTATCTTCTTTTTCAGGTATTGTAATTAAACAAAGTGACCTCTGTCTTATCACAACATTTTCACCCTGTTTGATCATTACTTTGCACATTCATAGACCAGCTGAAATCATATGCAGTCATACTGAAAATGACTTATATATAAACAAGAGATATGATGGCTTGCTGCATCCCATTATCTGAGCAGTTACTGCTCAGAGGATTAAAAGAAAGAAAAAATAAAACAAAACAAAGACAAACTTTTCCTGTCACACAACCCCCTTGCAGAGTTTTAAAAAATAACTGATGAAATATTCAGAGAGACAGCTTCCACAAATGTTCATCCAAAAAAGATCCCCATTCACTCACTGCATGCTTTGTTAGTTCCATTCCTCTCTGCCATTGCATTGTTTTTCCCACAGGACTTGACTCTCAAGAATCCTTACACAGGAGAATTGTCCATGTAAGCAGAAACGGCAGCCTCGTTTTGTTCGGGTTGAAAATCCCTTTCTGGGCTTAGGCACCTTCTGTCCTCTTGTTCAGGTCTTTCACGAGATGTCATTTTTTGCATGCCGTCCCTTCTCTGCAGCATCAGGACCCGTGTGCTCGCAATGTGTGTCCATCCTCCGACTGAGTGCTGAGCTTGGCTGACACCACCACCCTCCCTCCTGTAATCTCCCCGATCCCCTCCTCCCTCTCGTTCTCTCTCTCCCTCCCTCCTTTCCACCCCTTACGTCCCCCATTCAGGGCTCAGCCCTGCCTCTCCACTGACTGATACAGCCTGCTCTCTCTCAATGGCCATTCCCTAGCTGGACAGTTTCTCCTGATCTGGTCTGTTGCTGGCCATTTTTTCTTCTTAATTTTTTCTTTCTCATTTGCCTATGAACCAGTTATAGCTAAACCACAATTGTATTTATAAATTACAATTGTATTTATACATTGCTTATTATTAATTAAAATACACTCCAAAATGTGGACATATATGTTTGGAGTGATTTTTGTATTTAGTGGATGCGCAGTTCTTGTGTGATAGTGAGTAATTTCCCCCATTCCCATGTTTTTCCTCCTGTTGTTCTCTCCTGTTCCTGCTGTGTGTGGGTTTTGCTGCTGTCAGCGTGTTTTGGTCATGGTGAGGCTGACGGCTCAGATTGCTGTCACACTGCATTGGCCTTGCTCACTTAAAGTGACGCAATAGGCCACCGGGGGGGGCTTTCATTCCCATAGCAATTAGCTGTAGGGAATGATGACACCAGCATCCGGAGTCATTATGCACTTGCATGTAATTGGATAATCATCCCGAAACAGGTACATGCCATCCTGGAAAAAAGATAGATAAGTACATATGTTTAACAAAAAAGGAAAAACATATTAGGGGGCAGTTCAAAACTAAGCCAACTGGTTGTGCATGGCTTTAGACTTGTTTCCTATTGTTGTAAGTAGGAGGGCTTAAGAATGAAATTATGTTACGTAATTGGGACTTTAAAATCGGTGTAATACGAGTTCTCTATTTAGTATTTAGAGTTTTCAGTGGATTGCGCCAGCTGGGAAGTCACGACAACTGTGAAGCGTGAAATGAAAAGTAATGTTTTTAATATAGATCTGTACCAGTGCCATATAGCCGGGAGAGAGAGTAGAGGGGGTGGGGTGGAAGGGGGAATGGCACACAGTCCTATCCATACAAACCTGCCAACACTAATCCTGGCAGGTTGGCACAAACCAATTGAATAGCGACACACTCCCACCACACATATTTTGAAGAAGCCTTCTGATGTTCCCAAAGAGATATGGAAGAAAGAGGATTTTAAACCATGATTCATTACTCTGCTCTCTCCTTCTTCCTCCCTCTCTCTTTCTGACTAGATACTCTCTCTTTCTGACTAGATACTTCCTCCCTCTCTCTTTCTGACTAGATACTCTCTCTTTCTGACTAGATACTTCCTCCCTCTCTCTTTCTGACTAGATACTCTCTCTTTCTGACTAGATACTTCCTCCCTCTCTCTTTCTTACTAGATACATTCCAGTGGAGAAGTTGATTGGATATGTACAGCCTGGTGCTAGATAGGTTTTGGAAATACAGTATTTGTAATCTGCTGTGGTTGTGTTTCTTTAACTTAAAGCGCTGACTCAAAAGATCAATAAACTATTCTACATCCACAAATGCACAGCAAGCTCTTTGACTATTCTACCACCCACTGCCATTTGCAGAGATTGAACTTCCATTTCATGCATTTCTTTTTATTAGAACAATAAAACAGGAAATCATACATCTTACAAGTTCATAATTTAAGATATGTGAATAATAAAGCAGTGTGTGTTGTGGGCTTATATGGTTTTATTTTTTGGCTGTTTTGTGAGGTCTGGAGTGAGTGGAGCGGTTTCTTCTCATGCACAAGTCACAATTTCCAATACCAATTACACAAGACTTAAGGGGTTAGGGATTTGTGGTCTTCTCTCACAACGCAATCCCTTGTAAATTCAGATTTAATGGTCAGATTTAATGGTCATTCAGATTTAATGCTCCCAATGTAAACATTCCCATGCACATGGTGCTGTCCCCAGATGGCTTAAACTGCAAGGAAATGGAGACAGATCAATTCTAAACTGCACTTCATCTTATTGTCTTAGACAGTAATCCCATGAGCTGTTATAGATAGATAGATAGATAGATAGATAGATAGATACTTTATTGATCCCCAGGGGAAATTAATTAAAACAGCAGAAAAAGTAATTAAAAGTATATAATATAAAAACACAACTAAGCAATAAGGACAGTAGAAGAATATACTAAAATACAAATTATACTAACTAACACTTATTCTAAATCAATTCTAAAAACAGTATCCACATAGTGGTGATTAATCAATCAAGAGGCGCTTGCAATGACTGAGGCAGGGACTGAGCCTGTGATTCTCTGTGCATAGTAGGTAAGGTGCTCCGTGTGAGTGAGTGTCATGGTGATAGTGCAATGGCGATAGTGCAAATGAGTAAGTCCAACAGTGCAAGAATAAAGTCTATATATCTATATATATAATATATAGATATATAGATCCACAAATAGGCTGACACCAGACATAATTTCACTGCATTTCTTACTTCCAGGTACTATATGCATGTGACAATAAACTTCCTTGTATCCTTGTATGGAGGGAGGGGTTATGCATATGTGCTAATATGCTAATATAGCACGCAAACAGTGAGGCAGAAAGACAGTGGTAAAAAGTGGCTAGAGGACAGACAGTATCCAAACATGGAGGGGGTGAAGAGACATCTTGAGACATGCATGACTGTCCAAGAATTACAGTCTGCATTTACACTGTAAACTTCAGAATGTAGCCTATTCCTAACATACACCCCTCCTTGATGATAAGTGTTTAGCCTGTGCAATCTGCCTATTTGCTTTGAGTGTATTTTCACATTCAGCTACTCTAATGTCATGTGTCAGTAAAATTCAAAAGAGTAGAGCATAATCACTAAACCTATAGTCCTAGGTTTTCCTTATTATTATTATTATTATTATTATTATTATTATTTACAGTTAAAAGTGTTTCCCAGCCGCTGGTTTAAATGATAGGCTATTTTTCTTTTTCTTTCTTGATTTCTTTCTGTCTTTTAGTTTGCACATGAGCCCACAACGTATTTTATGCATTCCTAAAACCATAGACTGTATATAGTCTATGCCTAAAACCCATTGTTTCTAGATTTGACCGTTAGATGACGCTGTTTTACCTTGATAAATAGATGTATCCCAGCGACCACCTCCGCTTCCTGTTTTATCGAGGAGTTCAGGAAAGAGAAGTAATGGCGACGCCAGTGGGGTTGGAGTCCCCCCGTACATTTGTAAGTCGAAAAAACCGAAGTAAGAATATCCTTACGAGGATCAGACATGGACAGGTTACAGGCCATGGAATGAAACGAGGAACACAGGTAAAGACATCGTACATTTCTCTGTCTTGGTGGCATAATTTCCTCCAGATGTGAAGGCCACTAGCTAATGTAGTTAGCAAGCTAGCTAGCTAGCTAGTTTATGAGCCAGTCTCTAACCTTACATAGCTGGCTAGCTATGTAGATTGTGTAGCATTGGTTGCTAACTGTCAGCTAATGCCATAACTAACCGTCTGATGATCATAGAAAGTATGGACCGAAAACAATGTGTAACGTTAACAAACAAACATGCACATGGTCGAAAAGATCTCATGCTCAATGCAATTTATTTACTAAAATTAGTTATGTAACTTGAAGGATTAACCTAATGGGACAAGCTAACTTTTGCTAAGGCTAATATAACAATCTGGCTAACTCTTGCAAATATTGTTTTGTCGGCCGGAGATGGCTAGTAGTCTAGGTAGTGAAGTTTATAGGCCTGCTAGTTTATTGGTATGTGTTTGTTGACGCTACGGTTAACCGAGTATTACATACTGTCAAACATCAAGCTCACTTAATTTTGTTCGTCAGCTGACAGAGGCGTGAAAAAGGCATTTCGATTTAACGGTATTGACATGTTTCTCGATGCATTATCTTATTGGAACAATAGCAACGTTAATGCTAGGCTTGGCAGCTAGCAAATTAACGTGAACGCGGGATAGCAAAATATAGGTAACCTATTTGCTGTTAAACAATACTGCAATATTTTTTTTAATGATTTAGCCTAACTGACATTCAGCAGTCAATGAAATGTCTTGGTTGTTCCCTCCCTGGTTACCCTGCTAGATGGCTCATGTATCATTAATGTTATGTTTATGTCATCAAATGTTAGGGTCTAGGCATTTCAAAATTAAAAACGGCTAGATAAAATGTCTATCTTGCAACGAAGTAAATGTTGTTTGCTACTGAGCTCTTCGCCCAGACATGTATTTTGACACTGATGATTTTTGGCCGCTGCTGTAGTGTACTATCGCCTGGATTGACAGTGACAGCTGACACCAGATACCATAGCCAGTCAACTCGTATAACCTGTAATCGAATTAGGATCAACTTTTGTGGTTACTTTATCCTGCATTATCTTGTCATTTGCACTGATATTGTTTCACATCTGCGCTTATTAGAAGAAGCCTACTAAGAATATTTACATCACTCTGAGGCGTCATAATTAGTTCTAAACAAGTTGTTGGTTCTCACTCAATGAAGGGCAGAGACACATTCCACTGATCTGAGCAAAATGTTAACTGTGCTGTAAATTAATAGGATAAGTATTCATTCAGACCAGCATTTATGAAACATTTTGATTGTTGTTGTTTCAATGCATTTCAATGCTTGCTTCTTATCCAAAAACACTGGAATGGCCCATCATGGTTGCTTTCCCCAGATGCCGGAGGCGCTCCTTCTGGAGAGGGACAAGCAGGCTCGATGGCAGGGCATCCCCATCCTGCTGCGGAGACTGTACGACAACAGCCGCCCTAACAGTGACATGTCCCAGATTCACAATGTGGTCAAGGTACTATGTGGTCTAGCCTTTCTATACTGACTCTTTTCTGCACTAACAATCTGCAATCTCCCACTGTTCCAATCCAAAATATAAAATGTTTATTTCAGAAATGTATGTAATTGCTTCTCATGTAGGGCAACACTCATTTAATGCTTATGTAAGATGTGCTTGGTGTGTATGTTTTAACATGTTATTGGATTTACAGGAAATGTCATCACTGCTATCCATGGAGGCCATGTCTTTTGTCACTGAGGACAGGAAGACCTCTCAGGAGTCCACATATCCCAACACTTACACATTTGACCTTTTTGGTGGAGTTGATGTGAGTATTTTCACTGTAATGCTTCACCGTATTCATTGCCAGAAACGTTACTTGTGTGTGTTGTGTAAATTTTGTCTAATGTATTGTCATTAATATATTAGAGACAAACCATATGGCATGCAGCATAAGCTTGGCCACTATGAAAAGTAGCCCCAGTTCAAGTAGATTAGATGCTCATTACCACCATTTTACATTATGATTGGGAAACGGTAGTACAAGACGGTATTGAAATGAGGTTTTAGTTGATCCTCCTCAATAACTCACCTAATCTTGTAAAGTCATTAACCGCTGACCTTACTCTTTGAATTGTCAAATTAAAGTGCTTTGCGTCAGACATTTTCATACAAATAGTCTGTTATTGAGGACATTTTGCCACAGATGTTGCTTGTGGTGATCTGAACGTTGATCTTTTCATGATAATGACAAGTCATTGACTGTTGACAGAGCGTTTTTTGTTGTCTTTTTGGATAGTTGTTGGTGGAGGTCCTTATGAGGCCTACGCTTACTACTCAGAAAGATACCCCTAAGAGTAAGTACTAGTTGTTTATTTCTTCTCCTTATATTAGTAGTTCAACTTGCTTGTTGAAAAGGCCTTTAGAATTTGACCGGTGCTGATTTGTAACATACGTATGCATTTTTTAACATTACAGTGAGTGACGACCTTGTCAAAGATTGTCTGAGTGTCCTCTACAATTGCTGCATTTGCGTAAGTACACTTTCACGCTCCAGTGGTGTGAAGTGAATTTTACTTTGCATAACTATGATTTTAAGCTTTAGTTACTAAGTACAAGATTAAGATCAGACCTGAATTCCTGTAGAGCTCCTTGACATTTAGCAGTAAGATTTCCCGATTAAACATCTGCCTTGGCTTGAGCAGAATCGCTACTTTTGGTGCTTATCCCAGAATGGCTTTTTTTTGTCCACTGCAGACAGATGGGATCACAAAAAGCCTTGCGTCACGGGACGACTTCATCATGTTCCTTTTCACGCTCACGTCCAACAAAAAGACCTTCTTGCAAACGGCCACGCTGATCGAGGACATCCTTGGAGTCCGAAAGGTGAGGGTTTGTCACTAAGGTGCACTTAATGCTACAGTGTTTTTTTTAAATTTATTTATTTATTTATTTTTTTTGCAAATGATGAGTGCTGCCAAAGTGCTACCATTCCTATAGTAATTACTTCAGGAATTACTCAATTCTCAAGGCAAGATTTGCATAGTAATAATAATAGTTATGATAATAATAGTAATAATAAGCTTTATTTGTATAGCACCTTTCACACACAGAATGCAGCTCAAAGTGCTTTACATTTGGAGCATTTAACACAATATTAAAGAGACAAAACAATTGAATAATAAAAACAAACAAGCAAGCAACAAAACAATTAATAATACATCAGAGATTTATAATGAAGTAAAAATGAGAATTCACAAGATGGTAAGGAGATATACAACAACACATACAATACAATTAATGCAGTGAAAATAGGAAGACCTATTTATGCTTTTGTCCAAAGCGAAATAGCAGCAGTAGAATGTAAATTAATGTGAAGAAATAGGCTACAAGATAAAAGTGAGGCAACTACTAGTTTTGCTGCCATCTTCAAATGGATTTTGACACTCTATGGTCTTGTGAAGGACAATTAAAGCTTTTATCAGTGTCAACTGCGCTGTTGGTGGTGTTTGCAAGGTTTTGCAACTCTCGCTGGTAGATAGCTTGGGCCATAACTCCAGTTTAGTGCCGCTCTAACACACTCTGGGCCTCCTACTCCCTCTTCCCTGCTCGTCAGGAGATGATCCAGCTGGAGGACATCCCCAACCTGGCCAACTTGGTGCAGAGCTTCAACCAGCAGCAGCTGGCCAACTTCTGCCGCATCCTATCTGTCACCATCTCCGAGCCGGACGTGGGTGCCGACGACAAGCACACGCTCCTGGCCAGGAACGCCCAGCAGAAGGCCAACGCATGCCCGTCCCGCGCCGAAGTCAATCAAGGTAGATGACCACCTCCATGGGCATTCCCCAGACCAAACTGTACACTAGGCATTGTCTGTTTGTTTTGTGTTTTGTGACCGTGGGTATAAATTGTTCTGTAGTTTGTATACTAATAAAATATGTAGTCTGCTGCAAGGATATGATTTAAAAAGTAGATAACAGTAGGACACTTGGTCCCTGGTCGAAGGTAGCCTTGCTTGTCAGATAAACACTTCAATACTTGATGTACGGCCAGTTGTCACCATTGACACTGAATTTGTTTTTTAGGGTATTATTGTAATCATAGTCATGATTTTCAAAGGGAAGTTTATCATAGTCATGTTTGATAGGGAAGTTTATTGCCGTCATGGCTTGTGATGCTGTTCCAAGTCAGGCTTTATGTATGCCGAAACATTTTAATATTACTGTTTGCATATTCTAATGGCTGTTCTTCCTGTCGGCTGTGCCCTTTGGCAGTGACCTTGTTGAACATCCCGGGCTTCATCGAGCGCCTGTGTAAGCTGGCCACCAGGAAGGTGTCCGAGGCCACGGGCACGGCCACCTTCCTGCAGGACCTGGAGGACTGGCACGCCTGGCTGGACAATGCCCTGGTGCTGGACGCGCTCATGCAGATGGCCACGGAGGAGGCCGAGCAGAGCAGCACGGGTGAAGGACCGCTTCAGCTTAAACCTACTGTCAGGGTTCCCAGGGGTCATGGAATTTCTGGAATATCATGGAATTTTAGAAAGTCTATTCCAGACATGGAAAGTCAGGGAATTTGATTATTCTTGAGCCAAAAAACATTGGAATATCAGGAAATTTTGTTGTAGCTGTTTAAATTTACAAATTAATACAGATATTTCTATTTATAATTGTTGTATATCTGTTTATTAGCTGTTTGAGTAGTTGTAGTTAGTCTTTGTTTATTAAATAAACTTTGTTTATTTAATCCCCATTTATTCATCTCCCACAAAAAAGTAAAACATTCATGAACGCTCTGCAGCTGCTCTGAAATCTTTGGTCGGTATATTTGGTCGGTAATTGTACCATTCATTATATAGTAGGTCATTGAATTTCAGTTTTTTTGTCAGGGAAAAGTCATGGAATTTTACATTTGACTTAGAGTGGGTTAACTGTAATATTTATTTTATTTTCATTTGTATTTATATGTTGTTATATAACATATTATATATGTTCATTTTGATACATATATGTATATATACGTGGCAGGCACACAATACATATATATATAAATAAAAGATATATTGTGTGGCTGCCACAACATGCAGCATGAACCATACTGACACGCATCCAAAAGATGAGTTATTAAATATTTCTTGGAGGCACTGGAGGTCACTGGAACAGACAGCACTAAGTGGGTAATTCCACTACTGAGGTATTTCTGACTTCACGATTTGATCAAGGCCCATGTATTCTAGTAAGTAACATGGTGAATTTCTGAACTGAAATGGTTCAGTTATTGTAAAAGATAGATGTATGTCTATGCTTTCTGTCTCACTCAAATGCTAATGACCGTGCATGCCTTTTTCAAAGACGTGGGCAGTTCATCAGCGTGACTCCTGCTGTAGTAATGGTGCTGACCCGTGTCTTTGTGTTCCTGTCCAGAATCCTCCGATGAGAGCTCGCTGACGGCCAGCCCGCTGGGCCACCGATTACCGCAGTCCATGAAGATCGTCCATGAGATTATGTACAAGGTGGAGGTGCTCTACGTGCTGTGCGTCATGCTCATGGGCAGACAGAGGAATCAGGTGAGTGTAGCAGACGTGTGACCAGTGGTCAGTTTAGTCAGTGACCATCGGTCGGCTTTTTCCATCTGAGATTAGACTAGTGACCAAGCTAATTTAGATGGTCCGTCACCAGATTGTTGCCAGTTGTGTTTTGTGACCTGGTGCACTTCAGTATATTCTCGATGTTCTTGGTTCTGTACTTGGCAGATATTTTGGTCCCGGTAAATCAACTGTTTCTAATGGTTTCCACCGCTTCCTTTTGGCTTTCCGCGTATCTCTGACATGTTGACAGAGCCGATGGCCACAACTCGCGTCAGTGTTTCATCTTCCACCAGCTGCTCAGCAGCGCGTTTCAGAAGCGTAGCAGAATCTATGCTCTGCTTTGCTTCAGACGCGCACCAAGTCTATTTTTACGCATTGGGACGCATCTGAAAACACCACACAGACGGAGCCAGTGGAAATGAGGAGGTAGTCTGCCTGTCGGTGTATATAGTCCTCATGTCATGAACGTTGTGGTTCTGTTGAACAGGTTCACAGAATGCTCGCTGAGTTCAAATTGATTCCTGGACTTAATAACCTGTTCGACAAACTTATCTGGAGGAAACACACGTCCAACCATGTGCTGCACGCCCAGAACCAGAACTGCGACTGCAGCCCAGTAAGTCACCTCTTTGACCCGTGTTGTCATTAAAAAAGCTGAGCCAACCCAAAACAATTATGGATAGACTGGTGATACAAAGTGCTCAATTGTGATCCTATTCTTCACTGAGACTGTAACTGAGACTAACTTGTAGAAATACTGGATTGGTATATGATATCTGATAACATAATTTAATGATACATTCATGAGCATATTTACCACAGGTTTCTGTACTACCGTTTACCTCATTTAAGGGCTATCATCATTGTAAAAGTGCCCTTTTGTTTTTGTAAAATGTTGATAGAAATGTAGTGGAGGCTGTAACAATACCCAGCCTTAGTCATAATAAGGAGTGGTGTGAATTAAGCCTTATAAAAAAATGCTGCCTGCCCCTCCTTCCCTATCAGGAAATCTCCTTCAAGATCCAGTTCCTCAGGTTGCTCCAGAGCTTCAGTGATCATCACGAGTGAGTGTTGTCGGGTTTTTATGCACCCATTAAATTGATCTGAATGAGGAGGAGTCACTTTGCTCCGAAGCTAAATACTGTTCGGTTCCAACTAAGCTCTTTGTGTTTTTTGCTGTTATAACATTATAATACTCATGTTACAATAATTTTAATCATGCTGATTTTAGTGTTATTATAATGTTAATCAGGCCTTAAATTTTACTTTCTATCGGTTTGCCACGGAGAGGAAAAAGTTGCCAATGTACTGCCTGTAGTGCGTGTAGCTTAGTCTCAAGGCAGGCCTTGATGCAAAGTCTATATCCTATTTGCCTATTTGGATTGTTTTGGACTGCATGTTTACATCTATGATTCAGTGGCCCATATCAGATATGTGTTCACATGGTTCACTAATTAAGACTTGAGACAACCCACATGCGCATCAGTGGGATTTTGGTCTCTGAAATGAAAGCAAGTCTACAGACGGCACTGCAAACATGCAAAATAACACAAGCTTTGCATTATTAAGAAAAAGAAAGTGGAGAGCCCTTATTGCAGCTTTTCGATCATTTTTAAATTCACCGTTCTGCCAGTTCTGCATGTGGAAATAATATTATGTGTAATGTAAATGCAAAAAGGCATTTTCAACAATGTGCAAGCTGAAAATGACAGGGAATATCCAATTTGCCTGTTTAGATGGCATTGGCACATATCCGATTCATATCTGATTTATTTTTTAAGGCCTGAAACTGTTCAGGAAAATATGGAAATCCATGTGCTTTTTTCCTCAGAACTAGGAATTGGGTCACATTTAAAGGGACACCAGGCAACGTTTTCGTGTTAATTAATCATCTTCGTAAGTCGTTATATGGTTAAATGACTCATTACGGGGCGAATGAAGGCTCTCTCGCCCGCCCCTACTGCCTGTAGGAAGAATATCCCGCTTGCAAGTTCAGTGTATCCTACCCGCCGACCAAAGCAGGATCAGTTTATAGCACAGAGGCAGGCAACGAAACGCTAGAGATTGTTGCAAACGTGTGTATAATGCCAGAGCCGGCGAAGAAGCAGCAAAAACCCTTGATGGAAGACTCAAAGAAAAGGAAAAGAGTTTCAGACTGAGCGAGGGGGAGTTTCGTAGAGAAAAAGCATCAGGCTTGCCTGGTGTCCCTTTAACTGACAGTGTAAACGTAGCCTCAGACAAGTTTGTCATGTAGCCCGTCGAGTTTCAGTGCTCATTTAGAGCTAATTGTGCCCCTGACCTATTTGTAAAGATCGCAGATTTGACTGCTGTTCAGGTCAAAACTGTTAACCTTGTATCGTATGAGTCTGTGTGCGTCCTGACATGCCTGTCTACTGTTTGACCTCGTTTAGAAACAAGTACCTGCTCCTCAACAATCAGGAGTTGAATGAACTCAGCGCCATCTCGCTCAAGGCAAATATTCCGGAGGTCGAGGCGCTCGTCAACACTGACAGGTAATTTGCATACAGTTTTCTCAGAAGATGTTTCTGTGTTTTAATGTTTCTGTGTCATTAAATAAGAATTTGCCCTGTCTGCTTCGCTAGGAATCTGGTTTGTGACGGAAAGAAGGGCTTATTAACGCGTTTGATTTCGGTCATGAAGAAAGAACCAGCCGATTCCTCTTTCAGGTAAAAAAAAACAAAAAAAACATACTTGTACGGTTTTAAATAGTTTGTTAAATAGGTGTTTGAACAGTTGTACCTTTCTCTGAATTAATCTTTTATACTATTATATTAGGGCAGAATTGTATTATTTTTCTTATATATTATATGTGTATATATAAACTCACACTCTCATTCACACATATATTTTAATTGGCCTTTCCTCTTCTCCCCACCCCACTGTGTGTGTGTGTGTGTAGATTCTGGCAGGCGAGAGCGGTGGAGAGTTTCCTGCGAGGGGCCACCTCGTATGCTGACCAGGTGTTCCTGCTGAAGCGAGGGCTGCTGGAGGTATGCCCACTCTGGCCCTGCTCTCTCTCCCCGCCACTCCACACTCCGTGCTCCGCAGGCTGGCAACCATCACATGACTGCCATCTGCTCACTACCTGATGCTACATACTCGTGTTTATTTGGTCTCGTTAATCGTTAATGTACCCTATCCTCCTTTCTGTCTGCCTTCCTTCCTTCCTTCCTTCTTTCCTTCCTTTATGTGCATCTCTCTCTCACACTCTCTCTCTCTCTCTCTCTCTTTCTCTCTTTCTCTCCTTGTCTTTCTGTCCCCCCATCCCCCCCCCTCTCTCCCTCTCTCTCTCTCTTTCTCTCCTTGTCTTTCTGTCCCCCCATCCCCCCCATCTCTCTCTCTCTCTCTCCTTGTCTTTCTGTCTCCCCATCTCCCTCTCTCTCTCTCTCTCTTTCTCTCTCTCTCTCTCTCTCTTTCTCTCTCTCTCTCCTTGTCTTTCTGCCCCCCCATCCCCCCCCTCTCTCTCTCTTTCTCTCTCTCTCTCTCTCTCTCTCTCTCTCTCTCTCTCTCTTTCTTTCTCTTTCTCCTTGTCTTTCTGTCCCCCCATCCCTCTCTCTCTGTCTCCAGCACATACTCTACTGCATCATTGACAGTGGTTGTAAGTCTCGTGACGTGCTGCAGAGCTACTTTGACCTTCTGGGGGAACTCATGAAGTTCAACCTGGACGCCTTCAAGCGCTTCAACAAATATGTCAACACAGAGGAAAAGGTAAGCTCTGCCCTGAGCCTTGATTTACACCGTGGACAAGGAAGTGTTACATTTCTCAGTACAGGTGTGATTGTTGTTGTGATTGTTGTTGACGACGCTTGTTTGTTGTCCAGTTTCAGATGTTCTTGAACCAGATCAACAGCTCCTTAGTGGACTCCAACATGCTGGTGAGGTGTATAGTTCTCTCGCTAGACCGCTTCGAGAGCCAGACCGATGACATGAAAGGTATGCCATCTATTCAGAGCATTTGAAGCATACACCGTAAAGATTTTCTTTTTGTTTGTTTTGTGGTTACAGCATAATGACTTTGTTTTTTGAAACTGTAAGGCATTGACTGAAGGCTGTTCTGTCTTGCACGTAACTGCTTTTGAAATATGCAGCTTGCTTAAACACGTTAACAATTAAATGCCCCCCCCCCCCCCCTTTGTTATTCCTTTGCCTCCCCAGTGGTGGAGATGTTGTCAGAATGTTTGCTGCTCTCTTATATGGCCCGTGTGGAGAACAGACTCCTCTTCCTCTTCAGACTGGTCAACATCATCAACGTGCAGACCCTCACTCAGGTGACGACCCCCACCTCACACCCCGCCTTGCTTTTACCTGTTCACTTTGATTACATGCTGGTGTTTGGTCAGTTGCAGTATGCCCCATAAAACATGAGAATGGCTGTCCTTACACTACTATGGGTTTACTTTCCATGAGGCACTACATACTGTAGAGTTGCAGTGCACTTTCATATCTAAGTTGGATATAGTATGTGCTCACTGGGAGTCCAATGGTCAACTTGGCTACTCATTGGCAGGTAGAGGTTTCTATTAAAAGCACTCTGCTGTGATATCAGATTCGTCTGTGACAATACCTACCTCTGTAATTCAGAGTGGCACTCGTTTTGAGTTACAAAAATCCCAAAACTTACTCTCCACTCCACTCAATGCTTACCTGGCAGCAGTGAACATATTCCTATTTAATTTGGATTTAAACTTTTTATTGTAGTGTTTACAAATAAAAGTTTAACACTAACCTTAGCACTACTTCGAGTTGTAGTGGACCTCCCTGGTCACATCACTATAGAGCACACGCTCACACGGAGTGTTTGCTGCTCCTTTACACACTGTCCAGCACTCACATGTCCTCCTCCTCCTCCTCCTCCTCATCTTCCTCCTCCTCCTCCTCCTCCTCTTCCTCCTCCTCTTTGTGGCCCTCAGGAGAACGTGAGTTGTCTGAACACCAGCCTGGTGATCCTGATGTTGGCGCGCCGGCGGGGCAAGCTGCCCTTCTACCTGGGCGCCTTCCGCGAGAAGGAGTACGCCGACAAGTACCCCGGCTTCCTACTCAACAACTTCCACCACCTGCTGCGCTTCTGGCAGCACCACTACCTCAACAAGGACAAGGACAGCACCTGTCTGGAGAACGTGAGTGGGCCAAGGGGCATTAGGGAGCTCGGCTTGTTGTTGTCTTACAGTGTTTCAATACCTGTGTGGGGACTTTAATGGGGGACACGTTCCTACATTTACGTGTTTTTGAAACCATTCCAAAGCTTCAGTGTTATGCCTGTTTCTACCAAATTCTCCGTCTCTGTAGCGCCCTGGTTGCCACGCTGCTTTCAGGTGTGTGTGTGTGTGTGTGTGGCATATTTGAAGCAGAGCAGTGAGCCGTGTCTGAAACGTGCCATTGTGCACTTGGTAGAATACTGACTTCCATGGTTGCACTCAGCTCCAGCAATGGGGCACAGATGGACGTGACTGAATGTAGGACATTTCCCTCACAGGGGAAAAAAGAGGGGGTGCAGAGATGATTGATGTTAAAACTAGATTAGCAGGCCATACATACTGTGCAGGGCCTAAATTTCACTGCGGGATTGTGGGTATTGCACATCATTTGTTCAAGTCCCACAACTCTAGCCATCATAATGCGAGAAATTCCCGCATACACTTTTGTTGAATTGAACATAGCCTCATGCAGACGCAGACACACACACACACACACACGGAGAGAGGGAGAGGGAGAGGGAGAGGGAGAGAGCGAGCCACTTTGCGCTTACGCAAATAGGCTACGCAGCCATGGCAAACTTTTACATCTGGAGAGAGCTCCTTGGTAACTACCCTGCTAGCTCAGGTCACATCTGCCAGTAATGCTCACTAAAATCATTAGTGAACATTGCAAAACACTTGATCCCAGAAAGATTTTCTTCGACTTGTTCGTTTTTTTGAACATTTATTTTATCTAATGACATAGAAAACATAATGAATTGCATCCACATATCCTTATGCTCAATGCACAACTTTTATTCACTAGCCTAAAACCGTCAGGATGAAGGCTAATTACTCTAACATATTTCTTAAAGTGACAGGCACTCAATTACACCTACACATCACCAATGTGCACTCAATTAGACCTACACACCACATTAAAGATATGCCTAAATGTAATAGTTTAAAAATCAATATGAAGCATTCAAATTACTACATATGTTGAACTACTAGTAATTACTAGTAAAATACTATACATTATTAACTAAATACACGCTATATGAATTTAAAAATATATGAAATAGAAACATATCACATAGGCCATGGGTTCCCAAAGTGGGGGTCGGGACCCCCCCATCTCATTAGATGAGATTAACGCTGAAACATAGTTGCCAAAATGTAAATTTGCGCAGCAACAATGTACATATGTTTACAACAGTTTGTGGATATTACCCTGACTGAGATATTCTTCGGTTAAAATGGAAATTAAAGTAATGTTTCAAAGTTAAGTTTGCACGACAGCATTCGTCGTTAAGCCCGTGTTTGGATAAGCCTAGTGCGTATGGCCGGTGCGCACATTTTATTTTATTTTTTGAGTCACATCCAGGGATAGTGGGGGTCGCCAGTTTCTGGCACGGTTATTTTGGGGGTCGCGGGTTGAAAAGTCAGTGTGTGTTTGTGTGTGTGGAGAGAGTCAAGCAGAATCTAGGATGGCCACTGTTGTGAATGATCCCACTACAGTATATTCAATATTACTGATGACGTCAAGGTGGTGGGGGCCCCCAAATCAAATACATTTTAAAAAAACTATCAAAGTAGTATCAAAATCGCAATTCTTGACTTGGTATCAGAATTAACCCCCCCACCAAATTGTGTAAATCCCCCCTATATGAATAACCTAAGGGGGGAATTCCCCCCCATTTTGAAAAATGAATTTTTTGCTGTGTAATATAACGGCTACAATTACTCAATTACCGTAGTAGTCACCTATTACATCCATCAACTATTTTGATAATCGATTAATTAATTATTCCAATACTACCTACCTATAGCCCACCTATACTATATACCTATAGTTATGTGTTGTAAATATAAAATGTAAATCAGGTTTGTAGGGCAAGTATACTTGCGTATACAAGGAATTTGGTCTCTGCATTTATCCCATCCGTGAATTAGTGAACACACAGAGCACACAGTGTACACACAGTGAGGTGAAGCACACACTAACCCGGAGCAGTGAGCTGCCTGCTACAGCGGCGCTCGGGGAGCAGTGAGGGGTTAGGTGCCTTGCTCAAGGGCACTTCAGCCATTCCCACTAGTCGGGGATCGAATCGGCAACCCTTCGACTCCAAGCCCGAAGCCCTAACCAGGAGGCCACGACTGCCCATACAATTATCAATTAAATGATCAAGTATCCCCATACTACCTACCTATGCTATATACTGTACCTATAGGCTTTAGTATGTGTTGTAACCCTCCCCTCCCTGTCCCTACAGAGCTCCTGCATCCCTTTCACCTACTGGAAGGAGACTGTGTCGGTGCTGCTCACCGCTGAGCGTTCCTCCGCCTGTGCCATCGCCAGCTACATCGACGAGGCCTACATGGACTTGGACAGAGACTTCCTGGAGGTCTAACCTCGCCTGGACTCCCCTGGCTCCCTCCCTGGGTTGTTCAGGAGGAGAGAGAGAGAGAGAGAGATGTGATGTTGCCAGGCAGACTGGCCAGGACGCAGCGGTCAGAAGAGAGGGCTTTGCGCCAGGCCCTCAGACATACTACAGCTCTGAGGCCAAGACTCTGGGGGATGCTCTTCAGGGATTTATTGCTGTATAGCGAGTGGGTGTGAATGATCTGTGTGTGTGTGTGTGGTGTGTGTGTGTGTGTGTGGTGTGTGTGGTGTGTGTGTGTGTGTGTGTGTGTGTGTGTGTGTGTGTGTGTGTGAAAATGTTGAGCAACTGCTTATGCGAGTGTGTGTGTGTGAGTGTGTGTCAAGTGTTGTGGTTCTTGCGAAACACAGCATGTGAGGCTTTGTAAATCTGGGTGTTTGGTGTTGTAGATGACTGTGTGTGTATGTGTGTGTGTGAGAATTCACAGCAGCTGTGCGAATCTACAGTAGAGATACTGTTGATCTAACCCTCCGCCAAGAGAGCGAGTGTGGAAGATTCCTCTCACTAGCGCCCCCTACACTGTCTGGGCATCAGACTGGGTTCCACCCCATGGTGTTGGGGTGGGGCCGGGGAGCAAAAAGGACTAAAAGAAGCCTACTGTCCTAAGACCCACACCACCACCACCACCACCACCCTCACCCTCACCACCACCCTCCCTCATTTTGAAAAGAACAACACAAAAAAACGAATGATTTCAGGGACACTCTTGGTTGTTTTATTGTTGGTTTGCTTAGATTGAGTACAGCCTATATATTTAAAATATCTTATATATGCAACTCATTCACAGATGGACAGATTATTAAAAAGCAAAAGATCTTAAAAGTTAATAAAGATGATTCAGTCGTCACAAACATCTGTCACAATCTGTGTGTGTGTTTAAGGAGGGGGGGGGGGGGGGGGTTGTATGCGTCTGTGTCTGTCTGACTGGTGTTTTAAGTGATGCTTAAAAGGCCGTTCACACCAACAATGATAACTGTATCAATAACAGCAAAAAAGTATCTTTCTAGCTAATATGAATGAATGACACGTCCACACATAAACTATAACGATAACAATAACGCCATGAATAGTATCGTTGGGGCATCACTTTCAGAGCAATTTTGAAAACGATTAAAAGCTGACTGCTAATCAGAATCCATCAAACTTTAGAGAGACTCACCCTAGTGTTGGTCAGTGTGGATACTTTAATCATTCTAGTTATCGTTTCTGGTGCAAACGGCCTACTTCTGTTTACACATCTCTGCTCTGCTGTTTATTGTAATGCAGTAGAAATATGTGCTACAGTGCCTGAGATTTCTCATGTGAACCAAAAAATGATAAATAGTCAGATGGTGAATACAGGGTTTATTGTTTGTTCAAGGACAGCTGGTGAGGGGTAAATATTTGCACTCTGGTATGCCTGCAAGATATTTCCGACAGCACAATACAGATTTTGGTGACCTTTTGTACCACATGATACTGTACCCATGCCATGAATGCCATGAGCTACCTTCAGAATCACATCAAATTGCACACCTTGGGTTTTTAAGTTTCTCTGTATTAAGTTTTTAGGCAACTTAGTGACTAACATGCACTAAGTTTCACTTTTTTTTCATAAATGAAACTGCAACTACTAGAACTTTGATATCTATTTCAGTTACACTACACAAGATCAAAGTCCAATGGAACACTGTGGTTGCATTTCCTCAAAAGTAAATTCCAAGCGGCACCTCAATGTCTTAACACAAGTCTTTGGTGGAGTTTGCTCTATTCTTTTACTGCAGTTAAGCAAAGGCAAAAATCTACACAGACAAAAAAGTACACTCAAGACATCTTCACAAAGTGTGCTGTTTTTAAGATTGTACAGATTAAGAATCACTGTTAAATACATTTGCAGGGTTGTTACATCACTTATTCAGGGCGTTAGCTGTCAACTCGCTGCTTCAGTTCACTCTGTGATCTGCAAAGACAAATCATATCAGTCCACCCGTTCTTTGGCCATCTGAGTGAACAAAGACACCATCAACAAGACTTAACACTTTAATTGGATAGTCTGCCTTAGACCTTACAGAGGGTTTAATGACATTCAAGTTCAGTCTTTAAAATGGCTGTTAAACAATTATTGACCATCACCTTAGCCACAAATTGTTGTCAACAGAGTGAGTTTATTAATATGAGCGTCTGTAGATCTGTCTAGGCTACAGGAGACCATCCAAGTAAAGTGTGACCTAAAGATTGTGGTCCACTAGGCGGCGGGTGACCAACCCCTGTGCTTGGAGCTTACCTTCACTATGACCTGCTCCTTGCGCACACGCAGCTTGCTGACCTGAGTCTCGGCCATCTCGGCCCTCTCCTCGGCGTCATCCAGCTCGTGCTGAATTTTCCTGAACCTTGTCATGTTGCTGCTCATATTCTCCTCCTGGTGGCCATAGATGGACATGCATGTTAATGGAGAAAGCTGTATACTGTGTAGTAAGAGACCACAGACCAGCTGGTGAGGAGGACTCGTGTAGAGGTCTAAAGGAATACCAATCTGGTCACTGAAGGATCCAGAGAGGAAACCCCTTTGAACAGTGTACAGTTTGTACACTGGACACTTACTGCTTCCACAGCCTGCCTCTTGTAGGATTTCACTTTGGTTTGCAGCTTTTCGATCAGGTCCTGCATCCTCAGCAGGGTTTTCCTGTCTTCATCTGTCTGCAGAAAAGATGGCAAAGTGTCAGGTAATGAAATGTCCTCCATACATGAATGATGAACACACTTTAACGAAACACTTTTTCACAAAGTTCCTTTGACCCATTGTTATATGTCCAGCATGGAAATAAACAATAATGAAAACCAACTAATTGAACTTTGGCACATTACATTGTGTGTGTGTAGCTGTTCTAATCAAATGCATGGCATCAGTACCTGATGAGTGAGCTCCTTGATCCTTCTCTCGTACTTGCGTATGCCCTTCTGGTACTCGGAAGACTTCCTCTGTTCACAGTCCAGCTCACTCTCCAGCTCTCTCATCTAGGAGAAACAGCATTTCACACACAACAGGATTTAGCCTGGGATCCACTTTCTAACCTTCAGCATTGATATAAGAGTTAAGTCCGACTTCTGACCGGTTCCTCACCCGAAACTCCATCTTCTGCATCTGCTTCTTGCCTCCCTTGAGGGCGATCTCCTCAGACTCGTCCAAACGCATCTGCAGGTCCTTAACGGTCTGCTCCATGTTCTTCTTCATCCTCTCTAGGTGAGAGCTGGTGTCCTGCTCCTTCTTCAGCTCCTCAGCCATCATGGCTGCCTGGGTTTGGGACAGTCGAGAGAAAGTAAGTAAAATTGTGTTTCTCAGAATGTAAAGCATGCATTTATACAGTATGTATGTATCACTATTATCATTTCAAGTTGACTATGCTTTCTATGCTATGGACCTGTGTGAGTGTGAAATAAAGATTGAACCGAATCAAATCAAATCGAATCAAATTGAATTGAACAATAGTCGGAGCAATCGGGATGTTCTCAACAGTGGTGTCTTTCCACACTTTGCCCTGATGGTGGCAGCCATGTGCCGTCCACTAATGCTTTGCATTGAGACCAGTACTCACATCTGAGATGGCCTTCTTGGCTTTCTCCTCGGCATTCCTGCACTCCTGGGTGGCATCGTCCACCTCTCCCACCAGCACTTTGAGGTCAGTCTCCAGCTTCTTCTTCTGGTTCAACACAGTGGTGTTCTGAATAACCAAGGACAAGTGAATAATGCATTATTTCAGTATCTGAAGGCTCCTGAATCAGTTCACTTTTCAACAAACAACAGTAAGAGTGGGAATTGTCTTTAACAAATGTGTACTACCTACTGTACGAAGGCCATTAAAACATTTCTTTAATCAGATTATGAGCTAGTGTCCCGTACATGCCTAGAAAATGAAAATCGTAATTGAAAAAAAGCATTTACTTTAAGACTTGGCTTGATCCATGAATGGGAAACTGGCCATATAATTATAGTATAGCATACATTAAAATATATGAATATTACATATGTGATAAATTGTATGTTTAGTAGCAATGAATGTATTGTATGAGAAGCTGAGCTGGTGGACTCACCTGTGTGTGCAGCAGGTTGACTCTCTCCGTGGTTTCTATGAGCTCATGCTCTGCCAGACGCCGTCCACGTTCCGTTTGCTCTATGACGGAACGTAGTTCCTCCACCTCAGCGGCCAGAAGGTTGCTCCTGCGTTCCGTCAGAGCTGTCTGCTCTCTGAGCTCCTGGTTCTGGTGGACGGTTGAGTCCAGCTCTATGTGCAGCTCCTGATCGGTCAGAGGTCAAGAGGAGTGAAGCTTTAGGCTCATATGCAGATACAGTATGCTTTTTGATATGTAATATAACAAAAAAATGACCACTACTAACCTTGTGATCTCCTCCAATACAATAGGTGATTATTCATGGATTAAATCTACAGTCTCGTTTAACAGCTGTACTAATTTGCAAATTCAGAGAGCTGAGAAACTACTAAAGACCAACTGAACAAGTTGTAATTTCATATGATTTGCCTCACAATAATAGTTCTCCTGCTCTGTTGCTCACAGTACTGTGTTTCTTCCACCATCTTGCCTCTGTGATTAGTCATGCTTGGCTGTAACCCTGGCCCTCTCACCTTGATCTGGGTCTGGAGGTAGTGAACCACCTTCTGGGACTCGGCAGCCTGGCGGTTGGCGTTGCTAAGCTGGAGCTCCATCTCGTTCAGGTCTCCCTCCATCTTCTTCTTAAGCCTCAGTGCTTCATTGCGAGACCTGAGCTCCGCATCCAGGGTGAGCTGCATAGACTCCACTATGCGTTGATGGGTGCGTCTGCAAGGCCAAACAGATCAATGAAATCATTTACATGTATTCATTTGGTGGACATTTAAGCATTTTAACAATAACTGATAAAGACAGTAAGATAATTTGGTGATTTAGAGTGTTAAAAATATTTCTGGATCATATTCAGATGCTTGTTTTTTTTTTTTTTTTTAATACACTGAGCAGCTGCTTGACACTGCTTTACTGCTTTAACGTGTAAACAGTACTTTGAATGCTAGCGCAATTTATTTTTGTTATCATTTTGTGTCTTACCGGAGGTTGTCGATTTCTTCCTCCTTTTCAGTCAGCTTCTTTTCAATCTCAGTCCTGAACTGAGTGAGCTCAAACTGCATCTTCAGGGTCTTGCTCTCCTCATGCTCCAAGCTACCCTGGATCAACAGAAAAGATTAAAAAAAGGCTGAATTTACATAAAAACCAAGACAGATTGGAAAACAATCAGTCACAGAGTTGTGAACATGTGCCACAGCCTACTTCCCTGGATACTAACCAATCCATTAAATAAATGTGATGGAATCTGGGAAAACCCATGACATGGTGAAATCAAAAAACCTTGATTACTTCTCCGTTTCAACCCACTCTGATGAAATTTCACCAGCTTAAGATTCTGATACCACCCTAGTAATATCCTGGATACCGTCCCCTAGCAACATCCTGGATACAATCCTAGCAACATCCTGGATTTGGTGAAGTTGGTAAAATTCCACCATGTGATGGGTTTTCCCCAGATCCCATCACAAATGTGTAAAGTAAGATAATACATATTTCTGGCAGAATATGTTTTTCATTATCCTTCCTTGATGTCATATGAGACGGAAGTCAGAACGTACCTCTACTTCCTCCAGTGCTGCTTGTATGTCACTCTTCTCAACATCAAGCACTTTCTTCGTCTTTTCCAGCTCATGGATGGTCTTTCCACCCTGACTGATTTGGTCAGCAAGGTCCGTTATCTCCTCTGTGGGCACACATATCGTGTCACTAAAGCCATCCTTACACCAGAAGACTCTGACACGATTTGGGAAAGATTCTTCAAAGATTGGTCTTTTGAGAAAAGCTTGAATGGGGGGCATTAGACTCCAATCTTTCAAGAATCTTTCCCAAATCTTGTTAAAGTTTTCTGATGTATGGGTAGCATAATTTGTCATTTGTAGATGCCATTATTCATCTTTAAAATCACCAAATGTCATCACCAAACGCCATTCTATTAAAGTGTAGAACACAAACTAGTAATAACAAAAAATACCTTTTTATTTTGTGCCTAATTCCCAAACCAATCATATGAAATAGTCCTGTGCAGTGGATGAGACTTTACCCTGCAGGTTATGGTTCTCCCGTTTGACCGTCTCCAGGTGGTCGAGCGCCTCCTCGTAGCAGTTCTTGAGCTTGAAGAGCTCGGTGCTGAGGCTACGCGCCTCTCTCTGGGATGCCTCCAGCTCCGTGTGCTCCTCCTCGTACTTCTGCTTCCACTCCGACAGCACCTGGGGAAGGTAACACACTCTTCAGTCACCACAGCAACACACAGTGAGGCAAGGTAAGTTTGGTGGCAAGATCAAAATGGACATGCTAGCTGTTTGTATGACCATGACCAACTATGAAAGCAGTATATAGATGTTACACTTTTTGGGGTTGGGTAAAAATGAGTCATTTTCAGGTCGAATGAACGCCAATTTATGACCGTACTTAGAAATCAGAGAAATCAGAGAATCACGTCCTCTTCTGCAAATATTTGTAAAGTCATAAAATACTAATGCGTTTGTTGTCTATTCACACACTCCTGCACTGACCTTGTCAAAGTTGCGTTGCTTCTTGTCCAGGGCAGTGGCCACAGCATTGGAGCGCTCCAGGTCCACCATCACGTCTTCGATCTCAATCTGGAGCCTCTGCTTGGTCTTCTCAAGAGAGGCACACTTGGCATGGGAGGCCTCCACTGTTTCCTCTGTGAACTGCAGGCGAGCCACCAGCTTCTTCCTGTGGACAAAGTCAGGCTTTGAAAATGGGTTGCTAAATATGAGGTATTTATATGGCTTACAGGCAACTCTAATGTATCTGTTGGTAAAACATTGAGATGAGAGAACTTTTTTATCAGTGTTTATAATTGTCAAAATTATAAATATGCCAATTATAAACACTGATAAAAAAATCTCTCGCTCCTGCAGTTCAGATGGACTTAAACAGCAATGTCACATGTATGCATTTCCAGAGACTTAAGTGCTGTTGACTATCAACTTCTTTCTTAGTGTGGATTAAATTACTGCAATAAATGTTATCATAAATGTTATCATGTTAAAGGTTATCCAGTAGTGCTTCTTCTTACTTGGCCTCCTCCAGCTCCTCGGTCCTCTGGATGGCATCGGTCTCGTACTTGGTTCTCCACTGGGCCACCTCGGTGTTGGCCTTGGACAGGGCGCGCTGCAGCTCCGACTTGGCCTCTTGCTCCTCCTCCAGCTGCTCCCTCATCAGGTCACAGTCATGGCGGGAGGACTGCAGCGCATGAGCCAGGGCATTCTTTGCCTGATGGATACACAGGACAATGTGAGGAAGAGTAGTACAGTACACTGTACTGTATGCCAAATACCTGACAAATTAGATTAATCAGGATAATAATCAGCCCCCACTAGAGGGGCACAGAGACATGGCAGGTGGGGCACAATGAAGTGGAGGAATTATTTATTATTTTGTGCCCATCGTTAACAATGCCTTTCTTTTTTTGACATGGAAAATCATAGATTCAAAACAAAATAATAACACACAAACATAGGAGTCATAAACAGACCGACATATGAATTAAAATAAAATTTTGAACCAGCGGAATGAGACCGGAAATATAACATGGAGGCAAAATGTGAAAAAGTCTACTTAGATATATATTGCCATTCCATATGATTTAACAATATTTAGGTGTACAAATATCTCAAAATGATGAAAAACAGTGAGGTGTAGTAGGCCAATATTTGATTTAATCGCCATATGAAATGACAATCACAAGCCAACTGCTTGTGTTAAAACTCAGTGTCAGTTAGTGTTTAAGGGAGTCTGTGTGTTTCTAATACAGTTCGTCCCCTTCTATCTGACATTTTTGTCAAAATTGAGTTATTGACATATTCGTATTCTGTGACAACTTTAGAAGGTGAGGTGAGGTGATTCTTAAAATAATTGTATGCATTTTTGGACATTATATCTTTGTTTCACCTATCAGTACTCTATGGAATCCTAAAACTTTGAAGCTCAACATCTCAGAGCTACTCAGAATGTAGATACAGTAGAATTCCAAGGGGACGAGTTGACCTCTGACCTTGCTCTCCTCCTCCATATGTTTCTTCATCTCTTCCACGGTGTGGGTGAAGTTGTGCTTGGTGCGCTGCAACTGGAGAACCAGGACCTCCCTCTCCTCCAACCTACGCGTCACCTCAGCTGATCAGAGAGAGAGACAGTCAATACTAACTCTAAAGCTTACATGTGTGAAGGTGTGTATGAACGGGTAAACTATAAATCACTTTGGAGAAAAGTGCTATACAAATGCACTCCATTTACCATTTGAATAGTAAAACTTAATGTAACTTTAACATGTCAAAATCTTCACATTTCTAGGTTCTAAACTTATCTTAAGAATTGTATTCAATCGGTTAACTAAGTGAAATTGTATTATACAGGCCACCATTTCTGTTCTTTGAACTGCATTGACTAGTTCACAAGGGAGCCTTGTGTAGGTGTATAGCTTACCACACTCAGTCTGGGATCGGGCTTTATGGGATGTGGCATCCATGAGCTGCCTCTGCAGTTCATCAATCTTGACCTTGGCCTCGGTCAGCTGATCCTCACACAGCCTGCACATCTTCTCAATGGCCATCTGGGAGAAGACAGAGAGGAGGAGAGAAGGAAGCCATTCAGCTGTCTGGAGTTCTTTTTCTCTTGAGTCATAATACTGAAGCAATGGTAAATGATTGAACTCATTTGTTGCTGTCTTTACTTCATTCCAACAGATCCTACTGCTACAAACTGTGCTTCATGAAAAATGGCAGCCTCTATAATCTCTTGAGCTGGCTGCCATATTCCAGGACCCCTTGGCTGTGCTAAACCACCTGACATACAGTATTCAGGTTGCCTCTGATTATGAGTGATTATGTGGCCATGTCTCGCTCCACACCTCGCCCTCTCTCACCTTGGACTTGGCCATGTGCTCCAGGTTGGACGCTAGGTCGTCGGCCTCCATCTTGGCCTCGCACTTCTCCTTCTCCAGCTTCTGCTTGACGCGCTGCAGGTTGTCCAGCTGCTCGCCCAGCTCCAGCACGCTGTCGCCGTGCTTCTTGCGCAGCATGGCCGTGGTGGCCTCGTGGTGGAGCGAGGCCTCCTCCAGGTCGCGCCGCATCTTCAGGAAGTCGGCCTCGCGCTTCTTGTTCATCTCGATCTGCGCCGCCGTGGCGCCGCCGGCCTCCTCCAGGCGCTCGCTCAGCTCGCCCAGCTCCTGGGAGAGCTCGCAGCGCTGCTTGTCCGCTTTGGACCGCGCCACACGCTCCACGCCCAACTCCTCTTCCAGCTGCTCGATACGTGCCTGGAGACAGAGAAGAATCCACACAAGCACTATTTCACTAAAGGTTCTACCACAATCATAAATTAAAATGGAATCATAATATTGATCAAGTGGAACTATTTGTAAAATACTCATTTGAGTTTAATAAGCAGCTCAATAATAAGTTGGAACTGAAGCACAAAGCATTTGGCAGATGTCTTTGTCCAAAGACAATTTTTTCACTCTTGTTGGGACTGAATCATTATTACTTTAATCTATCCTAATAGCCAGTGAGAAATAGCTGCTTCTTAAGCAGACTTTGATAAACAGAGACAGAGTGGCAACAAGCAGATCTTATACATCTATTTCCAGTGCAAGACAGGCAAGGTGGGCTCTGGTTGGGAGTTGGGAAAAGTGCAGTACATACCTGCAGCTCTTTAATCTTCTTCTGTAGCTGAATAATCAGGGATTGTCCATCCTCCAGTTTAGAGCCCAGCTGAGTCATTTCATAGTCTTTCCTGCATGAAAGCAAAGAGTGCTACCTTTAGGAAACTGCATGGAATGCTTCATATATGAATGCAGGCTAATGAGCAGCTTTGACATCTGCATTAACATAATATTAATGACATGGTTATTATCATTTCAAAATAATTTTCAGGTCATTTCAAAAAGGAGTCAAGGATAAGATGGTCTCTATATATTCTAGACCAGTGGTTCTCAAATGGGGGTACGTGAAGGCACTCCAGGGGGTTAAGTGAGATTTTAGAAATATACATATATTCAAAAAGTAGAATCCATGCAAAAATACTTTAAAAACAATTATTTAATAAATATTTCAGGAAAATATAAGTTCATAAAATTAATTTTATATTTCAGTAGGCTATTCTTCACTGTCAAAACTCAAACGATGGAGTCGTGGTTGAAGCGTAGCAGTAATTAAAGGTACATCACTGAAAAAAGGTTGAGAACCACTGTTCTAGACACTCACTTTCTGAGTTTCTCGTCCATCTGCTGTTTGTCATTCTCCAGGTCTGCAGCAGACTCCAGGGCGATCTTGAGATCCCCTTCCAGCTTCCGCTTGACACGCTCAAGGTCCATACGGACCTTCTTCTCCTGCTCCAGAGAACCCTCCAACTGCAGACACCATCAACATCAACAAATAAACAAATCATCGAAAATAAACAAATTCAGTTTATTCCAGCAGATGGCAATGGCTTCCCTCAAGCTCACAGTACATTCTACCAGTTATCCTTAATAAGAACAAAATCATCAAATCAAACTTGTTTCTTTCATATACTTTGTGTATGTTTAATATTTGGTGTTAATGTACAATTTGATATATAGCCATATTTTTCTAAATACAGTATTATTTTTGACTAAGATGAAACATGATGACGTAAGACGACACTTCTCAGAGGACACAAGCAAACACTCACATCGTCCACTTGCTGCTCCAGCTTGATCTTGGCCTTGGTCAGCATGTTGACCTTGTCCTCCTCAGCTTGCAGGTCCTCCAGAGCCTGCATGTGAGCCTCCTGGAATGCCTTCTTCTCATTGGTCAGCTTCAGGATGGACTCGTCCAGGACGGCCATCTCCTCAGTCAGGTTTTTCACCTGCGGTCATGTCAGAGATGCACTGGGTCAACAAGGGAATGTTTCAAGAATTTACAGAGAGGATTTTTGCCTATATTCAATTTGCCTTTCATATCTTCAAACTCATTTTGGGTGCCAATACACATATTTTTTCGGAGCTGACACACATGTTCATATCTACCTATATGTTCATATGTTCATAGCTACCTAGAATTAACCAATAGTTAACTTAACTAAGTTTTATTGGCCGATACTTATCTTCTGCCCATATTATTGTGCAATGTGCATACCTAGTTTTCAGTAGTCAGAACACCTTGTTTCAGTGCCTTATGTTTTTCTTTATTTTAATTTCAAAATGTGTATGTTACATCTGTTAGTGACATATCTATTGTCATAATATCATATGGAAGAGTAGCTGATGTTCTGTACAACTAATAAGAAACCTAGAAAACCTGAAAAGCACAAAATCATGAAACCTCACCTTGTTCTCGATGGCATGCTTCTCCTTCTCCACCTTGGCCAGGGTGATCTCCAGGTCATCAATGTCCTTCTTGAGCTCGGCGCACTCGTCCTCCAGCTTGCGCTTCTTGCTGAGGATGTTGGAGCTGACCTCCTCCTCATCCTCCAGACGCTCCGTCAGCTCCTTCACTTTGCTCTCTAGCGCCAGCTTGGCTTTGATCAGCAGGTTGCAGCGGTCCTCCGCGTCCGCAAGGTTGTCTTGTTCCTGAGGGTGGAGGACACAATTAGCACAATGAGCACTGTCAATTAATAAAATAAATAATGAATTACTCTTCCGTATTGTACATTGTTGTTGAGCTTCTTACATTGTTTTAACATGGCTAACAATATGCTCATGATTGTGTTACATACTTTCTCATTCATGTCATAGACTCCTTTGAAAGTTATTTTTTATAACTGTTGTTATCCCATGTAGGATATTCATCAGTATTGATATTATTCTATAACGTATGGATATTTCCCCTTTGGATTCTGTATCCCAGTGTTTCTCAAAGTGTGGTCCGGGGACCACTGGTGGTCCGCAAGCTATCCCAAGTGGTCCGCGGGCAGACGTGGTAAAATATAATATAGTGTAGATGAGTTGTTTGCAATATTGAACCAACTTGTATGTAAATCCAAACAGTTCTGCAACACTGTGTAAGCTACGCCAGTTTAAATCATATGAGTCCTCTGACACAATAAGCAAGGTGCCAAGACAATAAGCAAGGTTGTTCAGGTGATATGTCTATTGTGTAATATACTGTTGAAGTAGGTCTACTGTTTTTTATTTTTTAGCTAGGTGGTCCGTGAGGTTTCTATTTATTGGTTAAGTGGTCTGAAAAAGTTTGAGAAACACTGCTGTATCCCATCATTCATCACCATGGCTACTCACTGACTGGATCTGCAGGGAGAGGTCATTCTTCTCCTGGACCAGGGACACCTGCTTCTCCTCCAGCTCCTTGCGCTTGGCTTCGGACCTCTCGTAGGCCTCCTTCAGTTTCTGGTACTCCTCCTTGAGGGCGGCGAGCTCCTTCTCGGTGGCCGCGCTCTTCAGCAGGGGCTTGATCTTGAAGAAGAGGGTCATCCAGGGCCAGTTCTTGACCGTGTAGAAGGCGCGGAGGTTCCACTGGATGATCGTGATGGCCTCCCTGTAGAGCACAGGAGATGGCATTCATCATTACAAGGGCGAAGAACAAGAAGGAAAGAAATCTGTGCGTAGTTGCTCCCATACAATCAAATACCGGTAAATATTTTAATTTTGTGTGTGATATTTCATTTCAGGTTCATTTCTGAGCACTGTGGCAAGAATTTTAATCTTGTGTGTGTGTGTGGGGGGGGGTAGTTTATTTCCACTGACTTTCTTAAGTCAGACTACTGTAAAAGATTTCTTTCTGTGTGTTACTGGATAAGTAATGGTAGGCTCTTGTTAACACTACACAAGGTTCACCATCCATTATCCGAAAACTCTTTCCACTCTTTTGACATTCTCTCCCTTCTCCCCTTTCCTTGTCTGACCCATCCTTGCCCTGGGTTTATGTGTGACATGCCACCACCACTGCCGCTGCCCTTTAACTCTCCATTGTTCTAAATTAGCCCAGTGCTCCAAACACCAAATACGGACAGGAGAACGTGGCCCTTTGTGTCATGTGGCCTGTGCTGTCCAGCAGTGTGTGTGTGTGTCTGTTTGTGTGTGTGCGTGTGTGTGCGTGACGAGCGACGCGACCGGACCCAGTGGGGTAAATCAATTCCGGATTGCTGGCATGGTGTCACCCAGTGGGCCAGTGGGAGGTTGGGTAGAGGTCGTTGATTATCTGAAACCCAAGAGCTCCATGAAACAGGAGGACTTAATCCCCTGTCACCTGGGCTGGTATTCCAGGGATGCGGTTGTTCATAGCCATGGCCAGTCTGGACAAAGGAGTTAGGAGAAGAATGGGGTTTATTTTTGTATACAGGGCAGTGGGGGGAGGTGGGTGTGAGTGAGTGTGTGTGTGTGGGGGGGGGGGGGGGGGGGGGGGCTGATGAAGTTTGGACAACTGGCATAAGAGCACTGGGTGATACTGCCCCCCCCCCCCCCCCCCCCCCACACCTTCTACATCCACACCTGCTCCTGTTGTAAGTACAGCCTAGGCGGGGGTCTTGTGGAGTGAGTGTGTGTGTGTGTGTGCTTTAAACAGGCGTTCTCCGCAGGGACCACACACAAGCCCGTACATGTACGTGTGGACTGGCCGCCTGGCACACGCCACGCCACAGCTGCGCCACAGCCCCAGACATTTCTCGCGTCTTAAATGTGCTGTTACACACACACATACATGCCCATGGTCAAATCCTCACACATTCGTCAAGTGCCAGGGAATTATCATTAAATTAAGCATTAAATTAAGAGACAGCATGGAGCAGCCTCAGAGACACACTTGAACGTGATAAATACCACAGTGCTTTAAACCACCCATGCCTGTGTGTGCCGAGATGCTTTTAACAGCTTAAACAACCACCGCACCATAAGCACTGTGTTAAAGATTTCCTTACGTGGGATGAGTGTGGGCTAAGATTATATATATATATATATATATATATATATATATATATATATATATATATATATATATATATATATATATACATACACATATATATATACACATATACATACATGCACTGCACTGCAGCTGGTTTGAATAAGAACTTTAGTATAGTATGGTTTGTTCGTATATGATTCCTTAATTTAGCTAGTAATGTTGATGGATTATAAATATGAATTTTCTTGGTAAACGTATCATATTTTGTGACTCCCTTACACAACAACATTGCATTGTTAGCTACTGCATTACTGCAGTGCTGTCAGGAATAAGGTTCTGAGTTAAGCTAAGCTAATAATGTTTGGTGGTGCTGGTTCTCACTTCTCCAACAGGAACTTCTGGCGTTGCATCCTCATGATCTTGCCTCGACACACGGCCTGGATCATCGTGATGATTTTGGCCAGACGCTCGTCTCTCATGTCCTCCAGCTCTCCCAGCAGTCCAGCCTTGAAGAACACCTAGAGAGGGAAGAACAAAACAGGCTCAAGGTCTTTATGTGTCAACATTTATATTTTGTGGGGTTGATAAAGAGTCCCACAGACCAATTGTCATGAATTGTCAGAAAACAACAGTTTTTGCTTTTTCCCTACACCATAGTAGCTTTTTATCACCCTAAATATTTTAAAACCTGATGAGTTTATTACTGTCTGTTCTATTCTGCTGTCTCTGTGAAGCATTTTATAACAATGCGTTTGAGAAGTGCTCTAGCTTACTAATACCATTTCATTAAAATATGGAAGATTTAGTCATGCAAGGCGATAGCGCATTCAATACCTTAGTGTAACCAAATCTGTACTGGGTGTGGTCAATGTCAAGGGAGCTGAGCAGTTTCTCAGCAGCCTTCTTGCTGTCCACAAAAGTGTCTTCTGGGATAGCCAGAGGGTTCAGGATACGGTAGCTGGAAACCACAGACAGTTGATGTCAGTAAAAAAAGCTTAGGAAACACTCATGGATGTTGAACTCTTTATGAAGAAAAACACTGACTTGAATGTTAGATAGGATGGAGAAGGAACCAATCAACATTGGGAGGCAAACAGGGTATTTAGACGCAAATAGAAACAGGAAGCTACTGTGTGCTTTCAGATGTCATGATATTGTATTGGGCATCATTTTGGACTGCGGGTGGTATTGTAATGTATTGAGTGTGGGATTATGCGTTAGCCAAATGTAATGTAATGTAATTATATTATTGTATGAGTTGTCCTGCTCACCGCTGTTTGAACTCGGCGTACAGAATACGGTTGGGAAAACCCTTCCTGCAGATTCTGATGCCCTCCAGCACGCCATTGCAACGCAGTTGGTGCAGCACCAAGAAGGGCTCCATCTCTCCTGAAAACAGAGCAGAGTTCTCAGATTAGACCTGAATGGTTTGTGGACAACTCAGTTCTTTTTGCACTACATATGAACTGGAAATAGCACCAGAATCTGAGCCTTCTTGCCTGGGGTCTTTGATTCGTTTGGAATGATGCAACGCACAAAGTGAGGCTGAGTGCTTCTCAAGTTGGTCATTAGCTTGTTCAGGTTTTCCTAGAAGAGGAAAGAGAGATGTCATGATGAGAATCACCCACTTCAACATGCTTTTCAAAAGCCCAGTGTCCATTTTTCAACCAAGTTCAAATTACAGAGAAAAGGAATCCCATAAATGTATGCTCAACCTTAAATCTTTGAATACAGTATGTCTTGAATATGGCTTTAACTAGCTTTAACCTCAGGCTCTTACCTGTACCATGTGAAATGCAGATGCCAGGGAGAGTGGAGATAGCACAGACTTAAAGTGATGTTCATGAGTTAATTTCCCTAAACATCACTGCAAGTCTTAACTAACTCCCTCTCTTGTCCAAAGTGAAGCCTCACCATTTATTGTAACCAAAACAGCCACCACACTGAGATGCAATGACAAGCCCTCTGTACAGTATTTTTAAACTACCAAAGCTTCTTTTAAAACATGGACACAGTCATGCTATTACTTGGACTATCCAACGCAGTGGTGGGCCTACCTTGTGCAACTGTGAGACTGTTTGGAAGGACGCTCCTTTTTTCCTTTTCTCTTTCGTTTTGAGCTCACCCGCTGCAAATAATTGAGACAAAGAAAAAGATTGATAGTTGGGTGTAGTTCTAGGTGCCATTGACATGCTTTATTTGTATTGGAACCTGGAACCTACCTGAATCAGCCCCTATGAAGTTCTCAAATATGCTTGCCATTAATTTGTTAGAGGCCTTCTGGAAGCAGACCACCACTGTCTCATTCAGAGGGTCTCTGTTCTTTTCAAGCCAGCCGGAAAGATTGTACGGCACCTTGGAGAAAGAGCATAAGGAATGGTATTATGGTTCAATACCTTCTGTGATATTATACATGTGTGTCAGTGTATTTGTCACCATTACATACTCCATGTTTGCATTTTGTGTTTTACAATAATCTCCGACATACGTACCACTCCAGCATAGTGCACCAGCTCAAAGTGGGCCTCATATTTGCGTTTCTTGTCGGGTTTTGGCTTCACAAAGTTTGGTGACTTGCCAATGTGGTTGTCATAGAGCTTAGCCTTGAAGCTGTTGTCTGTTGCTTTGGGGAACATGCACTCTTCCTCCATGATTGATAATATACCCATAGGCTGCAGACAAAACAAAAACACATTTAACAGAGTTTAATTTCTCTCCCCAAACAATCAATCAATCAATTAACCAATCAATCAATCAATCAATCAATCAATCAATCAATCAATCAATCAATCAAATTAGGAATCCTTGCACACCTTCTCAATGAGGTCAATGCATGCTTGCAGGTCTAAGCCAAAGTCTATGAAGGTCCATTCAATGCCCTCTCTCTTGTACTCCTCCTGCTCCAGGATGAACATGTGGTGGTTGAAGAACTGCTGCAGTTTCTCATTCGTGTAGTTGATGCACAGCTGCTCAAGGCTGTTGAACTAGTTGGAATAAGGAGGAAATGATGGAAGAAGAGGGGTAAATACATGAAAAAGGTTATTATAGACCCTTTCAACAATAAAAACAAAAATAATGCTTGAGCGTTCTATTTGGTTCCCAATCGACTTTCTCTGCATTAAGATAACATATGGAATGTTAAAACGGAAGCCTTGTGGGGCCAACTATGATGCTGATAATGGAAAGGGTCTATAGAAAACAGACAACAACCACTAATAACAATTTCTTGGAATTTGTTTGGCTATCTGACACTGCTACTAATTAGTTGCATGCAAGACTCTACTGTAAATGTAAAATGTAAATATAAATGTAAATGTAAATTCTCTATTCTCTTCTATTCTAACTGTGTGCAGCTTGATGAACAAGGCACTACATCAGAAATGCTGAATAGTAGTCTACTCCTTCATAAATTCATGGAATGTAAAGAGGGAAAAAATGCCATTGCAGTGCATACGTCAAAGATTTCAAATCCCGCTATATCCAGGACTCCGATGAAGAACTGGCGTGCAAGGGCTGTGTACAGAGTCTTGTTGATACGGTCCACTATCCACTTGAACATCCGATCGTACGTGGCTTTGGCCAATGCGCCAACAGCATAGTAAACCTATACAGATACATATATTAAGAGATGTTAATCAACAATATTGCAATTACAAATATTCATCATGTATATTGCTCATAAACCATATTTATTTGTGCACTATTAATTGTATGCCTCCATCTCCTAATACTGTCCCATTAAGTGTAACAGACACACAGTGTAACCGACTAAATATCAGTGAACAACAGAACATCAATTAACGTTTTTCATGTGACGTATTCTAGGTTCTATAGCTTTGTTTACATCCACCTGGTAGGCAAGGGACAAGTTGAACCTATTGAACGTCGTTGTCTGCAGCTGCCTCTCGGTAGGCACATCTCTGTATTTCAGCAATTGGTTTGCTTATATGATTCTGAACTTTAATCTTATAAACTCTTCTATGTCTAAGCACAAAGCAGTGTTGTTACGCTAGTTGTTTAATGTTATGCATGTTGCATGTTGCTTGTTGCTTATTGCTTATTGTACCATGTAGATACAATGTCACAGGGGCCTATTAATATTAAGTATGATCAGTAATCCGTCCAATGCAATTCTGCATAAATGATGACATATTCTCACCTGTTCGACAGTCTGGCCCTTGATGATGTACTCATTCCCCACCTTCACCCTGGGATTCAGTAAACCCTTGATGAGGTCTGCTGAATTAATGCCCATCAGGTAAGAGGCTTTATCCGCACCTGGTGTATGTATGCAAACACAAACAACATAAAGAAACAACCTATAAAAGGTCCACGTTATAAAAGAGATAATTGCCCCCCCACAGTTTTTACAAAGATGAGTCATGGCATTATACAGTAGTGTGTGTGTGTGTGTGTGTGTGTGTGTGTGTGTGTGTGTGTGTGTGTGTGTGTGTGTGTGTGTGTGTGTGTGTGTGTGTGTATGAATGTGTGTGGCGTCACGCTACTGTGTGTGTGTGTGTGTGTGTATGAATGTGTGTGGCATCATGCTACTGTGTGTGTGTATGTGCGTGTGTGTGTGTGTGTCGTTGCCGCCCTCACTCTCAGTCCCGTCAGCCTCCGCCTGCTCCTCTCTCGGCCTCGTCTTGAACTTCATATTGCCAAAGTGCATGATGGCGCCCACAATCTTGTAGCAGCCGTTCTTCTCCTCGGGTGTGAAGCCCAGCGTGTCCATGGCATGCTGTGGCAGCCCGGGTCAGATGATATGACGATGACGAGGCGACAGAAAAAAACAAAAAAAACAACAACATGAGGGGCAGAGGATAAACAGAAATAACAAAGTGACTGCAACGAGATATGCACCATTGGCCCCGCGAGACACTCAGTGTTAATGCAAGTATAAATAACACGGCCAATAGAGAAACTGACACCGGGGCTGGCCTGCATATGGTCCAGAGCTAGCTGCTATCTGACATCCTTTGAAATTCGCAAATGGGCAAATATTTGTATCACTTAAAATGAAATGAATTCAACTTCACAGGTTGTAGCTAGAAATGATGGGCCCCTTGAAACATCCAAATCTCCACAGTCCATTGGCCTTAATTTCATTGTATGGTCAAAGAGCTAAGCAATGAGCAATGAGCAAAGTATGCTGCACAAGGTTATCCTGTGGCATGCAGAAGCATTGCATTAACCCACTCGTATTTGTGCTTATGGTACTAATGATCTTTCCAAGGTATTAAAAGTTATCATGCTACTGTGTGTGTGTGTGTGTGTGTGTGTATGTGTGTGTATGAATGTGTGTGACGTCATCAATCACTCAATCATCACCGCTACGCCTCTGTCTGTTCTCTTACATCTGTGGCCATCAGCTCGTCCCCGTCGTCCATGTTCTCCACGGTGATCACCCCCTGGGAGCAGTAGTGGTAATCAAACGGATTGGAGGACACCAGCAGCATATCTGTGGATGTGTATAAATAAAGAGCACTTCGTTTAGAGATTACCAATACAGAACACACTGAGGGCTCCATCCAGATTTTGGAGAGAAGGGGTGCGCAGTAGCAGTACTCTGGCTTACCCAGCATCTCAAGTTTGCGCTGGGACATGATTTGGTAGTAGATGTGGTAGCTCCTTTCTCCAGGCTGCTGAAATATCACTCTAGATTTTTCTAGAAGGTCTTGGTTTGTGAAAAATTAAAACAGAGTATTAGTGAATACCAGAAGACAAAAAGGTGACAAAAAAGACTTCTACACAAGAATATACAACACTGAACATGACCAAATGAATAGGCTAGGTAAAAAGTGAAATCTAAACTCTTACAGATGTCGATATCAGCGGAGGCCAGTTTCCCTGAGGGACCAAAATGAATTCTGATGAACTTGCCCTGCCAGATCACAAGAGAAAGAAAATTACTTTAATGACACATTTCTGTCATTTCAGTCCAGTCTTCATACCTTTTTTTTTTGCATTTTCAATGTGCACTTACAAAGCGTGATGAGTTGTCATTCCTCACAGTTTTGGCGTTGCCAAAAGCCTCCATGGCAGGGTTGGCCTCAATGATCTGGTCCTCTAGAGTACCCTGAAGGAGGTCAAAAAATAGGGCCAATTTTGCCACAGTGTCTTATCCATTAATAGAGTCAATTTGCAAAAACAGATTATCTCTATTCTTTCCAATACTCATAAATCGTGATTTTTCTTTTGTGCATGATAAGTTCATATAATTTTAAGAATGTGTATAGTTAATTTTCTATTGCTTTTTACATTTTGTATTTTATATTAGGGAATATAATATGCACCGGCAACCACTTTTTGACTATTCACTTCTGTGCTACCTCCAAGGACACATTCTGTTCGCTTTGCATCGTGGCCGTGTTACCACCTCGTACTTGTCCATATTACATCACAATGTCAGTTCCCTGCCTGGAATTTGAAATCAAGTGGATAGACTATTTATCTATCTATCTATCTATCTATCTATCTATCTATCTATCTATCTATCTACTGTGTCGCCTATTACAGGTAGTAGCCACCAAACTGATTTAGGAATATTTGCTATAACTGGATATATCTGTTTTTGCAAGCAAACTGTTTGTTTATCTGAATTCTGAAGTGTAAAACAAGATGGAAAAAGTATGTTTCTGAGGGAGGATGATTGGGCAAGGAAAAACACATGAAGTTAAAAGACAGGGACAGAGGATTGGGATGAAAAACAAAAGAAATCCAAAAATTCAAATGGTCTTTCCAAAAACAACCACATTAGGGGATGAGGAAACTGAGGGTGAAAAACAAAACAAAAACAGGAGGACTGTTGTGGAGAAGGGCAACAAAACCTCTAACATAACATCTAATCACTGACAAAGGAATCTATTGGTTATTTCAAAGTTGGGTATATTTGAAGGGAATTACCAAAAGGTGTGATGCATAAAACAATTAATGACAAAGTCAAAATGTCAAAAGGTAAAAAACACAAAAGACAAAACAAAAAAATAATTCAACAAAAATGAGAAAAAAAAATTCAACAAAAATGAGGAAAAAAAAACAATGGATGATGGAGGAAAACTGGCACAAAAGGGAAAAAGATGTCTGCCCTTACTCCTTTCTTTCCACCTGCTTCACCAAGCGCAGCTACAATGGCAAAATACTGAATTACGCGTTTCGTGTTGACAGTTTTGCCAGCACCGGATTCTCCGCTAGGAGTGGTAGAAAAAGCATTAGCGTGGATGACATGATGGCCAAAGTGCGTAAAAGTTCAGAAAAGAGATAAAAACAAGGACCAAAGCAAGAAATCAAAAAATACTATTCGCTTCTTTTGAGATGTAAACTCAGGGTATGAAGAACAGAAAATGTGTTTTAGCGGCAAAAGAATATGGGACCTACAGAAAGCCCACTTAAGTCCACTTACGTGATGAGCATAGACTGGTTCTCACGATCTGGAGAAATAGAACACAACAGATTTAGATTTTTAGATGGTTCTTTTTACAACAGGCGTTCTAATGTGGCACCTCCAGGCCTGAAGAGCACAGTGGGCAGTTCCGTAGGAGGGGACTCACTTCGCAGCATGTCATTGTAGGCATTGTCAGCGATGGCATAGATGTGGGGAGGGGTTTCATTGCGGCGCCTGCCCTTGTAAGCCGCGACCACTGTAGCTGTGTAGACGGGCAGCCACTTATACGGGTTTACTGTGACACAGAACAGACCTGAGTACGTCTGCAGGAGACACACACACACACACACACATACACACATACGCCACACACACACATACACACACACCACACCACAAACACACACACAGAGAGAGAGAGAGAGAGAGAGATGGAGAGAGAGAGGAAGAGTTTTACACAATCATTATCGCAAACATGTCAGGTGATCAGAGAGGCAATTCACACATAGGCTTACATTCTAAATTAACTCAACCCAATATAGTTCAAAAACAAATGTAACATTTGTTAAAATTGAAAAGAGGGGAGTCTGAGCTCTGAGCCATACAAGCAGGGGCATTGGACTGGGGGTAAAACCAGATAGGGCCCCAAGGGGAGGGAGGGCTTTTGAAAAGTGGAATATATGTTATTATATTTATTATGGGGACCCATCAGGACTGCCTATAAGGCCCAGGATCTTGTGCTATGCCCCTGCAGAAAAGAGTCTGATTTTAACAAAGGTTTGCAGCAGTACTCACATAGATCATCCAATTGCTGTATCGTCTCCTGAGGTTGAAGAGGACTGAGGCCTCATTGAGGTGTGTAAGCATAGCCATGTCCTCTATCATGTCAAACTTTGGGGGGTTCATCTGCTGAATGTCCTCCTCTTTCACAATCAACAGCTAAAATAAAGGACACAATATAAACTCAGAGACACTGCAGAGTTATGCTAATTAAAAATCATTCAAGTCTCTGTTGACAAAGCAAAATAAAAAAGTGCCATATCTCACAAAACTTAAAAACAGTCCACAGACTTGCATAACCTGAGTACAAGCTGAGATTTTAGAAAATGAAACATGCTAATGGAAAAAGTGAATCAATTAATGTTTTTCTTGTTTGCTAATTAGGGTATAAGTGCTCTTCATTACCAAAAATAGGTTCCTTTAATATGTTTTTGTACATTTACAGTCTAGCACAATTTCAGAATGACCCATTTCAGACAAAACCCATTCAGACAAATGCGATGTCATCCTCATATAATCTTCAAATTAAAATCGTCATCATCATCAAATGCAATTTCAAGGTAGGCCTAAAGGTTATCCGTGGTTTTGTTACAAAAAGTAGTCAATTGCAAGGACTGTTATGATGTCATCATGACTGAAAATGTTGTGCTGATTCCTGGCAATATCCAACGAAATCCACCATAAGAGACATCGTAATTGATAATGTAATAGTCACTTAATAGTAATAGTAATAGTCACTTACCCTTCCATCCCTGGTTTCAACGGTGGCTTTATCCCCATCTACATCCTTCAGTTCCACTTCCAAGTACGCCTCCTTCTCATCGGGAATGAACACACGCTTTTTGCCTGAATATAACGTGTGTATCACAAAAAAACTCACAAACAACACAGAAAATTCCCGCTAAACATCTTGCTAGTTACACTATCTGTGCGCACTGAATTCAGACTGAAAAATCAATTCACTGTACCGTCAAATGCATGAGTTTGAGCTGCCAGTTGTTCCAAGACAGTTTTGCGGAGGAATGAGGCCGCCTCCCCGAACTCTTTCATTTCCAAAAAGAGGGACATGGTTATAGTTCCGGGCCCCGAACCAGTATCGACGCACCTGCAAATGTTCAGAGTAGATGTTACAGTGAACGCGCTCCAGTTGAAACAAATGGATCTGTAAAAAATTGTGCACCTGTCCAGAATGCATTGTATTTAAAAATAAGAAATGGCTGAAACAAAAATCCTGGAGCAATGGCGAATCGGCGTCTGCGCCTTAAGTTTGTGATGTTTTGCCTGGTGCGTGAACTCCAAAGGTTGAGTACAGTAGAAAAAAAAAGCAGAGGCGCACTAGAAAAAAAAAGCAGAGGCGCACTCAAGGCTTGATTCTAATACAAATTTGTATTGAGAGCCGAGGTTTTTTCAACAAGTCTACAGACAAAAAACTGGGAAACAAACGTTTCGGGCTTAGCCCTTTATCAATGTCTCCATTCCAGTTTTTTGTCTGTAGACTTGTTGAAAAAACCTCGGCTCTCAATACACATTTGTATTAGAATCAAGCCATTGAGTGCGCCTCTGCTTTTTTTGTTCTACTGAAACAAAAACCCTCAAAGGAGTTATTTAGACAATTAATAATTTCTTGCAGGATCTCTTGCATTTTTTTAAGAATACAAAACTTCAGGTAAAACAGTTGTGAGAATGCGTCAGAAGGCACAAGACGCAAAGCGCAAGCATCGCCGTACTAACCTTAGAGCGCACACACCAGTTTGGCCCGAGCATTTGGGACTGATCCCCTTTTATTGTCTCACTCAAGGTCAGGGTTAGTGGAGATATGTCAGAAATCTCCATGTGTCTTCAGTCCTCGATAGTTCATTGGCCGTTCCCGTATGCCTGCCACGGACCGTCACAGAAGGCAAGCGGCATTTCTGTCTCGGCGCACAAACCGACTGTAAGCTGGTTATTTTTAAAACACTCTTGTGTCCATCTAAGATTTATATTGTAATCAAATGGAGAGATGCAGGCAAGCATTAGCTCAAGGATGTGATTTGCAGTGTGAGAAAATGTTTTAATGCAAGGCAATATATTAACCTTTCATAACCCAGGACATTCAGCATGTGAATGTTTGTAAATTAGATTTTGTAAATCATAATTCTAAATTCATAATATCTAAACTAATTGCAAAATTACAATTGAAACATAGTGGAGGCAACATGGTTGTTCTAAGGTTTCCATAGCATGATATAGGCCTACATTAATAGCAGATAGGCTATATTTCAGCTGTTTAAATATGGCTGACCTGTATGATGTTGGCTTCAAGCCTCTGAAGCTTTTACCATGTAAGAATGACAAAATGTCAATTCAGCATTTAATGGGCTCTGATAATATTGTCTCACAGCACATCAGTGTGAAAATAGCATGAATAAAATAGACTAGATGACCAAATGGGCTGGTGTTGGACACAATAGAAGCCCATCCAAAAAGGTCTGCAGCTATGAAGCGCTGCTGAAACTACTCATCCTATTTCCATGCGCTACATTTAGTATCTTATTTAAAATAGCCCATACACACACATGGACCTTGTACATCTGCAGTTGTGAAAGATGTCTATGTTCATTGGGCGGCTTGGTGTGACTTCTTTTCTCATTCTCTTGTCATGTTGCATATTTCATTCAAGATGCAACATGGCAAATATCAGTATTATATTTTTTGGTGAATTATAACCTTCAGAAGGTGTTTGTTGTTTGACTGGCGACCCCAATACATCACGACCTTGAGAGTCAAAGTGGAGATAAGTGTCCTTGTGTAGAGACCAGACCTACCAGAGTCGCCCAAAATAGATGAGAATACAACTCCCATTCCTAATAGCCCACATTCCAATCAGAGATAGACACGGTGTCTGCCAAGGGCCTATGGGTTAAGAGCCTTAGAACCTCTAGGAACACCAGAAAATGGCCGCCCTCCTAAGGTACTAGTTTATTACATCTCTATACATGGGACATCAGATTTCTATGGGGCTAATGTGGATGTGCAGAACACTTTTAAATCTGTCACATCAGTTACGAGGGAGACACGTGAAACACATTTGTGAGGATCTTTATAGATATGCACAAGGAACATGTTAGGGTAAAATGTCAAGGGAACTGAAAGCACAACGATTTGAATAGAAAGTTAAAAATATTATCAGAATACTAATGAACTGTAAAATTAAGATGTTAGGAACATTATCAAAATCCTAATAAACTCCAGTTGCATGGATTAGTTTAGCACAGCTAAGACGAGTCACAGTTTTGTCTAACTCCCATGCTCTTCTTGTTAGGGTTATTGGGAAATATGACTGGCTACACTGTGCAAAATGCATTAACTGATCTGGCTCTCAATTTTCTGATAAACTAATACACACACCCCAAAAAGTGAACACAACATTTACTACACCGCATGCTGCATAAAACACACTACTCATGCTCATCTGGTCACTGATGTTCTGGACAGTTGATCTCATCTCATGGTCCAGTTATAGGAATCACCAACCTGTGTCACAATTTTGGCACATTCACTGCTCTGAATGCCAGCGGGCTTATCTCCTAAAACAGAGACCCAGAATTATTTAACCCCATATTTACATAGCCATGGGATGGGATTAAAATACAGCAATAGTGCCGGACTGATCAAATCTTTCCATCTACTCTTGCCATCTCAATCCAATCACATGATTATGTTCAGTTTGTTAAACAGTGGCCAGATAGGAGCTGCTGTTTGGAGTGATGTGTTTGAATGGAAAGCCCTCTCTCCCACTGCCATGTACATATGAATCTAGGATGGGGCTTAATTCCAGCATACTTTGGCAGTAATTTGTCTTCTCTTTCATGACAGACAACTCACTGTGACTGATATGAAACAGACTACTGGGACCAATTTTGCTGCATGCCACACTCCTTCACACTTCAAATCTACCCTGTACTCCTCCCTGTCAGCAAACTCAACAAGTGAACAAAACAAAGATAATCAGTCATTTAGCAACTTGTTGAAGTGAAATACCAGTTTTATTACTCCCCTGGCTCCAGACTCTGTCCTGCCTGCGTTGTGTCAGATCTGATCTCAGTCCCTTTAGTCCTAGCCCTCCCAGAGTCCCCGCACCCATATGTGCACACACACAGACACACAGACACAGACACACAATCTATCTCTCTCTCTCACACACACACAGACACACACACACACACTCTATCTATCTCTCTCTCTCTCTCACACACACACAAACACACACACACACACACACACACACTGATATGAGCACCTACAGCTGTCTTTCTATTTTAGAGCACGTTTTGACAGCGACATATCTCTTCAACCCCCTCCCCAAACCCTGACGCCTGAACCAGAACAATAGCCACACGCTCACGTAAACATTTTAAACTTAGAAACCAGGCAGACTATGATACACTACCGCCATGCCTCCACAATCCCACTGTTGCCACTTGGTAAGCTCAGGAAAGACGGACAGGGTTAACAAGGCCTTGGGCCCACACCAGCTAAACAAACACAAGCTGGATTAACCTCCTCAACATGGTCCTTAATTGTGTTTTTATTCAGTTGTTTTATCATCCCCTTTAATTTAACGTCTTCATTTATACAAAAGCCTTTAGTATAATGGTAGCTTCATTGTACTTTCAGTCAGAATTAATTCATATATTCCTAATTAAAAGTTTTGAACTGACAGTTTGAACAGTTTTTCAGTTTATAGTGAATACTGTTCTGTTTGTCATTGACCACTACTCATTACCTATAACAATACATTTCATTTGATCCTTATATGTCTTATAAAATTGTAACTTGATTTTCTTAAGCTACAATATTTGATGAGGTCACACACATGCTTGTGCCTTGGCTGTAAACATCCCTTCTGGCTCTGACAATGTTAACAGCTATTTGCTGTTGTCTTTCCACGGATGCACAGAGGGGATGAGGCAATAGGAAAAGCAACTGGAGCTCCGACCTGGAGGAGAGATTTGGGGCAGTCTGGCTAGTGCCAGTCGAGGAGTCGGCTTGAAGTGCTCCAATATAAAACCTCTGTTAACCATGACCAGCATTCCACAGGGACACCGCATCAAAGAGTCAGGGAATTCTGGGATTGTTTGAGCCTCTGTCTCCGGCTCACTCCAAGGGCCCCATGGGACAGGCCCACACCTGTCTCCCGTGGCAACTGGTCGGGCCGGCAGAGACATCTCTCTTGGATGCGTGCACTAGTCAAGCACTTTAATGGAACCGGTGTGCATTTGTGAAAACAACAACTGTACACACACATAAAAAAAGACAGGATGGCTGTGCAATCCAAAACAATGAAATCCTTGAACGTAACCCTAACACATAAACCAAGTGTAAAAGATAAAGTAGTTTAAATTGTTGAGTATTCCTTCAGTATAGCACGTGTAGGCCTACTTGTGTCTGTTTATCACTGCATTCGTGGGATCACATTAAAAGCCATCAGTATGGGATATCCTTCGACAAGATCTTTCCCGCCAATAAACCCATGTCAGCTGATGACTTTATAGTCTGGCTGCTTGGTGGTGGCTACAGAGACATCCAGCTGGCTTAAGATGCCAACTCTCGGCAGCTCCTTGTTCCTTCCTCTGTCCCCTTCCACCACCCGGATCCCCATATATGACCCACAGGGGTCAGTGGGGTTGGAACTGTTTGTGTTGTGCTTGGCAATAAGAGATACTCGAGAATCCTGTCAAGTGCCCCCACTGGCATCAGGCCAAGCACTTGAGCAACCCTCCGGTGTCCTGCCACAATGTGTTGCGGTGCGGCCTGGTCACAGACCCCCTCTAGGAGGACATCAAGACTCAACGTTCAGTGCTGCGTGCCACGTGCCAGATCTTTAAAGCATTGTTTTGGAATAATGGCAATGGAGGTCACTGCCCTTAGAGCCGGGGTCTCAAACTCAAATGAGCTGGGGGCCAATTCTGCCAACGTAATCTGATTGGAGGGCCGGCTATTTCTGAAAATGCAATGTTCTTTTTTTCAAATACCACACAAAACTGCAAACAGAAAGTGCAAGTGTTTTTATCTAGTTTTAGACACCTGTGCTAGCAACCTTAGCTTATAAATAAAATAATGATAAAATAAATATTAATACAAATTATAAAATAAATGAAAAACATAAAAACAGGTATGTGTGTGTGTTTCACACCAAATAAAAATATTTCCTCTCATAACTTTTAAACCTGGCAAACTAGGCATCAGGGTTAAGAAAGCAACACCATTGGATTTTTATATCAAAATTTAAAAGGCCATGGCTTGAAAGTGGTCAGAGATATACTGTAAATGTAAAAATCTTTGAGTAAAACAAAAGTTTATGAAGGGGGTAAATTTACCCATCTAATTTGTCACTGGATGGCAAGCACCTCAAATGATGCACCTTTCAGTAAATACTGGATGAACATATTTAAGCAGGTTTACTTTCCTTTTTTCATATTACCCACATAACAAATTAACAGAAAAACACCTAAGATGTATAGCCTACCAACACCTAAGATGTTGTGGTTTAGTAATAGATTACTACAATATAGGCCTACAATAAAGTATTCTGGTCAAACAGTTCCTATCGCGGGTAATCTGCAGTACCCAGAAGTTCGCATCATATTGCGGGTGACTTTGTAGTTCTTTAGAGCCCTATTTCTACTAGCCCTGCTGTCTGTACCACATCTATTACAGACACTATCATCACGATTACCACTGCAACCTCCAAGCTATGTTGGGCAGAGGGTCGAAACAAGCTTGGTATGCTTAGTGGACACCGTTGTATACACGCACCTCCATTCACAGACGCACCGTGACTATCACTCATAGATATAGTCATAGACGATCGATCATAATCTCCAAAAGGATATTCTCCTTCAGAATTAGAATAGGTGAATAACATAGCTTACCTAAGAATTCATCACACGTGAACGTTTTTCAACATTTGATGTAGGCCTATTTCTCCTTAATTTCTGCTTCAATTTCTGCAACACTATGGCCTGCATCGCTTCCGCGTCATTAAATGCACGTCTTTGTGTTTCTCGCGTGTAATACAAGTATTTCCTGAAAACTTTGCGCAGCGATTTTGGGTTTGAATCAAGCTCTGGATGTCTTGCACATAGTGGAGCAGAGTAGGCCTACAAATGAGATTTGTCACCGTACCTGGATCTATCGTCTATTTTAATCTCCATCGTTGTTTGTCGCAATTAATAGCCTCAAGGGCCGGATTACATTATTATTTTGTCATACGTCGCGGGCCGGAATTGGGCAGGACGCGGGCCGGGTGTTTGAGACCCCTGCCTTAGGGGCATTTGTGGAAGACCTTGTGGAAGTAGTTATGACTGGTTTTACTCTAAAACCACATTTTATTTATGATGCATTGTAGTGTTAGTGCAGATGGATCCTAGACGTAATTTGAGAAATAAACGATTTCAAGAAAACCACTGATAATCGTACACATTAACACTGGGGAACCTTCTTGAGGGTCAGGGACAGGGTGTAAAGAGGCTATAGAGGCTGGTGTCTGACAGAATTTCAGCAGGAGAAGCATCTGGTCCTCTGTCGCCATCTAAAGGACCACTTTCATAATTTGTGAATTAGGCCTGCGCAATGTAGACACCAAACTCAGTGTCCTCAGTGAATATGTCTCCATAAAGTCAAATGAGGGGATGGGTGACAGGGATGTCAATGCAGGTTGTGGACACACAAAGTGTGTGTTTGACATGCTGATCAGACCTATCGTGCATGATCAAATGGTATGGAATATGTTAGCCTACTGAATTGGGTTAGATGAATTACGGGACTCTTACTCTTACAGGCCTTACCTGTTGGTTATCTCACATAACGTTATTTAGCCCGAATGCAAAGCTATAACCTGATTGGCAAAAGCGACCATTTCAAAGGACGTCTAGACTTTTTGTGATTGAGTTCTCACGCGTTGTCACAAGGAGCTCCGGGTATATTTTTCTAGCAGTTTAGATATCACTTTTTAACCTGCTCAGTAAATTGTATACTAGAATAAATAAGACTTGTCTCTTTAAAATTGCGTCAGTATTCTTCCTGTTTCCGGGTTCAAATATCTTGCCATTCATTGGCTGTCGTGTAAACCCGAACCTTCATTCACAAATTCTGCTGCGGATTGAAATCCCAGGGATCATACTGGACTCCTGCACTGCAAATTTAATTGGTGTTAATTCACTTCAAACTAATTAAACATTGTTCTGTGGCGATACAAAACACAGCTGAAGGGTCGAGAAGAAAGCACACCCTGCACGAGACAGGAGCCAGGTATGAAATGCTTATCATGTGATATTTGTCTGTTTTCATTGGATACAACTGAGATGTTTAAGTAACTTTAACATAATTCAATCTTGATGTTCATAGCCTCAAGAGATCAAACGTTAGACAGTCAGTGGTTACAGTGAAACTGCAACGTTTGAAAGTGTGGATCATGCTTATTCTAGTCATTCGCCGTAGTCATAACTTCATAGTACACTCGTGCCTTGTCATGGTGACTGTTTCAATCTGCTTCTCACCTGTGCACACTATATGTCTGCAAGACATTCCAGTTCTAACATGTCATTCGTCCGTTGCAGAACTGGCCAGCAGCACTAATTCCTGCGGACCCATTCGCAAGGGGAGATCAACTCATTTTGCCTCCTTTTTGGGATCATGGCCACCCCAGGGATTCCCGAGCACGTACTGAGAAATGAATTTCTAATTAAGAAACTCGAGGAGATAGCAAAAGATGCTGCTCTTATGAATGGAATCTTAATGCGGACGAAAGAAACACCCAATGCCTCGGAGGTATGTTTGGAAAAGCCTCATCTAATCCTTTCTGGTTTCAGTTATGGAAGAATTGCATGTGTAGAAAGCTGTCACTGTTTCTCAGCAGAATATTACAATGATGGTGGACTATTTTAAGTGTTGAAATCAGAGATGAGTGAAAAACACAATTTCCACATAAAAAGTCATAGACACATATCCTCTGAAACAAAGTATGTTCCTAGATTTTAGCTCCATTAACAACAAAACAACAAATTAGGAAAAGCAGTGGATTAGTGCTCTGCTACCCATGCAGGCGTTATGAATACACAGACACGCCTGGAATTTTACACCACTGTTTTGTCCCTGGATTAAGGGCCATTTATTCCGTCCCAATGGGCAGCTGGAACTGCTGTCTTCTGAGAGCCTAAAACCATGTGTGTGTGTGTGTGTGTGTGTGTGAATGTTTGTGGATACCTTATTGTTTATTGCAAATAAAATCTTTCTCTCTCTCTCTGTAAATGTTGGGTTGCAGGTGGTAGGCTTCGCTCCTTTCACGCTCTTCCCCTCTCCAGTTCCTAGAGCGCTCTTCCAGCAGGCCTTGGCTGTGCAGGTGCATTTCAATCTCTTGGTGGACAAGATCAGCCAGAATCCAGACTTCCTGGAGGAGGCGCTCGCAAGGTACGGGGCGATACATTCTGTAGGTTTACTATACAGACCAAACGGATCTTATGAGAGCTTATTATTGGAGAGTATGGCTGAAGGTGGTGATGGCAATTTTTGCTACAGCAGTGTAAGAAACTAAATCAACGATGGTGGTCAATCAAAGACCTGATCTCCTTGTAGTTCAGACACAAAGAAGTCTAAGATTATTATACCCCGATATCACTTAAACAATGATTTATGTAACTTTTGTAAAATGAATGCATGTGACACTGGTATAAGATTAAAAATAATTAAGTCTGTGATTATACATTATATGTTGGTATAAGATTAGTTCTTACATTGCTTTTTATTTTCCCTTTTTTTAAACAGTACAATCAAAGTGGATGAATTTACGGCAAAGCTATTCAACATACATAAACAGGTTCTTAAAGAGGGCCATGCTCAGGTAATAAAGAAAAAAAATGCTGACTTCATACAGGTGTTAATATCACAGGTGTTACTTTTAAATGCTGACTTCATACAGGTGTTTCTAAACTTGTACTGCACATGTATTGTTAGCGATTTAATAGTGCCTGGTGCTTCTTATTAGGAGTTTGCCATTGTTTTCATGTCAGCTGTCCAATGCTGTTGAATGACCTCCTCTATTACAAACATAAAGATCTATTGTTTTTTTTTCTCCACAAGTCAATTGTCCTTGGTCTTAATCGGTCAGACTACATGCTGGACCAAGGTGAAGATGGTGGGACATCCCTGAAACAGATAGAGATCAACACTATTGCTGCAAGCTTTGGTGGTCTCTCCTCACGTACACCAGATGTCCATCGGTATGGTCATAAAATGTATTTGAAAAAAAAGAAAACTTGACAGTATCGACATAAGAGTGACATGACACCGTCACGACACATGAAACCTAACCTCTAACCCTAATCCTAACCCTAACCCTAACCGTAAACCTAACCCTAATCCTAACCCTAACTTGTTATTACAAAAACCAAATGTCACTTAATAACAGAAGCGTTATGTCATAAACGTGTATGACTTGTTTATGACTCTTTCATGACAGTGTCATTTCACTCTTATGTCGATACTGTCAAGTAAAGTGTAACCAAAACTTCTAAATAAATCAAGTGATTTTCTGGAAAGCACTTTATGCCTCTGAAATTGCTGTTTTTCGGTCTCAGTTTTAAATATAATGTCTTTGAATGTGGATGTGATGATGCATGTCTGTGTTCATTCTCTAGGCACATTCTGAAGGTGGCAGATCGACTGGATGAGCGGAAGAAAATCCTTGACAACAACCCTGCAGCAGGACTAGCAAAGGGGTTAACCAAAGCCTGGGAGCTTTATGGTTCAGAAAAGTGAGTTTGAAAGAAAGGCGTATTTTCTTGATATCCATAAGAGATATTTCAGATGATCAGATATCAGATGAACATCATATCAGATGAACCTCTGTCCGATTGTTGACAGGGTTTCAGAAATGAAAGACGCTACTACCATATTAAAATCAGCTGATTTGGTATGATGGTAAATAATTCACAAATATGAATATTTCATTACAGAGCCGTTGTCATGTTTTTAGTGGAAGATGTCCAGAGGAACATCTTTGATCATCGTTATGTAGAGAATGAGCTTTGGAGCAGGTAAATAAGTTTATGTAATCATAGTATGCTTTTGTACTGAAATCACTAAGATCTTATTTCATTCAGTATGAGGCTGTAGTTAAGTAAACTTTAAAGTAGACATCTCTAAATGTAGTAACGTTAACAGTAAAGTTAACATTTCTAAATTGGTGACAACATTGATTTGCTGTTGATTTTTCTATACATCTGCTTGCATAGAAATATCCCTGTCATCCGACGACAGTTTGAGGATGTGTCCAAAACTGGGTCTTTGGATCAGACTAAGAGACTATTTGTGTAAGTATTCATGTGATATCAACAGAGTGTTTTGCCTGCACTGCTTAAATGTATTGTTAACTAATTGTTAACTAATTGTTAACCAGTTGTAAACCAATTGAAACCAATTGTTAACCCATTTATACTCTTAGTGATGGAAAAGAAGTGGCGGTTGTGTACTTCCGGAATGGATACATGCCTCAGAACTACACTAGTCCACAGGTCTGGATAGAAATGTTCAACTTTTGCTCCATTGTTATAGTTGACATAGAGAGCCGAGTATATTGATGAGCCAAGCTTTTTGGTTGTCTATGACGTCATTTGTTTCAGTTAGTAAACTCAACAGTAAACAGTAAACAATATGCTGCGTTGTCTGATTTAATTACACCTAGCTATCTTTATAATGTTTGTGATCTCATGTAATAGATATGATAGATATGCATGTGAACAGTATCTTTTGTTATATGGGATTTCTGGCTGCTTGCTGGTGGTGTACTCATGCAACTTGCTCCACTGTCTTGCAGAGCTGGGACGTGCGTCTGATGATGGAGAGGTCGCTGGCGGTGAAGTGTCCTGACATTGGCACCCATCTGGCCGGCACCAAGAAGGTGCAGCAGGAGCTGGCCCGCCCCGGGGTGCTGGAGCGCTTCTTTCCAGACCAGCCGGATGTCGTGGCCCAGATCAGAGCCACCTTTGCTGGACTCTACACTCTTGACGTGGTCAGGAAACACCTCTCTCAAAAGTGTTTTCTTTGTATCTGTCTGTGTGTAATGTGCATGTGTGGTTAGTTTGTGCCTTGGCCTTAAGGTTTTGTTAATGATTTTACAGTTTTCGAAAAAAAAAAAAAACTAGTATGACTAGTACTTTTGTTCTAGTACTAGTATGACTGCCTTAGCTCAAACCTCATTAGGTTATAGACTGAAATATCAGAAGTTTTTACCTCAGCTAACATATTTCACCTAAACTTAGTGATTTAAAGTACCTTCTTTTCCCCCTTGAAATTTCCTGCAGGGAGCAGAAGGAGACAAGACTGTTGCCATGGCTTTGGCCAAACCTGACCATTATGTCCTGAAACCTCAAAGAGAAGGAGGAGGTGAGACTCCACAGATTTCTCCAGATTTCTCAACACGTCTAGAAAAAGCACATGGATCCAAAGTTTGATCCACCATTGCCCACCATACCTTTCTACCTCTACTGTGTTGATGTGTATATCCAGACTTTCAATGTCCCGGGGTGGGTCTCTATGTAATTCAAAGGAAACAACATTTACGGCCAAGAAATATGTCAGGTGTTGGAGGGCATGACGGAGGGCTCCGAGAGGACAGCCTACATCCTGATGGACAAGATCCGACCCTGCCCGGTCCAGAATTACCTGCTCAGGCCTGGTGCGACCCTCAAACTCTGCACATGCCTGAGTGAACTGGGGGTCTTTGGGGCGTATGTCAGGTAAACACAACACAACAGGGAAACTCCATAAATAAGTTATATATATTTATAGGTTTTTATTTAGGCTTTTTTTTTTTTTTCTTGTTAGTAGTGCTGCCTCTTTACTTCAGCGCTGTCTCTTTACCCTGGCCCTTTACTACCTACTTTCCATACAATAATGAATGAGTCTGAATAAATGAGTTTGGAATATACAATTTATTTTGTGACTATCACAGCTAATAACTGCTGAATATAGACTAGTATTATGGCCTCAGTCCTCGTGGCTGTGCCCTCCTAGAGACTCCAATCTGGGTCATGTTTCATGTTTCATCTGTTTTTTTTCCTGCAGACAGGGGAAGGAGATGGTGATGAATGAGTGTGTGGGTCACCTACTGAGGACCAAGAGCTCTGAGCACGACGATGGAGGTGTGGCTGCTGGCGTGGCCGTGCTGGACAATCCTCTGTTGGTGTGAGAGCGCCCCCTGCTGGAGTCAGGTGGCAGGGTGAAGGCTCAAACACACGCACACTCACACACTCACTCACTCACACACACACACAGAAAGATGAGGGGATGTGCAAAGAGACCCTCACAAAAGAGTAGCCTCACGTGGACCGATTGATGCGTAGGGGCGCATCTAGATTTCTAGGCTAATTGATACGCTCTTCTTTGATGTGAGTTAACTGAAGTAACTGAAGTGGTCATCCAAAGATGTGGTATTTTCTTATAGGTGTAGTCACAATATTTTTCTAATACAAGCAAATGGTTAATTTCTGTATCCGTAAATTTGCAGACAAGTGTGTTGGCTGCCAGAAGTGCACTTGTATTTGGAAATACTGTAGGTAATTCAGAAGTGTCCCAGATCTCACTGAGTATATATGCACTTAAATGCACATTGCATTTTTTTTTTTTTTTTATGAAATGATCTGTTTCTGTGGTAAATAGACCATCAGTCGCCAAAAATGTATAATTTTGATTGTACAAGTTTGATGTGTATTGTAACAAGTATAATAGCCTATTGTAATTTTTAAAAAATAAAGTGTCATGCTGAAAGGGCTAAAAGCAAACTCTAAAGAGAACATATCAGGCTATGTTAAGGATGTTGAAAAATACTATTAAACCATCATGAGCAGACATTTGTTGAGATGTTTGTGTTTTTCTGATACCTGAAAAAAAAAATCGAAAGTTGAAGTGAAGTCTGGAGAGTCTGGTAGGCCTACTACTCCTTTACACAAGACGGCGCTAATGTAGTGCGGTTCTGAGGTTTTCATGCCGCCAAAGACAAAAATAGATGGCAAAGCGAAAGGCTCAACTAGCATGCAAACCAAACTCTGCCTTTAGTCCTGGCTCTGCAGCCGACGAGGGTGTTAGCAGAGAATGTGTTAGTGAACACCGCCTGCCAGTTTAGACACAACGTATTGGTGTATCGTACACGAAATCTGTATAGAAGCTACTGTGTGGTAACCGATTAAATCATGGATAGTCGGAAACGTCCCAGAGAGGATTTACCACGCAATTCAACCGACCATTTCAAAACCCCAGAGAAGCGGGTGTCAGTGGTTCCACGCCCGGATAGGAGCTTCACGCAGTGGGATGTAGATTTCAGAAACTGGGATATTGAAACAACTTGTCGTTATCTTCGTCGTGAAGGACTTGAAGAATGGGAGAGCAAATTTAAAGGTGAGAGACCTTACAAAAATGTTTAAGCTACCAGATATACGTGATTAGGCTACTCTGTAAGTTAGTGTTGAGCGAGGCTAGTTGTGGTAACGTTATGAAAGAACTAACGTTAGCCATTAGCGAACAGTTTTTTTTATCAAACCTTTTTCTAGAGGAGAGACCAAGGTTTCACGTGTGGCCAACATTATTGCGATTGCTCATCAGCTGTGACTCCTTGGCTTAGGAAACGTGAAGTTTGGCTAAATGTTGTGCCTCGTTCCAGCTATAAAGTATTATGTTAAAGTTACACTTTTGCATAAACATATTTATTAAGCAGTTATTAGAAATCCCTTATTCAACCTTGATGATTATATAATTGTTGATTGCCCTAATCATTTAAAGTGCATTTTCCAACGTCCCTCGGGCCAGTAACACAGCTGGTTTTGGAAGATACAGACACAACACCCAGGCAGCATAGATAGTGACTTTCCTTTCTGGCCTTACCTCAATAATGTTAACTCGGAGTAGATTTAGCTGACCTAAACATGGTGAAAGACGTGTCTGCCTGTGGTAGGGTTGCCAACTTTCTGATATGAAAATAAGGAACGGGGTTAGTGTGTGTGGGGGGGGGGGGGGGTTTCGATAATACACTTCAGTACACCGGCATCCACTTCAGTTAGTGGGGGGGGGGGGGGGTTGAAATTATGTATGTATTATTGTACTAAATAGTGCATCATTTTACAAAATTGTGAGCTATTATTTACTAAAATGCGCACATAATGTACTACATTCTATAGCCACTAGCCTACTCATTTTCTATCTGGTGCAAAACAAGAATCATTTCGATGCAAAAACACTTGATAAAGAAATAAATGTTTGTAGCCTATTATACTCAAACCAAATAACTCTGAAAACTGAACTGGTGGATATGCTGTCATAGAAAAAAATATATTGAACATAACAAGCTGCTCCAAAAGCTCTGAATTTGGTGAAGCCTTATTTTATTTCTGGCTTTTTTCTGTCTCTGCAGCAAGTAGGCTAGCCTATTTGTTTATCTTGCACAGATGCACTGTAAAATTCATGACAAGACATGTCATCTCACGCTACGCTATCAGCGTAATATACGTGACTCGCAGTGGCTCAAATGAAAAGTGCATTCTCTGTTGGGATAGTGACTGAGACTGAGAGGTTTGTTATTTCATACAAATCGTGAATTTTTCGTTCATAGTCTAACTTATAATACTGATCTGTCATGGATTTGCACGAGTTGATTCTCAATAATACGGAACAAAATGCGTTCCGTATCAGTTCAATACGGAACACATCTTTTTCCTTGCAAATACGGGACGATTCCGTATTTTACGGAACGGTTGGCAACCCTAGCCTGTGGTGATGCTCCCCCTGCACAAATGGGATCCATTTACTTGGAGTCTTGGACTGTTACGTAATACTGCACATGCATGTCAACCTGAAACTTCTGAGCTGTAAGGAGCATCTCATTGAGTCTCTTCAGCTGATGTTTTGTTTCCCACACACATATTTGGCTGCCATGAGACAGTAGCCCATTTTTCCTGTCCTTATAATGTGTTGACAAACCAGATGAACTGCTCCTCCACCTCTTAAGTTGATTATTCATTTCCCTCTCATAATGCACTCACATTCTTCCTCTGCAGAACAACAGATCACTGGGGTGGGTCTGCGCTACCTCACAGAGTCTCAGCTGGAGAAGATTGGCATTGGGTGAGTGTTCTCCTGTTGGGGCATGAAATGCAGATGCCCTTTTCAGATTGCTCTTCTATTACTCACTGGTTCACCCAGTTCAGTTCACTCCTACTTCTTACAAAGGTGAACAACAGGATTGATTTGAGATGAATGAGAATGGATGAATACGTTTGTGACCGTGTTATGAATAATTGTCCATTTCTCTCTTAGACCCTTGGGAAAACGCCTACAGATACTCCACAGCCTGCAGAAACTATGGCAGATCACAAGTGTGCCTATGAAGGTATGTTAGGGAGATCTGTAATGTAGGCTATTACATCCTCAGTCCAAAGAGACTAAAATATTATACTCCCTTTTTATGACTCTCTATTTCTTTTTGACTGTCGCGTAGTGTGTTTCTCATGATGATGATTTTCTTAGCTGAATCTCTGAATCCTTTGAGTTTTTCTCTCTCTAGCGGATTTGTTGCATATAACACAGTAGTGTATTGTCCCCTACAGGTCTTCAACGACCCCATCCACGGCCACATTGAGATGCACCCGCTCCTGGTGTGCATTATCGACACACCTCAGTTCCAGCGGCTCCGCTACATCAAACAGCTGGGTGGGACCTACCTAGTGTTCCCTGGGGCGTCCCACAACCGTTTTGAACACTCTGTCGGGTGTGTGTGTGTGTGTGTGTGTGTGTGTGAGAGAGAGAGAGTGAGAGAGAGAGAGAGAAATTCAGAGCCTCTCAAAGACCATTCAAAGAGTGTGCAGGTGTTTTCACTAAATGCTTCTGGTGTGCAATACGATAATGATCACAATAACTATAAACAAATATCGTTCTCATTAATATGAATGATGACGTTCACACATAAACTATAACGATAACGACATGAAGAACGATATCGTTAGTGATCACTTTCAGAGTGATTTTGAGAACGATAAAAAGCTAATAGCCAATCAGAACCCATCAAATTTTAGCCGTCACATTTATTAACACAAGGAGAGACTTTGTTTATCGTTGTTCAGTGTGGACGCTTTTATCGTTATGGTTATCGTTCTTGGTGTGAATGACCCTTTAAAACCATATCTGTGTCCCCTTGGGAGCAGAACAGCCTTACTCATGTTTTGTACTAAAGAAGCTAAGTGTGATACGGCAAGGCAGTACTAAACTAAAAGTGTCCTAAATCTGTATTTCCCTCCCCTGTTCACATGGCATTGTGTATCCGCCTCACAGGGTTGGCTATCTGGCTGGCCGGCTGGTCCAAGCCCTGAACGAAAGACAACCGGAGCTGCTCATAACCAAGCAGGATATCCTGTGTGTGCAAATCGCAGGCCTGTGCCATGACTTGGGTTAGTATGACGAGCTTAGAGAAAGCTAGAGAAAGGCTGACATGGGCGACCACCTACAATAAATACTCGGAGCACCAGGCTTTCCCTCACAGATGCTTTGCAGGTCTTCAGCTTTTGTTGGATAAGAGGGCTTTTTTAAGAGGGCTCCTCTATGTTTGTTGACTTCGGAGAAAGGAGCAGGATTGGGTGGGGATCAGGCTAAAGTCTATCCTGAAGCTAGGATACAGTCTTTCTTTCACTGCTAGTCAGACAGTGCAGCAGACACTCATGCACTATTTACTTTGAAAATATATCAAATGTAGTTTAGAAATATACTTTATAACATGTTGTTGTTATTATTATTATTATTATTATTATTATTATTTATTAATTTATTTTGTATGCAGGACATGGGCCTTTCTCACACATGTACGATGGAATGTTCATCCCCAAAGTTCGTCCTGATTGCAAGTGGAAGGTAAATGAAAGAAGGTCTCTCTTAAGATGAAGGCATGGAGCTAACCAAGGTTGTAGGTTTCACTCTGAGTATGTCGCACACATACTGATAACCCAGTACTGTAAGGGCCTTGGTGGGAACAGGTGTCCACTGGCCTTGGGCAGACTGTGTGTTTATGAGGGTATGAGAACGGGGAGAGAGAATGTGTGCGTCATAAAACAAACATGCAAACAAACATGCAAAACAGATCTGAGGTGACTCGCCAGTGGGTTTAATTCAGAATAGATAAAAACAAGTTATTGCAGTCGTCACCTGACATGAAGCCTTTTGCAACACATGCAGCTTGAGGACTTTTTTGTGTTTGAATGTAAGAAAATATCTGCAACTGAAGAAGGCACCACCAGTGTTTATGTAATTTACTTACTTTTATGGTAAGTCATACAATTATCACAAGTCAGGGCGACCATAGATGGCCATTGATTGTACCCAGATGACAGGATTTCAGAAATGAAAGGCGCTACTGCCATATTCTACTAAAATCAGCTGATTTCTCGATGATGGTAAATTATTTGGTATGATGGTAAATTATTCACAAAATGGACTGAAATGAAAGAGTATTGTAAGGTAAGCGCTATATTACTGCCAGAGGCTTGGATCTCAGAGTCTTAGAGACAAATGTTCAGGAGGATGAGAGCCTGAGGAGGCCCACTGAAACCCCTCCTGTACCAGGCACGTCTGACACAGGAATCCTCGGGGGTCAGTTGATTAACAGTTGAGGTTTTATGATGGCTTCTGGGAAGATAAGCACATTTGCTGAGATGTTACACTGCCATAAAATCTGTGTACATGTACGAGTGGGCATCCTGGTGTGTGCCCATGCACATACTTATATGTGTGTGAAATGGACACATATCTGTATGTGTGTGTGTGTGTATGCATGCATGTATGTACGTGTTAACATGTGTGTGCGTGTGCCCCCTCTGCAGCACGAGATGGCCTCTGTAAAGATGTTTGACCATTTGGTGAAGGAGAATGGTCTGGAGTCCGTGATGCGGGAGCATGGCCTGACCCTCCCCGATGACCTGGTGTTCATTAAGGAGCAGATCGCTGGACCCCCGGAGAGCCCCGTGCTGACTCGCAAAGGCCAGGCCCCTGTAAGTCACCATGGCAACCCCATGGATGCGCTTCCAGAAATGGAGAGATCAGTTACTGTCTACCTTAAAAAAAAAAAAAAAATCATACTTTATTTGATGTATGAACATTTGGGCTTTAAGTAGACATGTGGTTGTTTGCATGCAGACTACATGTGTTCAGTTAAGCCCAACCTCAAGGTGTGTGTTTGCTTTGTAAATGGTACGTGTGTTTTTACCCAGTGGCCCTACAAAGGCAGGCCTGAGGAGAAGTCCTTCCTGTATGAGATTGTGGCCAACAAAAGGAACGGCATCGATGTGGACAAGTGGGACTACTTTGCGAGGTGAGTCAGCATACTAGACAGTCCCTGTCTTCTACAGTAATCTGTGTTTTTGAAGATAGAAAAGTCATTTTGCAGTAGCTGTGCTAAGTCACATTGTTATGGAGTGTCTCTATCTGCGGCATACATCATTTTCTGTCTTCATTGGGGATGATGTCTCTATGCATCAGATGTTCTGGAGCTCTGATTAATTGACACTTTGTGCGTGTGTGTGTGTGTGTGTTTAGGGACTGTTACCACCTTGGTATCCAGAACAACTTTGACTATCGGCGCTTCCTGAAGTTTGCCCGTGTGTGCGAGGTCAAGGGGACGAAGCACATTTGCACAAGAGAAAAGGTTCCTGTTGTCACTTCCTATTCTCAGAGTAGCTCACAGTCGGATGTAACAAGATGTCAGATCAGATAAGGCCCTGCATAAATCTGCCTGTACTATGAAGCAGGATTTGGGGGTTAGCAGGGTAACTTTAGGTTTCACCTTGGATTTTCAGTGATGCGAGGGTGGTTCTCTTTTAACGGAGAAACACTACAGTGGTATCTTATGCTAAACTCCTAGCCTGTTCCGGAGCAGGTAATGTTTGAGATGATAGATAAAAAAGTATAAAGTAGCCATACCTTCAAGTTTCAATATTCACATATTCAAAACACTATTGGCTGATATAAAACGAATATAGGCCTACTTTTTTTTCATGAAAGACAAAATTTGTTTTAAATTTAACTTCAGTGATTGTGTGGTTAAGGATTTTGAATGATATATATTTTGATATAATTTGAAGTGATTATGTCATCTTTATGAGAAAAAAAAATCTTGGAAACTCCTGGCGTACCACCAGTGGTCCCCTGACCACAGTTTGAGAAACACTGCTCTAGACCTTTCCATATTTGCGATTGGTCATCTGCTGCCATCCAGCACGGCCCCTTTTATGTGAACACGCTCATAACCAGCTGGGGAGAGCCTGGTTGACTTAACAAGTTAATGGCCACCATTGTGACAAAACCTTTGTGTGACTGCAGTTGTGACGTTTTGTCCAGCTAGCTAACAAAAACATAACCTGGGCATATGGAACTTGCTTTGTATTATAGACCTCTGGTGGGCCATATACGTTATACATACCATGTACGTTTGGTATGGAAGCAAAATGCCCCTGTTAGCGCCAGTTTCTAAGTCTACTGTTCATAGAACTTCATTTGGCCACATAATTCTAACAAGAACAGTTCCTCCTTATCATAAATCTTTTTTAAAAAAAGGCCAGTCCAAACAGCAGGACCTCGTCAATAAAACCCTCTATTCATATTTGCTTTGGTGTGGTGTAGTTCTGAAGGTCTTAAACCTGTTCCTGGCAAAGCAGAGGTGCATACACATTCCCTGCCAACCAAACAGGGTTCCCATGGCTGGATGCCTTAATGCATTTGCATCAGCAACTTATGGTCTATTTTTTCACAGGAAGTGGGGAACCTGTATGACATGTTCCACACACGGAACTGCCTCCATCGCAGAGCCTACCAGCACAAGGTTGGCAACATCGTTGAGACCATGTGAGTGCATAAAGGGCCTGCAGCCATCAGGGTAAACAATGGCATGTTACCGTACCAAGGTCAGCCATCAGGGTAAACAATGTTACCGTACCACTGCCTGTGGGTACAGCAGTTCTATCACAGTTAAGGAAGAAAGTCTCTTTGAAACAAGCGTTTTGCTAAGTGTGTTCATCTAAAGGTTAGAATGCCAAACAGTTTTGCTCAACAAACTGTATTTGTTTTGCATGTACTTCTTTGCCAGAGTATATATATACATTTTGAAATTAAAAATAGTTTTGAATAATAGTACTGCAACTAACAATTATTTTCAATTAATCTGTCCTCAAACTGTAACAGAGCTATAAGTAAACCACATAATATTTAAGTTTAAGGTTGTACAAGCAGAATTTTGAGGTGGTTTCTTAAAAAAAAATAATAATAACCAAAATAGTTGGCGATTCATTTAACTCATTGAGTGCCAAAAACGTAATATTACGTTTTTCCTTCCCATGCATTGAGTGCCAAAAACGTAATTATATTTTTAGCTTTTTTTTTTAAATTACGAAACTAGACAGTCTAACACACCTTATATGTGATTTTGGGAACTCTGTGATGAATGGAAATGAAATGTATGACGATCGAAAACTCATGAAAGCGCACAATCTGGACATTTTATCTGGACATTTTATCATAACTCGGTTGCCGCTTTGGGTCGAATCAGTGACTCATGCACGTCAGCTCAAAACCAGGCCATTTTCGTGGGTCTATCATTAGGTGGCAGTCTCGCCAGGTCACTTCCCGGAAACTTTACAGGCAACACTTCATATTTCATGAAAGACGTTATATCTCCATTCCTAGAAAAACAGCGATTTTGATGAAAATTAGCCAATGTTTAGCTTGGGATTTCTCAGGAACAGAGACGTGTAGAAATACACGGTTTGCACCCACTGAGAGCTTAAAGTCTCACCTTTCAAACGAGCCATTGTATGTGTTCATAGCTATAACACAGAATATGCTGGGGCTGTACAAAAATCATCAACAATGGTCTAGATTGCTGGCACTCTAGGACAAAGCTTCCGAAAACAGCTTGGCATTCAATGAGTTAATAGCCCTAATTGTTGCATACAGTACATATACATATATTTGCAAATACTTTTTTGCAACACCATTGCTGTGCGGTTTTAAGAAATACTGTGTCTTGTCTTCTAAGTTTTGTATTATTGTGATGCATTTTTCCAGGATTACAGAGGCTCTGGTAAAGGCAGACCCCTACATTCAGATCCAGGGCTCAGGAGGGAAGATGTTCACTCTCTCCACAGCCATAGATGACATGGATGCCTACACTAAACTCACAGGTAAGATGGCACCCCCCAGCCAAACAAGCCTGACAATGGCTTGCTTGAAATGTTTGTCTTTCTTGAGATCAATTTGTACCCTAATCTTTAATTGTTATTTACAGGCCACCATTTCACTAACCATACATTCCTAAAAGTTGGTAGAATATGCTTGCCTAATGCACTTTTAGTTTCATCATTCGTCATTTGCTCCTGCCTCAATTTGTATGTGTACAGATATATAGAGCTTACCCTTACTTCACTGTCCTAAAGAGTGTGTGTGTGTGTGTGTGTGTGTGTGTGTGTGTGTGTGTGTGTGTTTTTTAGACCACGTCTTTGAGCAGATCCTCTATTCGTCCTCTGAGGAGTTGGCAGGAGCCCGAGAGATCCTTCAGAACATCATCTGCCGACGGCTGTACAAGTGTGTGGGTCAGACCCACCCCACCAAACACGTGGACGTGTCCCAGGTAAACGCACACCTAGAGAGAGAAAGAGAGCTGTGCTCATGGCCAGGGTTAATTATTAATATTGAAGGATCACAATGTACACTCATCCCTGGAGTTAGTGGTTAGTAAACATTTACAATGATTTAAATATCAATAAATGTACTTAAATAATTAACTAAATTATATTAAATGCCTACTAGGATGTGTTTTTAAGATGGTACATTGAAATGTGTTTGGTAGAATCTGGCCTGCTTTCTTTATTGGAATCCCTGAGATGGCTACTTTAGTGAGACTTGTACAGCTTCTTTTGAGGGGACATTTTGAGTGAGTTGTTTTTTAGTGGGTTATTTTCTTTCTAGGCACAAACCCCATTCTTGTGTTGTGGACTGTGATCACTAGTCAAGCTATAAAGGGCACCTGGCCCTGTCTCTGTGTAGCTTGCGGACGCCAGAACAGCACATCAGGCTTGCATGTTAGTGGTCAGAGAGCCAAGTGTGTGGTTGGTATAGAGAAACAGAGAGTTTTTTTTAAAGGACAGGGTTTCTAAGAAAGAGGGAGAGATGACCGTCTCAGAATCTAAACTGTCCTCTGTTGACTGTTGCACATGTTCTGTGGTAGTCCATACTTTTTGGGCTATCTTACATGCCTTATGTGAGGGATGATGCGTTTTGATGGAGTCATGGGAAATATTGTTTATGGCTACGAGCCCTGCTTTTGTCTTCTGTGGATGTTTGTCACCTGTCAAGCTCTGCGGTGTCAGTTCTTGTCACCTCCTCTGCGTGTCTTGCAGACCATATGATGGCATATTGGAGGAACGGATGTTTGTGGTGAGTGTGGGGAAACAAACACCCCTAAAGAGTCATTCACACAAAGAACGATAACGATAACTATAAACAAATATCGTTCTCGTTAATATGAATGACGATGTTCACACATAAACTATAATAATAACAACATGAAGAACGATATCGTTGGGGATCAGTTTCAGAGCGATTTTGAGAACGATAAAAAGCTAATAGCCAATCGGAACCATTACATTTTAACCGTCACATTCATTAACGCAAGGAGAGACTTTGTTTATCGTTTGTTCAGTGTGAACGCTTTTATCGTTATGGCTATAGTTATAGTTATAGTATAGGCTATATGGTTATCGTTATCTTTCTTGGTGTGAATGACCTTTAACTCCCAAATGTTAGGTAGGAGATGATCAGGGACGTGTGCTTGCTTATGACAGGAAAGGCTTTGAGGTTTATATTAGAGGTTGCAGAGTGTCCTACACACTTGCCAACCCAAACACCATTAACATAATATCTCAGAGTGGAAGGCACACCGTGTCCTTTTCACCACACAAATACGTCCTCCTCCCTTTACCCTGAACATGCTGAACGAACTTCTGGGCCAAAACCTTCACAACTGGAAAACAGCTACTTTCACTGATCTCACTTCCGTTGTGTTCATTGGGAAAAGTTCCTACTGAAATTGATTTAGCCTAGTTTAAAGGACCTCGAGAAACGGCGATCTATGTGAAAAACCGCTGGATATCTACTTTAAGGTGGACTTAAAATTCTACACCCATCATTTAAATCACGTCCGTGGGACTGAAATGGTGAAGAGAATTACAAAGACAAGTACAGACAGACAGAAACATGTCCCTACTGTTTGGATGATAGTTCCCCTCTATTTCAGCAAATTTATAGTTCCCCTCTATTTCAGCAAATTTATTGTGGTTTATTTATTTGCATGAATCATCAGTGTGGTGATTGTCTCATGCATCACTTTCTGTCCTGTCACACCATCTGGTGCTGGATGCAAAAAAAGAGGAATTGGATAGAAGTTTAAAAAAAAAAAGTGTGAGAATACAGAAGTTGAATATGAATATGAATATGGGAGTTCTGTCCATTTCCTGTGTGTGCTTGGTGTCAGTTCACCACTGCAGAGATTTCATTTTGTATTTTTCAAAATGGTCATGTTCCATTCCTGTATTTGTAAATGTGTGTTTACATTGACATTTTTTATTTACATTATTTCTTATTTACAGTACATTTGTTTTGTTATCATTATTTTCTGAATACCGAAAGGACATACACACTGAAAAAAGTGTGTATTTGTTTGTTTGTGTGTGTGTGTGTGTGGTCCCTCTGGTCCCTCTCAGGGTAAGCTGCTGGAGTGGGCTAAAGATGTGGCTAGGTCCAAACCCAGTGGCACAGATGTGGAGTTCCAAGGAGAGGATTTTGTTGTCAACGTAAGCCAGCTCTCAAACTTTCTGACCTCTCATCTCCATAACTGTTCAACTGCTTTCCATAGCCGCTTTTGTATCGATAACATTAATGTGATGTTCCTACAGGTCATCCACATGGACTACGGCATGAAGGGCAAGAACCCGATCAACAATGTCCGGTTCTACTGCAAGAACGACCCCACCAAGGCCATCAAAATCCGCAAGAATCAGGTACACAGCATTTCATTTTCTCAGTTTGCATGGTAAAACAACAAAAACTGTCATTTAATGCAGCCTAGTATTTACCACTATGACTACTTCAAATATGCCATGAGAGCTTTTTGAAAGTGTTCTGTCAACCATACCGTATCCTTCCTAATGGATGAGGAAGCATCTCTTCTGAATGTTAAGCTGTTTGTTGTGTTGCTGTGCCAATGGCCCTGATAGGTGTCCCAACTGCTGCCGGAGAAGTTTGCGGAGCAGCTGATCCGAGTGCACTGCAAGCGCACAGACGAGCGCAGCCTGGAGGCAGCCAAGAAGTACTTTGTGCAGTGGTGCATGGACATGAACTTCACCAAGCCTCAGGTACAACAGGAGCAGCAACGTCTCCACCCATCTACTCACTCACACACGTGATCTCTCACACACATACACACACACACACACACACTTCTGTTTATTACATTAATCCTGTCTCAGCCCTACACACACACACACACACACGCAAACACACACGCACACACTTCTGTTTATTACATTAATCCTGTCTCAGCCCTATCCACACACACACACACACACACACACACACACACACACACACACACACACACACACACTCCTGTACACATGATCTGACCCTTGGCCAGTCATCTCTATGCATGTGCTTTCGTCAAGCCCACACCTTTAAAGGAGAATTCCGGTGTGATATTGACCTAAAGTGTATTGAAACATGATACTGTGTGAACGTATGTCTCATAGCCCATCTCGGCTTGTCCCCTGCACTCCAAAATCTGACGCTAGTTAGCCGATGCTACCAACAGCTTTTTCAATAGTGGTGCTTCGGCATCGGGCTAGCCATGCAAATAAATCACTGTTTTACACCCATTTACGAGGCTCAATGCATCTCCACACTTCATTGGTAGACTTCTGAGGGCCCTGACATTTAAAACGAGACATTGAGAACTTTGAAAAAGCACTGGTAGTTTACTTACAAGACGATTTATACAGACAGTATCTTCACAAAGTTTAGTGTTTGCAGCCATCTTGAATTTAGTCACGATAAGTCGAGCGACGAGTAAGAATGAACAGGTATGATAAGGGATCAGATTCCAAAAATAATTCAGTGGAAATGCATGGATTCCAGTGCATGGATACCAGTTGCATGCATTTCCACTGAATTATTTTTGGAATCTGATCCCTTATCATACCTGTTCATTCTTACTCGTCGCTCGACTTATCGTGACTAAATTCAAGATGGCTGCAAACGCTAAACTTCGTGAAGATACTGTCTGTATAAATCGTCTTGTAAGTAAACTACCAATATCAATGCCAATATAACCAATGTCAATATCACACCGGAATTCTCCTTTAAGCACTTCTCAGTTTTTTTCTATTGTGCTTTTCTTCCCTAAGCCTCAGTTGCCTACCTAAACAGCACCCCCCCCCCCCTCACACACACCAGCAACACACACCAAAGTACTGAGGCCTCAAAACATCACCACATGTCCACCTGCTCCTCATACCCCCGCCCCCCCCCCCCCCCACATTCATCTAATCTTTCCTAACGATCCACTAGCTGCCTGCTAGGGCTGGGCGATAAAACGATAGCGATATGTATCGCAATAGACATGTAATTGATATCAATTAAAAATGCGTTCGATAGAACATTCGATAATTAAAAGCAACACACACCTCCCGCCTTTACGTTGTCCATAAATAAATAGGCTTAATATATCTTGGATTGTAGCTAGTATGTGCAACTCTACCAGAGTAGACGATAGAAGTAGGCCTACCTCAACACAGACTCTCAATGAGTCCTTGCCCCGTGCGCTCTCTCTCGCTCGCTCGCTCGCTCGCTCTAATCCAAACATTCACAATCGTGGAAGACGACTGAATTGCTATTAAATCCGATTAGCATCATTAGCACGCTGCACGAATTTGTTCAAAACTGTTGCATTCAAATTGACTGCTAAATTCTAATCAACTCAATCCCGAGTATTTAAAAAGTATTTTCCAAGACTCAAACGGGCCTGTCCCAGGGAGAAAAAGTATTCATTTGAAACTTAAACACACGTGGGGAAACTGAACAGTCTAACCCAGTGGTCCCCAAACTTTTTCTTCCGAGGGCCAGCTTACTATGTCTGGCTGTAAGAGAGGGCCAGAGACTCGGAGTATATCAGTAACCATAAATAGCTTAGTGCTGTGAACAACAGCAGTCTACCTTAGTTGAATATTCCATTACATTTAATCTATAGGCTATTGCAATTTAATACCATTGTTAGCTGTGTTTTATATTGCCATCATGCCATATCAGTGTAAAATGTAACTCAAATTAAATAATACTAATAAAAAGACTTTTGCATTCCCAAAAGTATTAGCAGGTAGTCCCAAAAGTATATTTCATTAACTCTGAAATTTTAAAGTTCTCAAACTATGAGAATTTTATGAAGTGCTAAAGTGGTCTGAGTGGTCTCACCATTCTAACTTTCACTCACCTGAACTTGTGAACATTGTATGAACATTTGAACAAATAAAAATAATTATCCCAGAAAGTCCCAGAAATATGACTTGAATATAAGTTATTTAGTTATTAACAATTCATTGATAAACTTTTAGAATACTTTGAGCACTGATGCAGTCAGCATAGGCCTCTTACATTGTTTGCAGTTAGGCCTACATTTCATTCCGTTTTTGATGGCAAACGTGAAACAGCGCCAAAACAACCACCAGTGGACAAAAAGAGTATTACATGTGTACTGTTAAGACTCGCCATAGAGAATGAATGGGGGAAATTGCGGAGGTTATAGTTTGACGATGTCGTACTCCCGTGCGGGCCGGTTGCTATATACCACGGACATGTTTTGGGGGGGCAAAATAAAGTGTTTCAACTAATAACCGATGAGATGCGTGTTTAGGAGAGTTTTAATTACACGGGAGGGAGGGGCAGGGAGTAGCGAGCTAGCTCTCTGTTTTGATTCAAGATGAATGGTGTGCTCAAAATCACAGAAAAGGTCTATAGTCTATCTCCTCATTTAGTCCTGGATAGTCCATTGCTTTAAAACTCCATATCCAAAAGGTTTCAAGTTGCAATAACTGTTTTAAAATGTCACCTCCACATAGGGATGTAACCAAAATTATCACGGTTTTCGATATTATCACGGTATTTCTAAAAGTGTGTTCAATATGTTCAGAAAGCACTGATAGGCCTACACAAGCTGAAATAGTTTCAAAAAGTGTCCAGTTCACTTTTTTCTTGGTCATGTTTAATTGGCTATGTGCTTTTAGCTTAACTTACCCTACCATAACTTGGAGTTTACTATTTCTGTTATTTGGATCCAATGAGTGAGACCAAAGTAAGCTTTCAAAATAAAACTTTAGGCTACTGTATTCTCCTGATAACATGAGTGGAATGGATTTAATGAGAATGCGAACATAAAAAGACAGTGTGGCTACATGATACAGTGCACATTTTGTGCTGAAAATATTCCGCCTTTTAAAATCAGGTGTAGCCTAATCCGAATTGTAGTTAAAACCATCAATTAGACTTATTAGAATCAAACAGAATCAGTAGTGTACCAATTTTGTTTCATTGTACCAGGGCTACTGTATGTCAAAAGCAGGCTCGGATGAAGCTGGGAAGGATTAAACACACGGTTTCCACACCGCGGTAATCAACCGTGATAATCATGATAGTTGAAAAGAAAACGGTAATTGTTATCGTCAACATTTTTATCGCGGTTTACCATTATACCGTAACCGTTACATCCCTACCTCCACCTATTGATTTTTTAATAATTTCAATACCCTGAATTCTCAAAGATGATTGGTCACAATGGTGCATATCTTTATAATGTTTGGCCAGAGGGTAATCATCGTTGTTGACTCGGATTGCATTTTTGTGTTCATAGCTCTCTGTTTTGTTTGAACATCAACAGAAGTGACGTATCCCTGCTATCGCTGATACAACCTTTAAAGGTTCTCTAAGCACGGTTGGGTAAGGTCACTTCTGTTGACGTTTTAAACAATACAGAGAGCTAGCTCGCCCCTCCCTCCCTTGCAACTGAAGCTGTCCTCATCGGTGATTTGGTATATTCAGGGGACAGGCAGCTAGCGGATCGTGAGGAGAGGTTTGCGGTATGTGACAAAAAATGTTCTAGCTTAGAAACCGCCAAGACTTAGAGAACCTTTAAGTTCACCGACTCCTTCTCCCTGGGGATAAACCTGACAGTAGTTTGGATGGCAAGTTGTTCTATTAGATAAGTTGACATATTACCCACTCAATTCTCTTAAAGGTGCTCTAAGCAAGATCATACGTTTTTTTAGGCGCGTACCCCTATGTTGAATTCCTATAGAGGCAGGCAGATTTTTATTTTTAAAGGCCAGTTATTTCATGGATCCAGGGTACTATACATCCTGATAAAGTTCCCTTGGCCTTTGGAATTAAAATAACCCCACATCATCACATACCCTTTACCATATCTTACGATTGGCATGGGTTACTTTCCATAAGATCATCTCTCAATTCAAATCAAACCACAGTGTTTCCCACAGAATTTAATTCCATTTGTGGTGGTTGGTTTGCAGAATTAACTTGAATACAACAGTTTTTAACAATTAGCTCAGCGTGGTTATGATGCTAACCAGATTTAAGCACAATTTAGTACAACCTGGAAAATCATTGTGTGGTGATCAATGTTGATATTGTGGTGGGCCGCCAGAAATAAGCCAATGTATGGGACACACTGAACCAGCTATTAGGGTAACTGAAATAAAACCATCCCAATTTCTAGGTATGTTGAATTTAACATAGGGGTATGAATATTTATGCACCCTGTAATGAACATTTATTTATTATTTATTTACAATACATTATTCATTCACAAAGAAAATTGGTGTCCTTAAAGGTTGGATTTTTCCTCTTTTTTTTTTTTTAATTAAGGCATTAAGATCCATTTCCAAAAGATGATTTTTTTTTAAATTATTATTCCTCTTTTTAGTCAACTTTAGCATGGGGCTGAAGACTTTTTATAGGCACTGTACATGACACCGTGTCTATGATGATAGACACTCATCATAACCTGTAACTTAGCGTACTAGTCTATAACACGGCAACAATTCCAGTAAAATACCAAATGTTATTTATTACTTCGGTGACAATAAAATCAAACAGTGAGCTCTCTGGAATAAATCAATTTTCAAAACGGATCTGTTGACTAACGTTAGGCTATTGTTAACCAGCATGCTTGCTTGCTCTATCACAGCTGTTTTCCACAGCAAAAAAAAGCGAAATGTGTGCAGCATCAGGATTTGCTTGAAGAGACAGTAGATAGTGAAGGTCATTCAAATAATTTTGAAATGTAGGCTAGTTAGTTAATTTACTCGCATTTGGCGAGGCGAATGGCTGCCTATTTTAAACCCTGTAGCGAGTGACGACACATCACTCCTTACGCCCTCCTACCAGTTCCTATGGCCACTTGGCCAGTACAGATGCAAATACAAAACCGGTTTTGGGGGAGAGTAGTTAGTAGAACTGATTTAGAAGTGGACTGTTCCTATAACTAAGTTCCTGTAACTACTTGGTCGGGAAGAGACCTACTGGTGAAGGCAAGAGAGTTGAAAGGAGCCTTAAAATGCATACAAAGCAACTGTTTTGGGTGGAGATGAGCTATGTGAATACATGCTGCTGCTAGATCTTGACAAAATAGCTCTCAGGGGGGAAAAAGGTTGTAACGGGAACATAATGCTACCCGCCTGTGCCCTAAAACCCTAGTTTGCTCTGTTGCGCACGTTTACATGATGTGGTGTCTGACGCATCTTTGGCTGCTGTTGTCTTCAGGATGGAGACGTGACTGCGCCAGAACTGACCCCTTTGAAAGCAAGCTGGGCCAGCACCGATAACGATGATGATGATGACGACGACGATGATGATGATGATGTCGAAGAAATAGATGAGGGCAGAAGTCATCCAGCAAGCAAACACAGCACACCCCAAAATGGAGGCATGAAAGTGAAAACCCGGCTTGCATTATAGAGGAAGGTTGTCTTGTAGAGGAAGAGGTCAAGCATCATCATTGCAGTGGTGTTCAGTTGGAATGCTACTCAGTCTCACCACAAGGGGGCAGCAAAGTGCATTTACCAGGGCAGAGATGGGAAAGCCTCTACACGAGGAGAGAGAGGCTCCGGCCCTTCGACAGACCTCTCCGCTTACCCCCAAAACTGCTCTTGGCATCTAGTATTTATAAAGAGTTAAGAGTGTGGAGCCCTTTATTTTTCTAAATCTTTTTTTTATTTGTGTTTTATATGGTAGATTTAGCACTCTTTAGTGTGTTCTAGAAACTTCTGAGGGGATGTGTCATAGTTGGAGGAAGAACTTGTTGAATACAAACTCGCAAAGTACATTTTACTCCTATAACGTTGACTGGAAGTCTACCTCTGAAGTGTCATTTTTAATTTCCCCCAGTTATGCCAGTATCAGTTATCAGAAATAACAAAAAAATGTTACATTATCTTGGTGCATATATTCCTAAGACCAAAAGTTACTCTTGCAATCAGTGCTTTGTTTTGGACTATCATAAGCATAAGTTTCTGTACATCGAATGTATATTTATTTTACCTCTATATCTGTGCTTTAAAGTTGTTATACTTAGCATATTGGAATAGGGGTGTTTACATGTCTGGTTAATTTAGCTCAGTTTAGTTTAATACCACATATTTTCCTAGTCATCCATATCAGTTTATAGCCTGGTGTCAGATGTGTGTGTGTGTGTGTGTGTGTTTTTACTCTTTATTTTTAAGCTTTTGTTTTATTTAGGAGTTGATGTATTGCATGCTGCCTTCTGGTCTTCAGCATTATGGCAGCATGAGGTAGGAGACATAAACCGATCCCTTTCGTCATAGACAGTGCAGATTAGCTTTGCAGATTAAATAACAGGAAAGGCATTTAGTGTGCCATTATTTTGGGTGGTGTGGACATGTAGAGTGTGTGTTTTTGTGGGTGTTCTCTGAGGATTTATTTTTTTGAGTTTTTTTTTTTTCTTTCTTCTGTTTTACGTGTGAAACTTTCCTGTCCTGGTCTTCATAGTTCTCATTTGTCTTTGTTTATGACCACTGCCTGCCCCTCAATTCTAGTGTGGGCTTTTGTACTCTGAACTTTGACCTGCGTTGCTAGCAGTACTCCACTTTCTAGTCAGGAAGTGAGTTGACATCAAAGCTGCTGACCATCATGTTTTAGTTGCCAGTGATAATGCACTTAAAAAAAAAAAATAGATACAAAAAAAACAGCAGAAAAGAAAAATAAATAATCAGGATATGTTAAGATATTTTTGAAAGATGTTTGTATCCATGTGATGTATCCATGCATGTCTGACCTCAGTGACAGAATAAAAAAACACCTTCCTCTATCTAACCTTGAATTTGTGTTTTGGACCAATCTGTCGGGTCAACGCCCAGTTGGACATGTGAACACAGAGAGAGAGAGTTTCCGGCATAGTTAGCAAAATATCCTCACCCTTTTCCACCTCAGTTCCCCTGCTGTGGTCTTTATGGCTGAAATATCCTGTTCCATGCCTGACCTCTGCCACTAGAGGGAGCTCTACTGACATTAAGAGCACTGTACCAGCTAAGAGCTCGCCAGTGACCAAAGCAGTGAATAGTCACACCTCAGGTAAAACAATAGATGGACTGCCACAAAAAAGTGGCCAAATATGTGCTAGAAATAATATTCATTGTTGGGTTTCCTATTGTTAAACGTGTTTATTTTAACATTTCTCAAAGTGCAATATAGTTTTGTCCATTTGCTCTACTGTTAACTGATCTACTGTAATGCTGAAATCCCCTCACAAACCAGGAGAACATGGTTATGTTGGCAAAATGGTAGATCCCCCTTGCGTACGCCCCTGTGTTATTCTCCATTTGGAGGACAAAACCAATTTGTTTTTTCAAAGCCGTCCTGATGGGTTTGTTTCACAGTGAAATGCTTATTGGCTTCTATTAACTCATTATAGACACTTATCTCATCACCGACAAACCCCCTCTGTGTGTGAGCGTGTGTGTGTGTGTGTGTGTGTGCGTGCGTGTGTGTGTTCTGTGTGTGCTTTTGTTTTTGTCCAAATCATCAGAGGCCGGTGCTTAAGAGTCGGCTGCGGGGGTGTTCGGTGTTGAGGGACTGTTTGTTGGTTTAGTTCGGGGAGAGATAATGAGAATGGTGGGGGTATGAAAGAAGGGTGGGGGCAGTGCTGTCCTCCGCTAGCTCTCCACCTGCTGACCTGTCTGCATGAACACATACTGTGTGGTGTGTGTGTGTGTGCGTGCAGTGAGAGGTTCTTGTACTGTATGGATCTCTTGTCTGTTTCTCATATGGATATTTTCTGTGCTTTTGTTTTTTTTTTTTTTTTTTTTTTGTTACTTTTTTTCCTCTCTCACAGGAAGCTCCACAGTGCAGGAAGTGGAGGTAAAAACGCCACCCCTGCCGCCCTCCCCTTGTCCCGTTTCCACACACACATACACACGCATTCACACACATCCTGTGGCACTGACTCAGGGTGTTCAACACACACACACACACACACACACACACACACACGCGCACAGACACACTGACACACACTGTGCACTGACCACAGGGCCAACTGCCTGCTAGTATTTTTATAATCTTCATCCTCCCTGACCTGTTGCTCCCCTCCTGGCGCCAGTGGTCTCGCCCCCCCCCACCTCCCCACTCCCTCTCCTGCACCCCCCCGGCAGAAAGACTCTTCTGTGCCCTGACGGCCCTTGCACCCCCTGGCCCCTGGGTGGATAATTGAGACCAGCTGTTGCAAGGTGCCTCCCCCCCCTCTTCCCCACACACACACACACACAGTCTCTCACACACACACACACACACACACACACACACTCACCCAGCGCCTCTCTCTTCGCTGCACTTGCCTTTTTGGCAGTTTGCTCACTTTGTGGCAGGCGCACCCCTCCTTCTTGACCCCCCACCCCCCTCACCAGTTCTGTGCTTGTCAATCTCCATCAGTTGGCCTGATTGACTGATGGGCCGCTAAGCTCCGAACGTCTCGGGATTTGGTGAATGTTTGGTATGTGTCCTTGATTGATTTGCGGCAGTGAGAGGGAGAAGAAGAGGAGGTGGGGGGGGGGGGACTGTTCAGCCTTCGTGGCGTCGGTGTTTTAATGTCTTTTTCGTGTTTTGTTTTTAAAGAAAATGTTCCCCGTTACGGACATTTAAGGTTTTTCTTTTCAACGGAGAAGTTTGGCTGGAGACATCGCGCTCGTCATGTGAGGCTTGAAAAGCCCCTGTCGATTGACCCACAATTCCATTCATCTTCCCGGCAGTTGGAAAATGTGTCTCCTCTCCTTTGTAAGCATAGGCTTGCGCTCTCTCTCTCTCTGTCCCTCTTTCTCTGTCTCTCAATTTCTTTCCCTTTTTCTTTTTTTATATCTCACTCTCTCTCTCCCGCTCTATTTGAACCTTTCTCGCCCTGCGCCCTCTCTCCACCCCTCCCTCGCTCCCTCTGCCATGGGGAGAGAAGGTGATGGACCTTCAGTGCGGTGCTCTTCAAGCCCCGACACAACTGGGCCCGTGGTGACACTTAGGAAGGAATGCCTCCAGAGGAATGAGACGGAGAGAAAGAACGAGGGAATGAGTGGAGAGGAGAGGAGAGAAGAGGAAAGAAGGATGGAGAATTTTGGGAAAGAAGGGCTGGTGGGTTATGTGTGCTATGTGTTTCTGTGTGTTTACGTGGGTAGGTTTGTGGCGTGGTGTGGGTATGTGTGTGGTTGTGGTGGGGTAAATGGGGTAAAATACAGTATGACTAACCTTCCTTTTAAACACACACACACACACACACACTGCATGCCTACACACACAAACACACACACACACACATACACATGCACATGCACACACACACATGCACACACTGCCTGCCTACACACACATACACATGCACACACTGCGTGCCTACGCACACACATGCTTACACACACACACAAACACTCACACAGCATGTCTAATAGGCCTGTGGAATCTGAGTATGCTAATCCCTGAATGGCAAAATACAGTGATTTATGTGGTATTACAAGCCTGTCTATTTGTGCTGTGCTGGTGGGGCACCATGTGTGTGTGTGAGTGTGTGGTGCACATATGTTTTTACTGCTCTGTGGGCTTTGTCACTCTGTGCAATGCCATCTGTGTGTGTGTGAGTGTGTGTGTGTGTGTGAGACTGACGGCCTCTCATTAGGGGGTGAGTCTCCTTGGCTCCAGACCCCCATGGTAGGATTGAGTGGTGAGTCTGTGGTGATCCTGCCACTTTGATGCCCCCCTCCCCACCCCACCCCCACAGAACTCCACCTGCAGGGGGTTAATGAGAGCCAGTGTGTGATCTGTTGGAATTGGGGAGGGTGATGGTGCTGTTGGTGGTGATCTACGAAAGAACACACACACACACACACTGAATCACTGATTCATGCAAATTCCAAACAGGCACAGAATCCCACACACACTTATTATACATGCTCACATATCATATACTTCATATGCACAGGATCACACACACACACACACACACACACACACACGCACACACACGCACACAGGTTGCACTGTAGAATGGGTGGTGGTGTTGAGAGGTGTGGTGATGGAAAGAGCCTGTGCTGTGGAGGGGATGTGATGGGTGGGTATAGCTCGCATAGCCTCTGCCTGCCCTGCCCTGCCCTGCCGTGCGAGAGGAATAATGCAGGTTAAGCCTGGAAATAGCAACGGGCCTAACGCAGGAGACATCCTGTCCCCTCTTCAGCTTCCTCTCGCTCTCTCTCCCTCATTCCTATGCTGGTTGTCATCAGGGGCACTACATCAAATCTATGAGCCCAAGACAAAAAGAATGTCGAACCCCCCCCCCACCCACCGCCGCCACCACCTCCACCTTTCTGTGTGAAGCACTGTAACCAAAGCTTAATCATATTCTTGGTTGTTCATAGTCGTACCAAAACTTGCTGTTTAAACTTGATGTTTAAGAGTGTGTCACTAACATGTACAGCAATATCCCACCAAACACCAAGATCATGGGTTGGAGACCCTGGTAAGAAGCTTCCTGAACAGTATATACTTACTTACCATACTCACTTTAAAATGAGCTGTCTACTAGATGAATAACTGAACATGTAAAAGACCTTGTGAGTGTTCTGGCTGTGTGGGGCTGCAGTTAGTTTTGCTCATGGCTAGCAACCATCCCCTGAGAGGATGGAAAGGGCCATCCCAAGTGGAAGCAATGAGCATAATCACAGACAGACCAGTAAACAACTCTGCTGAATGGACAAAAAAATATCACGACACACAAAACAGTTTTTCTCTCTCTTTCTGCTTTGAACACACACAAATGCACACACACAAACACACACACACATACACAAGAGATTAGAAAGAAAGAATGTTTTTTGACAGAAAGTTGCAAAACAACATGTGTGTGTTGTGTTGTGTTGTGTTGTTTGCATAGCTAAGTTGGCATCATGCTCTCCCATAGAAATCAGTTTATCAGGCAGTGTATCCAGTCGTGTGTCACTTTATTCATGAAGGGTCCTGGAAGTGACTCAGACAGGTGCTTCATTTCTGTCTCTTGACTATTCTTCCCCTCCTTGTTATCTTTCCATTCCCCTTATCCCTTCTCTCTCTTCTCCTCCCCTTCACTTCACACCTGTTGAGGTGTTAGGGACTCGAGTGTGTGTGTTTGGTAGAGAGTGAGTCTGAGGTGGGAGGTGTGTGTGTGTGTGTTAGAGGGTGGGACTGACAGGGGGGAGTGTGTGTGTGTGTTTGTGTGTGTGTGTGTGTGTTAGAGGGTG
>NC_055963.1:10947817-11072781 GCF_018492685.1 Alosa sapidissima
TACCTGCCTGCCTACCTGCCTGCCTACCTGCCTGCCTACCTGGCTGCCTGCCTGGATGGCTGGATGCCTGGATGCCTGGATGGCTGGATGCCTGGATGCCTGGATGCTTGGATGCCTGGATGGCTAGATGGCTGGGAAACTAATCCTGCTGCTCCCCGCTGCATCCCCAGCCTGGCTGCCGTCTCCTTACCCAACACAAACATACCACACTTCATCCGCACAATGTGCAGTTCATGTTGGCCACCATGTTCCGCTAATGCATATTAGATTCAAGAATGGTATGTGTGTGGGGACTGGGGGTGGGTGTGAGTTTATGTCAGCCAACAATAATACATAAAATGAGGATATGTATATCACATCAAGGAATGTGTGTGTGTGTGTGTGTGTGTGTGTATGTACGTGTGTGTGTGTGTGTGTGTGTGTGTGAGCTCGAGTGTGAGAGAGAGAATGTGATTCTCTGAGAGTGGTTCAAACTGAGCTCCTTCTCCCCACACTCACACTCCCACCGTGTTAAATTGGGTTAGGAGCGGTGGCTTCATGGTTCGGCATGGTTACTGTAGGCGCGGATGCTCTTTTCAAGAGCAGGAATGCACAGAGCACATAAGTAGGGGGTAAGGGGACACCCTCGTCTGTGACACACATGTGAGCCCGTTGTAAAGAAGCCCCCCTACCACCACCTCACAGCTCACCACCCCCCAGCAATGGGGCAGATAAGGCTCTGGCCCTGAGGGTGTACGTTTCAGGCAGGTGCAATCATGTGCCTGCAAGGTCCCTTAGGGAGGGGGCAGAACGAGGCAGTAGGAGGCTGGGGTGGGGTAATGGAGGGGTGTTGGGTGGGGGGGGGGGGGGGCATAGGGATCGATCTGTGTTGTAGTCACCAAACCTAACCGCCTGCTACGCCGGTCAAACCCCCCACCCCCACCCCCACCCTACGGCTTTATGGAGCCCCTCCGCGCTGGACCTCATCGCGTGGAATGTGGTGGAACAATAGGGATCTAAACACTACTCCTGGAAGAACCTCCAGGCCCTGGCAAGCCCTGACAGGAGAACAAAAGTGCACCTTGCACTTCTCCGCACATCCAGCGCAACGCCTCCTTCGGGGCGCATACCTGTGGTGAATTCTCAGAGAGAGAGGGAGAGAGAGAGAGAGAGAGAGAGAAAGAGAGGCAGGGAGAGAGAGAGAGAAAGAGGCAGGAAGAGAGACTGACTACAGGTGATCCTCTTCTCTTGCCAGGTGCACCACACAGGCAACAAACACACCCTAACTTCAGAGAGCAAAACCTGAGAAAAACAGCTGTTCCTCAACTCCCTCTCTGTCACTGTTTCTTAGCCTTCCCTGTCCCTCCACTGCCGATAGACACAGTCTGTATCTGTTCTACCCTCTCAGCATTTCACTCTCGTTTTTCCTCTTTCCCTCCCTTTTTCTCCCACTTCAGAGACTTAATGTTTTGGAAAACAGCTGTTCCTGTTCTCACTCTTTTCCTCAAATGAGTTTCCTCTCTCAGTCCCTTTTTTCCTTCCCTGCTCCGTTTGGCTGACCGACTCGTCCACTCAAGTTGCGTCTGTAGCGTTACCGGAGAGGGTTGTACATGTTTCGGCTATTTGCCCCTATCTCTGTTCCTACTTTTGCTTTGTTGTCGTTGCCTCATCCAGCCTGTTTGCGAATTCTGCGTCGCGTCGCGACATGCTTGTCAGGCATGTTACGGCTCAGTGGCCGGGAGCATTTAGGGCTTTAGATTCCCACCACCTGAGCTTTATGCCTTATGCCTTCATGCTTTAGTCACTGGCTCTTTCCCATGCTTGGATACTGATGCCAACCCACGCCTAATAATATCTCTCATATATCCTCATTGCTTGAAAAAATCCAGTGCTTGAGGTTAAAAAGTAGTTTTGTAAATGTCAATCATTTGGACTTCGAGTGCTGCTGGCTGTGCCCAAGCTACTGGTCTCTTAACATTATTGACCTCTTCCAAGCACCCTGTGAGTTGATTGAGTCTTATTATTGATGTGGATAACCCAGCTCTATCTCTTTTGAAAACGAGCATTGCCAACAGAAAAAAAATGCATTGCCTGGAGAAAGCTGACTAATATAAGTTTAGTGTTCATGTATGTGTGTGTGTGTGTGAGTCATGCTTGTATGCTTGTACCTAGGCCTACAAGTATCAGGCTGGTAAGGAAAGCTGGCTCTGTAGTGGGAGCTAAACCGGAGTGCATCACTTCAATATCTGACAAAAGGACCCTGAACAAACTGATCAACATCTTGGACAATGAGTGTCACCCACTCCACAGCACTATTGTTAAGCAGAAGAGCCTGATCAGCTGGAGACTTCGCTCACTGCCTTGCACAACAGACAGACTGAGGAAGTCATTTGTCCCCAGGGCCATTGAACTGTTCAATGCTTCACTTAAGGGAAGAGGAGAGATAGACTTCTCTGCATAGTCTGTCTGCCTCTTCACCCCCTCCATGTTTGGATACTGTCTGTCCACTAGACACTTTTTACCACTGTCTTCTGCCTCACTGTTTGCGTGCTATATTAGCACATTAGCACATATGCATAACCCCTCCCTCCATGCCACAGCCGAACTTTGGCCACACTTATACCTTTTCTTAAAATAGTTATATATATATAGATATATAGACTTTATTATTGCACTGTTGGACTTACTCATTTGCACTATCACCATGACCACTATCACCATTGCACTATCACCGTGACACTCACTCACACAGAGCACCTTACCTTACCTTACTATGCACAGAGAATCACAGGCTCAGTCCCTGCCTCAGTCATTGCAAGCGCCTCTTGATTTATTAATCACCACTATGTGGATACTGTTTTTAGAATTGATTTAGACTGTGTTAGTTAGTATAATTTGTATTTTTGTATATTTAGTATATTCTTTATATTATATACTTTTAATTACTTTTTCTGCTGTTAGTGAATGTGTGTGTGTGTTGTCTGTATGCTACTGAGACCTTGAATTTCCCCTGGGGATCAATAAAGTATCTATATATCTATCTATCTAGTCCTTCCTGGCTTGTATCACCTGCGGCCAGCTGATTGGCCTTCTAAGGGCAAGGGTAGCCATTAAGGGCAGCCGTGGCCTACTGGTTAGCGCTTCGGACCTGGAACCGGAGGGTTGCCGTTTCGAACCCTCGACCAGTAGGAAGCGGCTGAAGTGCCATTTGAGCAAGGCACCTAACCCCTCACTGCTCCCCGAGCGCCGCTGTTGTAGCAGGCAGCTCACTGCGCCGGGATTAGTGTGTGCTTCACCTCACTGTGTGTTCACTGTGTGCTGAGTGTGTTTCACTAATTCACGGATTGGGATAAATGCAGAGACCAAATTTCCCTCACGGGATCAAAAGAGTATATATACTTATACTTATACTTCTTATAGGAGGCCTACTGGGCTGTAAAGTGGGGGCTGTGTGTGTGTGTGTGTGTGTGTGAGAGAGAGAGAGAGAGAGAGTGAGAGAGTACACAAAGCACAAAGCAGTGTGATCTCATCTGAAGCCTGTGCCCCCTTCCCACTCCCCCCAACACCTCCTCAATGGGGCTACTTCCTGTCTATGGCCCAACATTGGGGTTTATGTGTCTGAGAGGCTGATTTGTGATGAAAAGCAAAGTTGAAAGAGAAAGAATTAGAGAGAGAGAGAGAGAGAGAGAGAGAGAGAGAGAGAATAATAAAAGAAGAACGGGCGAATGGCCCGAGAGAAAAGGGGAGAAAAGAAGAGAAAAGAGAAGCATTCTCCCTGTGTGTGTAGTCGCTGCTTATTGCACACCCCCCACCGCCCCCTTCTCACAGCTGATAGCATCCAGGCAGAGACCCCCAGAGGCTGGGCAGCCCGGCACGGCACATACCACTGATCAAAGCCCCCCGAGGCCACATGTGCTTGTCGTCAGCAGCGTCGTTGATCTGCTAAATCCAATAAAAACACAAGCAGGACGCCACTCAGGCTTTTCAGAAAGGACCCCCTCTCATGCGTCTGTGTCCAGTGCCGTAGTGCTTCTTCATTTCTATCACCTCTAACACACTCACACACACACACACACACAGATACACTACTGACACACACACACACACCCTCTCTCTCTCTGTCACACACACACACACAGATACACCACTGACACACACCCTCTCTCTCGGTCACACACACACAGATACACAAAAACACACATATACTCACAAACATTTTTGTGCTCACACAGACAGACACACACAATCCAAAAGCCCCTGGACATCATGCACAACCCATTAGCATGTGTGTGTCATTAGAGACAGTTGTTCCAGGCCTCATGCAGCTGGAGGTCTGCAGTGAAGTGTGTCAGACAGACAGACAGAGAGACTGCAAAGACAGTCACTGAGGATTCAGCACCATTTTGGCCCGTTTGGTTATAAGGGACGTTGACGACTCAGAAGAAACAGCAGCCCTGGAGAAAACCAGCGTTGAAAAGACAGATTATTGGCGCAGAAGCGCCACAGCAGTGAAATGACAGAGGTGGTGTTGGGTAGAGGTGTGGAAGGACCCCTCGGGTACACAGCGGGGTCAGGTGTTGCATAAGCGAATGCTGAAAAACCTTACTGCCCGGAGACACCAGCAGCGCCATGGTCCGTAATTCCATTTGTAACCTTAAACGACTGGCTCAAAAGCCCTCCTGGCTCAAACCTGATCCATGGGTGAGTCAACGCTCCAAAAACCACAGAATAAATACAGGCACGGAATGTCATGGCTCCTCAACAGTTCTCTTTTCAGAGGTATAGCTTCTGCCATTGGTGTGACACACACACACACACACACACACATGCATCAGCTCGGTCTACAGCATAAGGGGATGGGTGAGGATAAGAGAGTCCCCTGAGATCACCTCAGCACACAAGCCGAACACACACACACACACACACACACACACACACACACACACACACACACACACACACACACACACAGCACCCGTGCTTACTTGGCATCCCCACCCAGATGCCTTTTATCAGACACTCAGGATGGCTTGTGTTTATGTGAGGCTGACAGGCCACTTCCTGTGTCCCAAGGTCTGGGCTCTAAGGCTCGGATGGAGGGAGGGAGCCCACAGATGCACACTGCACACACTCGGCCCAGAGAGGAGAGGAGAGAAGGGGGAGACAGAGAGGGAAAGAGTGAAGAGAGGAGAGAGAGGAGAGAAGGGGGAGAGAGAGATGGTGAAGAGAGGAGAGGAGAGAAGGGGGAGAGAGAGAGAGAGGAGAGAGAGAGATAGGGAAAGAGTGAAGAGAGGAGAGAAGGGGGAGAGAGAGAGAGACAGAGAGAGAAGAGAGAGATGGTGAAGAGAGGAGAGAAGGGGGAGAGAGAGACAGAAAGAGGGAGACCCAGCACAAATAGGGAAGAAGTCTCTGAAAAAAGAACAGAAAAAAAGAAACAGAAAGAAGAAAGAAAAAGAGAAAAGTTACCCCCGACTCCAAACTAGGTCAGCATAATCTGCCTGTGCTTCCTGCCTGTGGGTCCGCAGAGCAATCCTCCTCACCCAGACTGGAGCCGTCTCTGGAGCGGGTCCAACCCGACTCCGGGGTACATCCGGCCCTGGGTCCAATGCTGTCTGGTCTCTGGGCCGGGACCCTGGCTCTGTCCCCTGTCCAGTCCTGGAAGGAAAGAGGTGAGTGCTGAGGAGAATGCACATTGTCTGCGTCCTGTGCCCAGACCCAGGACGGGGCAAACGTTGACTTTGCGCCGCAGCCAAACACCGCATGCATGCCAACATGCAAAGTGACCATTGTGGGCTTGTATCTTGCACAGTGACATTAAAGTTGAACCTAATCCAGTGCATGAGAGATGGAGACCTAGAGAAACACAGAGAGAGAGAGAGAGAGAGAGAGAGAGAGAGAGAGGGGTACTGTGGTATCATGGCACAACACTAAATAAATAGCCCTGTTGCTAGATACACTGAAGCATCTGTAATTACTTTTGAGCAATGCTGAGTGATTACTGGTGCAGTCAGCGGAAAAAGGCCCTCTCTAAATATAGCTTGAAACTTTTAACCTGTTTTTTCCACAAATTCGCACTCATGAACTGGCCGACAGAATAAGATTTATCTGTGAAACATAAGACTTGCAATTTAGCCTGAAGGGGCTGGTTGTGTGTTTGTGTGTGTGTGTGTGTGTGTTCTGGTAGGTTGAGGGTTACATTTTTGGTTGGTTTGTTAGTGTAGGAGGCTCTTCATGGCTCGGGGATCAGTCAGTGTCGGCGTGCATGTTTTATGTGCGCCGTTTTTTTCGGCCTCTTTCACATGCAGGCCTTGACTAATGTCACATTCTTTAGCCATTAGTGACAGACACACAATACGAATCGCCGACAGGCCCCTCTGGAAATGATGGCCACAGCACCCAGCACCCAGCACTCACCCCAGTGGGGGCAAACAAGAGAAGACAGCACATTACAAAGAGCTCACATCAGCCCCCGTCATCAATTAAGGACACCGTATCGCACACAACTGCAGGTGAGTAATGCCATATTCTTGTGTTTGGGTTCTGAGTGAGCATGAGTGTGAGCATGTGTGTGTGTGTGTGTGTGTGTGTGTGTAGGTGGGGGTGATGCTCGCAATTAGGTAATGGCAAAAAAAAGGGGCCAGGGAGAAAATATGTGTCATTTGGGTGCAGGCAGGAGAGGCAGATGCTTTGTGCAATCGCCCACACACCCCTTCCCTGCTCTCCCTATGAACATGATCCCCATCACTAGGGGGATCAAGGAGACTTTACTGCCCCACCGCCACCCCCTTCACCTCGGCCTCCTCTCCTGCCCACCTCCACCCTGGAGAAAACATGTCTCAGAAGGGTCTGACTCACTGTCTGCACTGAAGGCCAACCACATCAAACCTGAAGGGCCCAAACACCCCAAAACACTAGCCCACACAGGGCAGGGACACAGAGAGGAGGGGTAAAGTGAGGACTGTGTGTGTGTGTGTGTGTGTGTGTGCGTGTGAGTGTGTGTCTGAGTGGTGTTCCCCAATCCAACCATCAACTCAGTTCCAGGAGTTTGCTATTTAGGTTACATGGTAAATGAAGCAGTTTACCTCCCCACCCCCCCCACCCCGTTTCCAGTCCCATAGGTGCCCCGTGAACAACCCAAAAAACCAACCCAACCCAACCCCCCCCCCCCCCAAACCGTTCCCTGACCCGAACTACCAGCACTCCGTGCCTGTACCAACAGCAGAGGAAGTGCATCGTTACTCTGGCAAGACTGGCTGGCGTCAGCCCGCAGGTCACAAGGGCATAGTAGATTTAGCGTGTCATTCGGGGGCGAGGGGATAGGCCAGAGTTTTAGCCAAAGACGCTCAGCTTCCCCTCAGGAGAGGGGGAAGAGAAAAAACACCCTGCAGTCTCTGTCCAGGTTTGCTGAGTGACTTATAGCGTGCTGGGATTCCCCTCTTTCTCTCTCTCTCTCTCTCTGGCGGATGTGTCCCTTCTCTTTTTTTCCTCTCTTAAAATGTTTGTCAGTCTGGCTGGATGCAGGGGCTTGTGTGGAGTTTTCTCCCTAGTCATCATACTGCCTTTCTCCCCTCTCTCTCTCTCACTCCCTCTCTTCCTCTTTATCTCTTAGTCTCCCTCTCCTGCTGGTGTCCACCTGCGGTCTTGCTTGGACATGCACATGTGCTGTCCATGTGTCAGCGAGACTGCTGGTGCTGGAGTGTTAGCGTTAGCTCGGGTGGAAAGCCTGGCAGGTGTGTGCAGGTGTTCCACCAGTCACTCACCACGTCTGCCCATGAATCTGCCAACCCCTCCCCCTTGAGCACACACACACACTAAAAACCCATTCTGGAGGCACCGGAACAACTGACACATCTCCCGTCACCACTTAGCAACAACACAGACAAAGTGAACACAAGTTTTTTTTACAAACATAAATTATTTTATTGAAAGCCCGTAGGTCACTCGTACAAAAAGTGTAGAAATATAAACCATGTCAAAAAATCTTTGTGATTGCCAAAACAGATTGCACAGCATTTCCATAGTTACTCCCATGTATAAATTACAGTTTTTTTGTTTTAAAAAAGGCACTTACACAAGCAACTGACTATCTTTGTGTCTTGACTTGGCATTTTGGCTTGCTTAGGGACAGAAGAGACGGCAGGAGTTGTAATTTATCCTATTAACAGCCTCTTTCTCTCTCTCTCTCTGTCTGACATTCGCCAAAAAGAGCCACAAACAGCATTTTAAGACAAGCATGGACATTTTGCACACATACAATACTAGGGTCATGGAACCTATTTTTGGTTTGAAAACCCACACTAGAGCATACTGCAGAAATATGTCAGAAAAAAAGTATTTCTGTCTGTGTGCAGTATAAGCGCTCAAACCTCTACACAAGGAGCTGTGCATGAAGACACAATGATTTAACATGGACAGCAAAACTGAAAGTAAAAAAATAGCATTGCTGGAATATTAAATGAAATCTCCAACCGTATGGAGAAAACCATATGAAATGCATCTCTTTCCTGACCTCTTTCTTTCATTAAAAAAAGTACCAAAGTACCACGGATGTTTTGGGCCCGTTTGAAGTTCTGGCCACCGGATCCTGTTGCCCTGTGGCTGCTGGGCGGAGCAGCAGGCAGCGGCGTCGGCGGACAGGAGGGCCGACGGAGGGGCCGGGGTTGTGGAAGAGGTCAGGGCTAACGCATCTGTCAGCGCCCCGCCTCCACTGCACCGCAGTGGGGAGACAGCTGTCTCAATACGTCCCTGGAAGTGTGTGGAGCTTGGTGAGAGATGACCCCCACTCTGCATACATACGGCACTAACACACACAGACACACACACACACACACACACTCTCTCTCCAGCAGCTGCACCGTCACAATCCCGGACCAGCCGGCACCGAGTGGCATCCTGGGAACAGACTGAATGCCCAGCTGCCCCTCACCCTTACCCCCCTGCCACCCCAAATCCTCCCCAAAATCCCCCTTGGTGCACGTATGATTATATATATCTACTGGCATCTGTGGTATAGTGTCCAGCATAAACCTGGACTAGTGCACACTGTTTCATCAAGGCACTTGACCACCACTGGTGCTGCCACTATTCAGTGCAACCTGACCCTCATTCTCTCTCTGGGCCGCATGGGCTGAAGTTCAGCATACCAGCAGTGGCGTGGGAGTAAATCAGATTAACAGTAGTCTTTCCATCTCTCTCTTCCTCTCTCTCTCTCTCTCTCTCTCTTCTGCTCCTCTATGTGGAGGGGCAGCAGCCGGAGACGCTGTGTTTGTGCAGCAGGGACATGCGACTGAACGTGCGCGAACAGGTACCGCACTGGTACTTCTTGACCTCCGAGTGCGTCTGCAGGTGGGCGCGCAGGTTAGAGCGGTCCGCGAAGGCTCGGTTACAGTGGGGACAGGAGAACGGGCGCTCGCCTGTTTGGAGAGAAATAAAGAAACCATGTTTTGGTCAGTGACTTGTGTTGGGGGTCAATTCAAGGTGGAAACCAAAATTACTGCAATACAACTGCCTACACTGTGATACCATGTTAACGCCATCTGGCGTGTGGACTGGTCATCTCACCTGTGTGTGTGCGGATGTGTCCTCTGAGCAGCCACGGTCGAGAGAAGGCCTTGCCGCAGGTGGTACACACGCAGGGCAGTGTGTGCGAGCGGATGTGCATCTTGAGGGCGCCCAGGCTGGTGTACTCCTTGGGGCAGTGTTTGCAGTGGAAGCTGGAGCGGCCGGACGAAGGCACTGTGGTCACCACCGCTGACGCTGTGATGGCGGAAGCTGTCAGGGCCGTGTCGGCCCGCCCGCAGTGGGTCAGCTGGTGTCGGGAGAGGGCCTGGGGGCTGCTGCAGGTCTTGCCACAGTGGGCGCACTGGAAGCGCTCCGTAGGGTCCGGGCTTGGGGGGTCCGACGTGCGCCCCTCGTCTTCATCCCCACTGCTACTGCTGCTGCTGCTGCTGCTGCTGGAGGGGGAGCTGAGGTCCAGGGGGGCTGTTGCGGAGGGGGTGGTTGGGGACACTGGGGCGAAGGACAGGGGCATGGCCATGTCCCACACCAGTCCTGCTGCGTAGCTGGGCACCACTGATCCATTCTCTGTGGGCAGCTCTGCTGGTGGAAACCTCTCAGGAACTACTGCGAAGAGTGGACCTAGAAAAGAATAATAACATAATTGATTAATTTACTAACTAGGTTAATGCTTAGGGTAAAAAAATACCCATGTTGGCAACATGGAATATAAGTATGCATCTTGTGCATCCAAGCAGGAAGCAATGATGTCATGTTAGCAGAATGAGCTGCTAAACCTTTGCTGTCATAAAAAGTTCTCTCTCTCTCTCTCTCTAGTTTATAAAAGGGCTTCGGGGTGTAGCGTCATAGTATGCGCTTTAATCATCAAAGAGAAATCGATCTTCGTTTCAAGCCGCACTATGGCGTGATGTAATGACATGTTTAGTCCTCTGAACAGACTAACTCTGCTCTTGCGCTTGCGTATTAAACAAACAAGAAATTAAATACTCTAAGAACAGTTTATTTTAATGTCAGCCTACTATAAATTTACCATGACAGCTTTAGTTTTCAAGCAGTTATTCCATACTCACCATTTTGACTTTCCAGTTCACTGTAGTTTGGTTTCTTGTTAGTAAAGTACTTCTTGACGAGGAATGAACGAGGCATTTTGGAAGTATTTTTCTGAGCTATTGACGCGGAATAACTTTTCCTGCGTTTAGCGTGTCTCAAATCTCAGCTCCTTCTCTCCGCAGATATTGAAGATCAGATAGTTAAAAAAAGAGAGAGCTCTCCGCCGGTCACCACAAATTTCACAATCAACCAAAAAAACACAAAAAACAATTCCTCAACGAACTTCCAGAATACTAGACAATCCAGGTCGATGGGAACATCACCTGTGAATCAGAAGGCACATCTACACAGGACCCATACGTCCCCTTCATATACCAGAGGGGGCTGAGAGGGGGGCAGGGGTGTAAAGTCATGTCCCCGCCCCACAAGACGCCCACCTAACAGGAGACGTGACGACCACATGGGTCCTGCCTGCAGGTGCCCTAGGGGAAATCTCTGCACATCGCCTGGAACCATTTGCAGCCACTAACTAGCGCTATTGATTGAGATCTTTAGCCCTTAATTGACTTGCTATTACACGTTGCACATTTCCAGAGCAGGATTAACCTACGCTTCGATCAAAAGATACGTTTTAGGGGTACGATTAAGCAGCATTTAAAATAAAACAGACTTAAACTGCATAGACTGACTATAAACGTGTTTGTTTATATTTCGTTTAATGCTCTATTTCAATTTGAGCTAAACCAGCTGAGGAACTGAATACGACATTACATTGCAGCGTCCTCTGTCGGAATTATGTGGAAAACTATTAGGCTACATTTATAAGTGTATATCACAATCAATGTTTGGATATCAAGTGTAGCATGATATGACACTCTGAATCACTGTTGCTCATTTAGGCTTTTGCAGGATCTGCTAGCTACTCCATAAAAACGACATGAGTACCAACTATAAATGGTATAAATGGTCACACATTAATGTATACACCCCATGGGGATTGTCTGTTTATGTCCATACCGTAAAACCGTCAGGCGTTTTATATGGTAACACGATTGGATTCGGTTATTGGTACAAAGCAGCTCATTTAGTTCTCACAGAAAGAGAGACTTTTACAAGTGCCTCACAGACAAGACCACCATTTTTCTCCTTAACCCCCACACAAAGAGGCATGCTCTCAATTCATTTTTCCTCCCTGAAACGCTGCGGGACTTCGGCAGACCCACAGCCTCGCATGAAAAGAAGCGCTGTTCCACCGCATGTGCGCGCAGCGGGCAGGGGGTAAAAATTAACTGGGCTCCAGTGAACAATATCGCGTTGTTAAGGATGATCCCCTAAATTGATTCAGATTATTTGAAATTAGTACATTTCTGTTGCTGCAAAGTGAAACAAGGGTCAAAATGCCTTGGATCCACATTAGATACGTCGCTCGCAAAACATATCCTGCCTAATTATGAGGGCATTTTCAACTTATTGTGACATTCAATGTGCCGATCAAGTGGGAATGTCACGGTTTTAAGTGGCCCTATACAGCACTCGAAAAGCGCGAAGCTACGAATGCCATCGGTGGTCGACCCAGAGCTGGGGAGAGTGGGCCTACACCTGTCTGAGTGCACTATTGTTCGGGCGCGTTGGAATGTCGCGGCATGTTGGAGAGTTCACACATCGTTCATGCGTTCACGCCGACGCCGCGGAGACTGGGGTGAGGAGAGCGAGCCTGCTGTAAAAGTAATTACACACAACACAGACGTGGCCTATTTCGGGAAAAGACCCGCACAATAATGTCAACGGGTATGATTGGCAAACTACACGTTTCTTTTAAACATCTAATAGGCTACATTCATTATAAAACTATTTTCAGCATGAATGAATTTGCTTATTTTTACACGATTTATCAAATGTATTGATACCCTTCCTATTTTGCAGAACATTTTAGCTTGCGTCCGAGCATTGCAGTGGCACTTTACCTGTGAATGTTCAAATCCCACATAACAATAGACGCTTTCTAAATACAAAGGATGTTCACGTGGATAAAAGAATCTCAGGTTGAATGGTCTGAATGATTAGCAGGCTATCACAATTACACTGATGTGGTCTACAGCTTTCCCCATTCACACTTATACCGACATCAATGCATTAGTAGCCTATTGCAATTGTTTTGCAACTGTGCTTTGGTTGATGGAGGGGACTGCTACATTATTTTTTTCAAACTGAATAAAAAGTTAAATAAAAACTTAAACCGACTATTTTCACGAGACAGTATTTAATTTCAACCCACTTAATGGAGGTCCATGTCCATGCAAAATATGGGGAAATTGTGAAAGTTTTGTCAAATACCAATGTTGTTAGTTCAAAGATGCAGCCCATGACATTTTAATCAATGTATTCTACAGACATCAATTAAATGAAACTTATGTGGCACCTGCATAATTTTCTGCATTCGTATGCCTTTCCACATTAGAGTGGAGCCACAGGTTGTGTTTTCTGACCAAGCTTAGATGTGACCTCATGACACTGAGAGGCCGAGGACGCAAACCATAAAAATGTTCTGTGTTGGGAACAGATGTTCTCCTTGTGTTGCCCAAGGGAGCGAGCACGTCTCCCACAAAGGCCATGAAAAAGTCTATTTAGGCAGTCTGAGTCAGGGTGTCTCCTGACTTCTCCACAGTCATTGGGGCTGTTTCAAGGGAGGTGAGGAACGCTCTGCAGTGCAGTCCACGGGTGTAAATATATGCATCCCACTGGAATGTTTTTCCAACTGGGGTACACGCAAGGTGCACTCCCGTTGCCTAAAGCAGTCTTGCCATAGCTTGTGGAATGCATTCTGTATACTTTTCAGCAGCCAAGTTAAAATTCCTGTCAGTGTGGCTTCACATCAGCTGGTCGGTTTGCATTATACTCTCTTCTAGTATGTTACAAAAGGTAGACAGGTAAATGTTCATATCAGGTTTTCGTATGCTGTAGTGTTTTAGACTGTAATTGTAACTGTAATATGCATCTCAGAGCAGAACAGGTGAGATATTCACCAGAGGGGAGTAGCCTAGATCCAAATAGTTTGTTTTAGTGTGAAGGGTAATGAATGATGTCAGCTGGCTGCAACTTTCTCCCTTCTTCTTTATCTGTCTGCCCCTTCACTGCCCCCACCCACCCCCATCTCTGAGTTTGGAACAAATTGGGTAAATCACCCCTATGTACAGGCGTCAGCAAGATCACTTGACATGGGGTCACTAACCTAACTAGTCCTGAAATAAAAACATATATGCAGCTCTATCTCTCTCTCTCTCTCTCTCTGTGTGTGTGTGATAGAGAGAGGTATGATAAGGTTTTTTTGGAGTGGCATTTGGGAATTGTTGTATCTATTCTGCTGTTTTGCCTGCCTTGACATGTCAGCGTGTGAATGTGATGTCATGACATCTGAAAAATAATATTTGTATAAGCCAATCAAATGAAATATTGTTTGAGGCTACAGTCACCAAAACATATTTGTAATGTATCATTTAAATCGCTCCAAAGGATGCAAACCCCAACAGTCTTGCAGTCAGTTTTAAACTGTGTGATTTTCAAAGCTTTCCCTCACAGAAAGACAGTCTACAGTCTACAGTCTGTCACTCGAAATGACCCCGGTCTTTAGTTTTAAGTATCCGGCCATTAAGAGAAAGACACATGCATGCACCCACATGCAAGCAGAGCGCTGGTTCACCCACAGTGTAAAAAGGCAAAGTCATCATGTTATTGGCCCCATAATGATGAAAGTGCAAGATTTTAGTGTCCCTCTGCACAGCAGTGGTGCTGCTCTTTGCTGGAGGAGGTTAGGACAGGGAGGAGAGCCTTTATCTCTGGCCTGGCCGAAACAGCAGGGGTTAGATAAGGTAGGCTCTGTACGGGGAGAATCCCTCTGGAATTTAAGCTCTACCATATGGGGGAATCTCCGCTCGGTGAGAAGCCAGGAATTCACTTAATGATCCCTCACTTTAAGAGAGTGCGGGGGCTTTACCCTCACATCCCCTCCCCCAAGTGCCCCCCTAAGAGAGAGGGAGAGAGAGAGAAAAAAAACAACAAACCAGTCTGTTTACATCATTTGGGTTCACTCTAATTCGGTTGGCACTTCGGATCAAGTATTTAGCAAGTCCCTTATTAGTGGAATACTGCAAACAAACATGTTGTTATGACTTCTCTTTTAACTACTGAACTGTATAAATGGAATGGTATTTTTTTAAGTCCACATGAAGGCACTCAGGTGAAAGTACACATAAATGTCATCCATAATGGGAGCCGCAGCTAAGCTTAATGGGCCCCTTTGAGAAGAGTAGCCCTACTCTACTGCAGGAAGAATGCTTTTAAATCTGAAAATAAATGTATTTCTTTACTGACACCTATACATTTATAGTTTAAAGAGCACAAGGAGTTTGTGATATATAGGCTGAATAAATAGACCTAAGATGTGTTTTCATTCGCATTCACACACAGCCTCAAACGGCACCTTTTTATCCTCCCTCCGTCCCCCAGACACACTATCCAGGATAGCTTACAGATACTGCATGCATAATCAAAACTCTAGGCCTACATTAACATTATGATTAGACCAAACTACCTGAGGGCCTTGTTTTGAATTTTAAATTTCAAAAAAGAGCTATTATGAAAAATAACAGACAGAAAGATAAAATACATCACAGCTATCATGCTACCATGACAACAGGCAGTTGAACTTTTAGGGACCGTGTGTGTGTGTGTGTGTGTGTGTGTGTGTGTGTGTGTGTGTGTGTGTGTTTTCAGTCCTAGCTCATATCTCCCCTTTCAACATGAACACATCAAAACATCTCTCTGCTCCTTGACTACCTTGGCTCTTTGAACTGCCTCACCAAATGGATACGCAGGAGCCATCAACAAGAGGACACAGCTGGGCCATTGCAGAGGTTGGCACGTATGACCATACTATTAGGCTACTGTATGAAGCCTAATTAATTTACAGTCATTAAAATCTTGTTTCATTGAGATTTAAAAAGATATTCAAATATTATATAATTAGAATGTTTTATTAGGACAGCGGGGGCCTGCATTTAAAATGTCAAACGAATTAATTCAAATGTTTGCGAATTAATTCTAAAATGACGTCAGAACCGGCAAAAGTCGATTTAACAAGTAGCATACAAACTGCATGTGGAACGTATAGCCTATGATGTGGATCTGAATTGTATTCGATTGCTCATATTCAATGCTGCCTTTAAATTACAAGATACTGACTGTTAGAAACGATATTGTGTTAAAATAAAACTGATCCGAGAAGCTATAGCCTATAAGTTAACCTTACAAAGCTGCAGTGAGGGGAGTTCTCTTCTCATTGTGAAGACTCACGCGCACGCACCTGCCAGCATTGATTCATATTTCTGAAGCCGCCGAGAAAGAACAGATGTTTATGCGGGTAAGTGTTTTTCCTCGATCTTCCGGTGCACATTTTTTACATGTCACACATTTTTACATGTACAACTGAAATGAGAATCTGTATATTATATGACTTTGATATGAACTAATATGAATGCATGTCCTTAATGTCATTGATCCTAAATTCGCAGACTAATTATTCGCTTTGGAATCATAGTGTTCGGGTGTAATGTCATCAATCTCCATATTATTTTAAGTCCATTTAGCAGTATGTGAATGAGGATGGTGTTTTGTACATGAAACTTGAGAAAGGACTATTTTTGACATCTTATTGGCCATAAAATAAAATGACAAACACTACAAAGCTGATTCTAAAACTCATGTATTATTTTCTAACAGGTAAATGGCAGTGGACAATGGAAAAATAGCAGTCATCATTATATAGTTAGCTATGCATATTTCCAGACATTTAAAGCAACACAAAAGAGTTTTTTGTACCTTAAAATAATGTTTCCAAAATCGTTTCAGTGGTTCATCAACTTGTAACAGGGTGAACGGCACTTCTGCATTCGCTTCGCAGCCCTCTATCGGCTATAACCACACTATGTAAGTTTGCCAGATCGGGTAGCGGATCTGTAGTTCGATGGAATGAGACATAAGAGACTACAAATTTGACTTGCGTTTGATGTCGTAATACATCGTACTTTCATAAATCATGCAACATATTCTACCTTGTCTGTGGACATTGTTATTTGTAAAGCCGGTGCTGGATAAACAAATAGTGTGCGTGCGACAGAGGGAAAGTTCTTTGGTGTTGCTTTAATACAAAGTTTTTTTCTAATGGAAGGCAACCATGCAGAGTAATCATACAGCTGCCTCCAGTCATTATGAGGTGCTGAGCATCTCCCTGATGTCTCTTCTGGCTGTGATCATTACGGTGGGGAATGTGCTGAGTTTGACCGTGCTCCTGGGCTCCAGACGTTTCCGCACTCCTCAGGGATACCTCAAAGTGTCCCTGGCCTCAGCGGATCTGGCGGTGGGTGTTGCCGTGGTCCCGTACTCAGTTTACAACGAGGTTGAGGGTTTGATGACCTCGCGGGGTCAAAGTTCAAGAATAGGCTCCAACATTTCTGCTGAGGTTGTGGCGGTATCGGAGGGCTTTCAGCCTTGCTTCGTTATGGGGCCCGTGTTTGCAGGGTGCACCTTAGTGTCCATCACCACCATCTTCCTGCTGTCACTGGAGCGAGCCATCACCGTCCTCAGACCACTGCAGAAGAACATGATTGTGACCAAAGAGAGGACCGTAGGCCTCATCGCACTGACCTGGCTTGTGTGCTTCTCCCTAGCCGTGACTCCTCTGCTCATGTCCGAGGACATAACATTGGAGTTTAGCTCCTGCAGTAAGATGTGTAACTACGCCCCCTGCCCAGTGGGTCAGCACCATCACCCTCACAATGACAGTTCCAGCCCAGTGGCCAACATCATGCTCGTGTTCCCCATTTTCGACTTCGCCATCCTGGGCGCCACCTGTGTGGTCAACGCCGTCACCTTCTCCGCCGTGCGGCGCTTCTGCCGGGCCCGGGCACAGGAGGCCGCCGCCAGGATGCCCATGTCGAACGGGCCGTCCTTCTCAGACATCCGCGCCGCCAAGACCATCTGTGTCCTGACAGGGCTTTTCTGCGCCTCCTTCATGCCCGTGGCCGTGCTGGTGACGGCCAGCGTGCTGCTGGGCGGCCGCTGGTGCCGCTTCTCCCTCTACGCCTTCTGGATCCTGACCTGCAGCAGCGGCTGGAACGTGCTCATCTACAGCGCCCGCGACAGACTCTTTCGCCAGCGCGCCCTCGAGCTCCTGTTGGGCCGCCGGCTGGTGGACAGGCAGAAGACAGTGGGCAGAGGGAGACGAGGGTGCAGGTGGGCACAGAGAAGGCACCACCACCACCACCACCCTGCCGCTGATCGCTGCCGCATGGGAGGGTGTTTCACGGTGGTGGGTGACATGCCGGTCCCAGAGTTGGCCCGGGCTTGCTCCTCATACCAGGTGGACCCCACCACACGGCATGAGCTGACCTTAACTACTCTCCCCGTGGACGGATCTTTCATCCAGTACTCACCACAGTGCAGCCCATGCTCCACACACCTGCTAAGGGTGAACCGGAGCTGATACACAAAGGGTTTTGTATGTTGTATGAAGTAGTTTCATTTGTTAATTAATTCATTTCTTAATATGTAATCGACAATATATTTATCTGCCCGGTGTATCACCATTTGGTCAGTTTACATCAGAATTGTGTAATATATGGCTAATGTATCTTTACTTAGTTATCTATCACTGTGTTCTAAAGCATTACAGAGCTGTTTTTCTTTAATCCCACTTGTAACATAATCCATAATGAAAGAGAGTGACTCCTTATAGATAGTATACATTACAATGTTGTAAAGTAGTTATTTATCTCTGTGTGTTCACTTGTTCTGTCTCTGTGCTTGTAACATGTGTCACCAACATCCTGGCTGTGATTTAACACGGCTCTTACCTCCCTCAGCTTTTGCCCCTCGCTTGTGATATTCTACGCCGCAGGTCCAGTTTCTGTTTATCTAGGCGTCACTGTAGATATGAAGTTTAAAAAGCACTGTGCTGGTGGGGTGCCAGTGGCGTGCAGTGACTTGAGGGGTCGTCTTTGCTGTCAGCCATCTTAAGCCAGGCTGGATGAGACGCAACACCTGCTGCCTGGTCTTTGATGTCTGATCTTGTCCTCTGCATGTGCCACGCATAACATTAAACACTTGTCAGTCAGGGCATTGAGCTCTGAGTATTTGTTTATGGAGGGACTGAGCGAATGGCACGGTGCATGAACCGTCCACCTATGTCACAATGGGACATAAAGTTCATGCGTTGTCAGCTAGTAAAAACAACATTGTTGAAATAAATTATATAAATGTTTTATGAATGCCTATTCTTATGTTCCATAATCTCCCACGCCAGCAAGCCATACAAGCATGTCACACCACCATGTCTTTACACAGTGAAACTACATCCCTATAGAGAAGTGGTCCTAACTATACTGTTTGGTCTAAAAGTAAGATAAAACACAAGAACGACCTAGAATCATTGTGTAGGCTGCATTATTTTTTTTACACCAACATAAACACATAAACTGCTGGATACATGCAGTGTTTGGTTTTGTGATAATATCATTGTCATCATTCCATATATCCACCCTCCCCTCATGTTTCACAGGCCTAAAGTTGTATGCAGGAATATTCAAAGCTGTTGTATATCACCATCTACTGGTTTTCCAACTATAGTACATGCTTTGCCAGTTGCCACTAGATGCCAGTAGAGCTCAATATCTGGTAAGGATGATGTCAATATTGAAGGGCAATGCTTATTAGGTGCTGGTGTATGAAAACAAACAGTTTTGAGAAGAGTTGTTGTTCGTTAAAAATATAGATTATTTAATTTGGGGAGACATGATCACTACATATGAATTGTCGTTACTGTTTCAACAGGAAAAGTATTTGTGAAGTGTTTATATAGTGGACAGATTGCAACACACAGACAAACAGAGAGAGAGAGAGAGAGCGAGCAACTGTTAAATTGATGTCTTTCTTACATACATTAGAAGAAACATTCACAACAATGACAAATTAATTAATTGACCAACATTTTATCTGAAAGCCTTTTGTACTGCCGCCATTGCTATGTTTTTTGTGTTACTACAACTATTTATAACCCTTTGGACGCTTTGTTTTCCTTTCATGTCTCTCACATTGTTTCGACGGAAATGTAGACAGTGACGTGATCAACTCAACCTCAGCAGCTTGTTCACACCCAGAGGTGTGCCAGGCATCTCATTCACCAATAGCTCTTTATTCATCATGGCAATTAAAACAGAACAGACATGCCATGGCTTGTTGCATGCTAGGAATGCGAGCAGCAGGCTCTTGTGCCATGCTACCGTCTACATGACAAGGAGGACACACAAAAAAGGTCATTGGTGTTTTCGAACAGCCTATCACAGAACAAAGTTGGCCTGCCATTGCCATGGTGATTAGATGACACCATTGTTGATCTATAGCCTGGGTGTCTTCATACCCAAGCAGGTTATTTTCCCCTCTGGCTGCAGGCACTCAGGGCAATGTTTTGCCGTGTGGGTATTTGGCAGTTTGCCTTGGGCATGCCTTAGGCCAACCCGAACTTGTTCGGACATTTGTCATCGGAGACAGAGAACGTGTTGTAGCTGTGAAATTAGGGTGAGGAATTAGAGGAAAACAACCGAGACACGAACACAACAATGTTACAAGAGGACACACGTCGCAATGTGTCACAGTTTGACGCAAGTCAATAACCAGACTGTGTGCTTTGCATGTTTTAAACGGCCTTGTTGCAGGATGATGAAACATTGCATCACCCACTGACAGTGCAAGACAAGTACTATAGTGTCTGTCTGTAATACAAAATGACCCACGTTCGTCAAAGCAAACAAGGCAGCAGCACTAAAAGCAAAAAAATGCCATCACTTCGGCTGGAACATGAGGAAGGCACAGCCAGACTGTGGGTCAGAGTCTGACCGTGGTTTGAGTGTATATATGGCAGAGGGGGCAGTGATTGGGTGAAAGTTGACGCTCCTCACCTGGGTCAGAAAATGTCCCACTGGCAGTTTCAGATGTGAAAAATTGTCAGGTATTCACTGTGTCCTGACAGACTTGAGTTATCTGAGGCAGAGCTCTAATGTTTCACATCGCGGTGACGAGGGGAGAGGTCAAGTCGCCCCGTGGGACCTGATACGTCTAGCACCAGCTCAGCTGATCGGTATAACCGTCCTCTTTCACTGCATATGAGCAGGGCCTTTGCTACAGCACCAGCTCAGCTGATCGGTGTAACCATCCTCTTCCACTGCATATGAACAGGGCCTTTGCTACAGCATCTATGATCTCTCTACTATCTAACATAAATAGGGATTTTATGTGGTCTAATAATGGTCTGCCTGATGCAGCCGTCAGTTAATCTCGAGCATTAGTGGTCCACTGGTGTGTACTGATGGGCAGTGGCTCTATGATCATCAGTGGATGGATACCTCTGATATAAAGTGTTAATACACTTGTAATAGAACACTTGTGTAGTGGTATGAATAAAACGTCTGGCTACACAACTTAGACACTTGTCTTATTGAGCACCTGGGCAGCATCACAGCTAGGGGGAAGGGGGGGCAGAGTGCAGTGCACTTGTGCCAGCTAGACGGGAGCCCTTGGCTGAACCATCAGTAACTGGAGATGATAGACGGGTCGGGATATTTCAGGCCTTGGCATAGAAGGGTTATGCAATCTTAGGCCTGGGTTCGTCCCACGTGGCACTGAGCCCTCGACCTTTGAACTTTTGGGCTCACAATCCTTAAGCTCGTCACATTCCTCTCTCTCTCTCTCTCCCTCTCCCTCTCTCTCTCTGTCTGTGTCTGTCTCTGTCTGTCTCTCAGTCTTTCGCTCTCTCTCTCACTATCTATGTTTGTGGTTGTGTGTGTGTGTTTGTGTGTGTGTGTGTGTGTATGTGTGTGTGTGTGTATGTGTATGTGTGTGTGTGTGTTTGTGCGTGTGTACATAATTATATGTGCGCATAAAGTATCAGGAAGACAGAAGCACCAGATACATAGAGCAGAATAAAAGAATAGAAGGTATAGACCCTTTCAAGAGAGTTCCATTATCAGCATCATAATAGTTGCTGAAATCTCATCTTCTGTCCGTGCATCTGGTGATCACTTTGGGGAGCTAGGGCAAAAGGTTAGAGCCAGAGGAGGAACAGATAGCACGTATGAGAGAGAGAGAGTGGAGGAGAGAGAGAGAGTGAGAGGGAAGAGAGAGAGTGAGGGAGTGAGGGAGAAGGGGAAAAGAGAGAGAGGCGACAGAGTGAGTGTGAAAGGGGAGACAGAGAGGAAAAAGGGGGGAGGAGAGAAAAGAAAGAGGAGAGCGAGAGAGTGAGTGAGAGAGAGCAGCGCTCTCTCATCAACTAAGATGTCCTAATCCACCACAGGGATTAAAATAGCCCACTCGTTAAGTTTCATAACATTCCCCTGTGGAAGTGTGCAGCGTGGGCCTGGCTGGTGGAACATATCCCCCAGCGAGCACAGTCTGTCCCTGGGTCCCAGAAACATTGGCCGGCCAAAGCCAAGGACACCCTCACCGTGGCTGTTTGTGTTGGCCTTGTAGGGACACACACATAGAGGTCAGCCCCGGGTGGACATGGAAGAGGACCAAAGTTAGACTTGGACTCTAGTGCATTAGCAGGGTAGTGCTCTCAACTCAACTGAGCGGTCAGAAAATATTCCTAGTCTTTCTCTTGGCCACTTGTCCTGTGGTTTTCAGTGTCCACTTCCTTTTTCCTCTCCTTTGATCCCTACATCCTATTAATATTACACGCCCCCCTCTCTCTCTATCTCTTTATCTCTTTTTCTCTCTCTCTCTCTCTCTCTCTCTCTCTCTTGCTTTCTCTCTCTCCATCTCTCTGCTCCCTGCTGACATTATCTTTTCAATTTAGTTGAGACCTTAAGTCCCGCTGCGTCCCCTTGATCCTGATCTCTGCTGATCTCAGGCCTGTGTCCGCCGGGTGGGAGAGGGATCAGGCTCTGTGGCTGAGTGAAGCAGAGCCGAGCAGACAGACAAACAGACAGAGAGAGAGAGAGAGAAAGAGAGAGAGAGAGTGACACACACACACAGGAAATAGCAAGGCCTTAAAAGGGATGGAGACAAAGAGGAGCTGGAGTCTTACTATTATTATTATTATTGAAGTGCCCATGGGATGATGTCTGAACAATGGCTCCAGTTAACTCATTGCTGCCATGGCGTTGCCATAGTTCTCCAAATAATGTCCTGAACTGTGTGTACTGCATTGTACTTTGTGCATACCGGTATGCGCCAACAAAGATAAACTGGAACATTTCGACTTCCATAAATATACACAGAACTCTTTGTCCTCGTAATTTCACATATGACAAAAACACTGAGCTATGTGACAGTTTGGACAGGTTGTTTGCAAGGAAAGATGATGAAGATCAATGATATAAAAGGAAGTGAGAGTGTTTGGCAATTTTGTTTATGCTTGGGTAACATGAGTACAGATGTCCTGCAAGACAACATTATAAAAGAGCTCATAGTTGATAATGTTTTTTATGTTATATGCTATCTACTGTAGGCCTGTCTTTATATAGTCAAGTGCATCAAGTTCAGTTTAGATTAGCAGCACACTTGACTGCCTAGCGTGTTGGCATCTGTATGGAAGTCTGTCTTGCTAAAACTAGGTCTGAAAACACCACAACACCACAACTTTTTTTTTTTTGCTAATTTCGTTTTGGACACAACATCTGGGACGATAGGTCAATAGGGGCAGTTCAGTTCACAGGGTTTGTGAGGAACAGGCAGTCTTCTCCACAGGTCCACAGTCACAGAGTCTGGAATGACGTAACAGTTTCAAAAGCAGGGAGTCGAGGCTGACTCCGTGTCACAGTGCCCCAGTGCTGAAACATGTTTTTCTTCAGATAGACTAACAGAGGCCTAGGCTGTAGCTATGTGATAGTGTGGAGGAATAGACCAACTCTATTGACTAATCTGTCATGAGTAACCGTTTTATCATGACACCGCACCCTGTCAAGAGAGAGAGAGAGAGAGAGAGAGAGAGAGCAAGAGAGAGAGAGAGAGAGAGAGTGTGTGTGTGTGTGGGGGGGGGGGTATGGGTATGGTTGAGGAGGAGGAGGGACAACATCAGAATGAAAACAAACAGAAAAAAAGGAGAAAGGCCTATGTGAAAGTGAGAAAAAAATATCACTGGCAGAAATAATGACAAATACTGTAATAAAAAATAATTGTGAGTCTCCAGAGAGGAAATACATTCTGAATGTCTATCATAGCCAGACAGGAAACTATGCAGTATAGAGGGACTGTGAACATAACAATATCTTGCAGAATTTGGACCTCTTCCAAGGGCAATTACTTTCTGGGCATTTTTGTGGGTCTAAGTCAAAAATCTAACTTTGTGTGTGTCTGTATGACTGCACATTTGTTTGCATATTAATTCATGCTTTTTACTGGGTGTGGGTATGTTTATATTAGTGTTTGGTTGTGTTTATATGTCTCTTGCACACAACATATGTATAAATTCATGAGCTGGTTAAGGATGAAAAGGCATTAGGCTCTCGATATGAAGAATCCAGGATCAGTAAAGTAAAAATCCTCCCTGGTGCTTTGACTTTCCTGTCTGTATTTGGTAATCAGCACAACCCATACTGGGTAAAACGCTTGACGCAATTCTGTAATGACAGCAATAGCCTTTTCTCCTGAAAAATGTTTCTTCATGCACACTACCTGTTGGCTTGATCATTGCACACGTCCAGTGGATGCTCATACCTCTCTTGCCCATATGAAGATCAATTATGGGATGACTCTGATCAATAAATAAAACAACATACTAATGCTAAATTAATATATGTTTTTTGCTTAAGCAAAAGGCAGGATAACATAATGACAGCTGATGGATTTTTTTTTCATTTGATTTGATTTATTTTGGATTTGACAGACAACATAATGCAAAGGATAAGATGTTAAAGTGCAAACACGCACACACACACACACACACACACACACACACACACACACGCACATGCACGCACGCACACACACACACACACATACACACATAACAATGTGTTAATGAACCTGCAGATTAACAATTGCTATGGTTTTTGGAAAGAGAAGTTACAGAGTTATGAATAACTGTAAAACTTCCTTGCCATCTGACATTGAGGGTGTATTGGGCACTATAGCTGGGGTGTGGCATTGAAAAGTACAAAAAGTTGACCCCTCTGAAAGCATGGTAGTAAAGTTGGATGATGATGGTGCTAGATGACTACCATACAGGCCTGTGATATGGATAGTATTACATCGAAACGTTTGAAGAATGGCTATCAAAGGCTTTGTCCTCTGATTGCGATTTATTGGTTTCTTAGTTCATGGTGTCCTGCCAGACTATCACCTCTATATTGCTAGTACCTGTTACAAAGGACAAAGTTGAAAGGGCAAACTGAAAAGCATGGATCATTATAGGCCCATTGCCCTCTCCAGTTTTCCCTCTAAAGTAATGGAAATAATCCTGTGTATAAGGTTAGAAAGGCTTGTTTCTACCACAGATGATCCATTTGATTTAAAAAAGAAGGAAACATGGAACTGATATGTGCATTTATGCCTGAAAAGAAATGATTGTGAAATACAGGTGTCACAATTCCACTGTATTTATGGGTTTTACAGATGCATCTAAGGCTTTTGGATTAATCATGAGAGACTATTCTTGAAACTTGGTTGCGAGGTAGAGCCTGACTGGTAAATAAACGTGCCGATATTATCGGCTGATATTAGCTATATGTAAGGGATAATGTATATATACAGTATTTCCTTATATGGGAAAATAAGTCCCGACAGGGCCAACCAGGACCCCGACGCGCCAGCGGAGGGGTCTTGTTTCGCCCTGAAGGGACTTATTTTCCCATAATGACCGGCGTTCTATACATTATCCCGCTTATTATACGGCTACCTGCCAAAACGAAAAAATAAACACGATATGTCTCTTTACACTTATTTGTTACCGTTTCGTCGTGGCTTTTGCTGAGAAACAAATAGTTCGCAACACACGCTGAACTTGAATCAAACATTCTTTAGAACTCTGCTTTCCGTCTGCTTTAACTTTTAAATGAAGTTCCAATGGAAGAAGTGACCGGAATACTTGCGGAGTGATATGATCAGCAGCACAAAACTCGTTGCCATTGACAGCGGTAATTATATGTTTGCAGCGGTAATTACATGAATTTATTTTACCGTAGAACGTTGGGAAATCCCATTCAAGTCAATGGAGCGTTCTACTAGCATTGTGAAGATGGCTTACTATTTAAGTAAAATAAACAGAATTGGAAAACTGTGGCGAGATAATATATTTAATACTACTGTTATGGATGATTGATTGATTTATTGATTGAAATACAAGAATGATTCACTTTTATTCTTATTTTTTATTTTTATTATTATTATTAAATAAAGATTGAATTGCATTGAATTGAATTGAAGCCAGCAGGACTGTTCAGTATTGAACTGAAGCCAGCAGAACAGGTTCAGTAATGGGCTTGAGCGAAAAGATGGCCTGGAGTCCACAACTCCGGGAGTCACCGCACTTCTGCCTGCCTTTCTGCCCCGCCCCCACCTCTCTCTCTCTCTCTCTCTCTCTCTCTCTCATACCTAGAGCTTGTTATGTCATCCGTTTTCCCCCAAAGCCCCTCCATCCATCGCTTCCGGAGAGCTCCACTTGAGATGGTTATCTGCGAGATCGTACCTGTCCACCGGCAAATCCTTCTCTGTGTTTAGTGCAGAACCGGCCAGTCTCCGGGCTGTCACACGAGCCTCGGCGCTGAGGGCAAACAGAGGACACGCAAGGTGATAACAGCACCAGGAATATCGGTTGACTGTGCTGTTTACTTTTACAACACTGTTGTCTCTCTGAAACTGCCATCTGAAACTAGAAATCTTTTCTAATAGGAGTAGCTGTAACAACGTTATGTGACAGTTTCAACCAGAACACTCAGTTCACACCATCTAAAAATGGTAAACATGCTGACTAGATCGAGGCCACAGCCATCACCAGTGACATAATTGTGGTGTCAAAAATTGGCAACAGTGTAGAAGCCCTAACTCTGTGCCTGCCTGCCACCTGGCATTGGCGATAAACTCAGTTCCCCAGGATACATTGAGAGGCACTTTCTTAGCTCAAGGTGACAAGGCAAAGACACACACACACACACACACACACACACACACACACACACACACACATATACATATACAGGGAGAGACGGCCACACCTATCAGCTGATGGTTGCCGTGGGTTATGGCTGTCCCACAGAGCTTTGTGACCTTTCCCCTACTTTCTCAACCCCCCTCAGGTGCATGCTTAGAGAGCTGCAGGATTTTTTTCCTCTTTCTTCAATTTTCTTTCTATCTCTCTCTCTTCTGCCCTCTCTGTACTCTCTCTCTGTCTCTTCTGCCCTCTCTATACTGTCTCTCTTTCTCTTTCTCTCTGTCCAGCCAGCTGAGACATGCAAATCATCAAAAGCAGAGGCTTCAGAGGACAAAGAATATGAAGGAAGCAAAATGATTAGCAGTAGTGGTAACTAAAGGCTTGTGGGGATCCATTATTTTCTAGTGTTTAGCCTTGTTGTGATTTTGTCTCCTTCTCCCCGTAACTGTTGTCCAAGGAATTTTTTCCCTGGAGTTGAAAACACCTAATATAACGTCTGTGTGTTTTGTGCATTGTGGTATCTCACCCAGTCACCCATTCCCTGTGTACTGCTCTGTCATTAAAAATGATTAGCTTGTGGGTTTCCGTGACCAGGTCTGCGCTCGTAAAGGTGACACTCTGAGGAAAAGTAAACTGTAGACCTGTTGCCTTGTGTCGCTCACGGTAACCTTATAGGCCTCATGTCACCCCTCGAGTGACTCATTGACATGTATTGCATTCCGTCCACAGCCCAGGCTATCGGGCTCAGCTTAATCATCTGACATTTACACATAAGGCAGGCAAGGTTTGGCGAGACAGACAGATAGGATGGGAGGAACAAGCCAAACTCGTTTTTTTTGTTTTTGTCAGTTAATGACAAGAACTGACTGGCATACACATACAGGTACAGTACACAGACAGAGACAGACAGACAGACAGACACACACACACACACACAAACACACACACACACACACACACAATATGCAGATCAGCAGGTGTAAACAGATAGATATTGAGGGCACTCTCTCGCCGTGAATCACTTGCATCAGCAGGACACGTTTAAAGACGTGGCACGGGTCAAACCAGCTCTCAGCTGCTGAAGGGCACATTAGCTCTGACTCAAAGCTGGGCACAGGGCACACGCACAGCACTCACTGTACCACAGCATAGCTACAGAATCTCATCTGAATGGATCAATACATGAACGTAAACATTTACACCAAGTGATTCACGAGTGGTACACTATAAATGCCAGGCAGCATTTGTTTGTTTATATTGTGGAGTTGGTGTTTGTCATCTTTTGAATTACATCACAAATGGCTGGCAGCATTTGCTTGTTGTATGCATACTGTGAACTTAGTTTTTATTTGTGGTTTCTTTGCTGGTGTTGCTGCTGCTGTTGCTGCTGTTGTTGCCCCTCCCTCTGTCGAGTCTGACTCAGGCAGGCATGGCATGATCAGGCCTGGTTGGCCAGCGCTGTATCCTTGAGTAATAGGCTTTAGCCTGCTACTAACTGGACCATAAGCCCTTCTTTCTCTAGCAAGGTCCTCTGTGTGTGTGTGTGTGTGTGTGTGCCTGCATGTGTGTGTGTGTGTGTGTGTTTATCTATGTGCATGTGATCCTTTTTTTTGCATGTGTATTTGTTTATGTGCATGTGATCCTTTTCTTTTCCAGGGGTGTGCGTGAACACTACTACGATTAGTGTTGCTGGTTAATGGTGTTATGGTCACTTTCATGGCAAAGACTTCCATGAGCCTTTGAGTTGGAGTGCATATGTATGAAGTGGTGAAATAGTGATCTGTTGCAATCTAGATGTACATGATGTATGATGTATGTATTATTTGATGTGTTTTCGACAAAAACAATTATGTAACTGAAGGCATTATAAAAACAATGTTTCTCAATACATTTGCACACTTTTTGTACATTTGTGTGTTCCAAATCTCCATTGCATTATAACAACTATAAACTAATAACATCTCAAATTTAAAAAATCAGATGATGATTAAATGGAACCAGAGAATCTCTCAAGACTTATTCATCTTACAGCTTCTTTATGTCAACAACAGCTACATTGTATACCTCTTAATAAAAACTGGTTAAGGGAAATAATCAAATCCATGTGAGGTCAAGGGTTTTGTTTTCAGTGACAGCCAATGACACACCAAATCATACCCCAGAGAAACACAGAGGAAATGTTGTGAAGGGACTTCATCATAGTTCACTTGCTGAGCCTGAACTATAGACAGCTAAACACACTCTGTAAAAATAGGAGCAAAGAAGGGGTTATGGACACAGTACAGTGTTTGTTGTGACCGAAGGCAACCACGATTGCTTTTAAAAAGCTCCAAATCCTATTGGATGATCAAATGCTGCATTCACATTTGACGAAGTCCCATTGGCTATTTTCTTGTCAACGGACACAAGCCCCTTCTGGACAAGCGAGAGTGGGGGGACAGAGATAAAAAAAAGAGGGAGGGGTCTGGCAATGTTTACAAATTGGATTTAAAGTGACAGTGAGTACAGTTTATGTTCTGTTTCCACTGCACTGTTAGTAGGCCTAATATTATAAACGTCACTTGCATGACTTGCCTGTCAGACAATCCTGGGCAAATATGTTGTGCTCTCTAAATCTTAGCACCTTTTAAAATGTTTTGTTCTTTAGTTGACGGTTGTATGCACATATTGTAAGACAAGACTGTACGAATAGGACTTGGACCAGCTGAGTGGAAGTGGTTGAAGTTGAGCCAGATGTGTGTTACCATCTCTTAATTAGCTAAGAAAATCTATTAGTAAATTTTTTCAAGGCCCTTTATAGCCTATACGCAGGTCATTGTAAAGGAATGCTGAGGGTGCACTGATGAACACAAATTGGTTGTTCAGACCTTGTTTACTTATCTGTAGGCTACAGAGTGTTTGTCACTTGTGACATGATGCTTGATGTGATGGCAACTTAAGTGACAAAACTTAAGAGATAAAACACTCTGTAACATGATATCACGGATGGGAAAAGTACAGTAGAAAGGACTCTGCATCACAGGTTGACGACATACTCCCCCACCCCCATCTTTAAAGTCCAGCTTGACGCTTGTGTAATATTCTGATTGGCTGGAAGGCTCAAGGAGGCGTGGGCATGGGCGTTGCTAGGAGTATTGTGATCTCACAATCAGCTGTTTTGTACGTTCTATATTCTGATCCGAGGATCAGCTGGGTGCAGCAATAACATTAGGAAATATCTGCAGAAACTCGTTTTTAAAGGCAGATATTGTAATCTTAAACAGTGTAAACGCAATTTTACACGTTGCACTTCTTCTAAGAAGAATATCTTTTTATTTTATTATAGTGTTATAACTACCTCATATTAAGATACCTAAAGCTATGCTTTAAGAATTTACTGTCATTTTTACTGTTTGCTCATCACGTTTACAACTTGAATAATACTGCAAAGGCAGGTAAGCAATACCAACACTGATGCAGAATTATTGCAGAATTGGGGTAGTGTAATCTTAAGTCTTTGTGCGCGATGGAAAATAGTTACCACTAGTCATTGCTTCGATGACTGACATCGGGAGTCGTATTATTTCAAATGCCTACTTGACGTTGACGTTAAGCCAGTACCAGTAAAATGTAATTGCTCGCAGATTAAAATGGGCTGTCTACATTGCATAAACCTTGTTGTGTTTCAAATGACAAGACGCTAGCGACAGCAGCTAAGCTAGCATTTTGTTCTGTTGTCGACATTCCTTTTATAGGTCATCATTATGTTTCGAATGCCTTGGTTGTGCAGAGCGGAGGGTTTTCATGGTGCATAGAAAATATGATTTATTCTTGCATGATTTCACGCATTCATGACAAGTATTTCACGACAATATGTGACAAATGTGAAGTAATATATCTGTCCGAAGATGTCACAGCATATAATTTGGTCTCTTCACACGGACACAAACGTATTGACAGAAAATGAACATACGTCGATTTTTTATGCTCTACACTGATGTATTTATGGTTGTGGGGTAGATATGGATGTGTGGACATATCGATTGCAATATGGTAGGCTACAGCTGATTCAGACTGTCATTGCTATGACCCCTTGGTCCTAAACAGGGTTCAGCTGACAGCCAATTATGATTGAACTTCACTCATTCGCAAAAACCTTCTTTATATTATTCAGAGTGTAACCTGTATATTTTACCAAATGTAAACAAAGCCTAGTCCGTCGAAATTGCTGCTCCAGAGGACTGCAGTTGTCTGTTTGGACGGCTATAGCCTAATTATAAAAAGCCTCTTAACATTTATGCAGTGTTTTGTTGATCTGGGAGCTAAAATAGGCCTAGAACCGTTTCAGTTGTCTAGTCGCTTGTTGTCATTTGACGAAAATCGTTACATAGTCCCTTTTACATTTCTTTTTCCGTCTATGCTTTTTTTCCCCCGTCCGCTGGGTCGGAGGGGTTGGACCAGCAACATCAGTGACGTCAGTAATACTCAAAGCATAGCTCTTGTTATGCCTACAAGGCCCAACCCACTGCATATTTTACATGACCTGCCTGCCTACTTTGACTGTGGCCTATTAGCCTAGCAGATGCGCCTTGATAGTTTATTATTTTTTTGTAAATTATTTGGAAGATTGACAGGTGGTGTCGATATAATTTGACAATAGCAGAAATAAAACACTAGCCTACTCTGTTATGATTTGTTATGATGATGAACAGGCCAAATAGGGCTTCACTTATAAAGCATTTGCACACACATCACCTTTTACACTGACTGTCATAGTGGCTTGTGATTTAGCCTACATGGGCTATATTATTTTACCTGTGGGGGCGTTATTACACCACCCAGAAATGCAAAGCTTCCATTCACTGAATGATTGGTGTTATTCAGAGTACAACAGTACATTTTAAAGTGGCCTAAAATACAGCAAATCCAACAAAACTAGTCTCCCTGTTTCTTCTGTCTTACCACAAACCACTGTGAAACATTTGCATTGAAGCTACTTCATTGGCCCTTACTCAGCCACTTGACCTTTGTAAATATGCATGCCACTGAAGGTATTCAATGACAGTATTGTTGAGTGCTCATGAAGAGTGCTCAGTTTGTGTCCATAAACAGTAGGTTTTATTTATATACTCATAGAGATAACAGCAGGAGCTGCACGACAGGCTGATAACACTTGCTAGGTTGAGAGCCTAGTGCTCTTTGAAGCAGGCAATGCTTGAAATGTATTTCCTGTCACGCATCAGTGTGTGGACATGCATTCCTCTGTTAGTCTGATTGTTGAGTGTGAACTTGGTGAAATACATGGACATTTAACATCCACTGAACCCACTGTTGTCATGGTGCCCTACTTTCCATGATTGCACCATTTTATTTTGCTTAAACATAGAAAGCTCATTCAGATGAGGAATATTTTTTGTTTGACTGCTGGTGCATCTGCAATAGTCTCCTGAGAATGCAACTATTTACCAGCTGCTGCAAGAAGATCCACCCCTCTCCCTGCCTCTCTCTCTCTCTCCAGACTTTTTTAATCTATCAAAGAGGCAACATGAAGTGTAGAGCTCTCCTCTTGGGTGATCCTTTCATGATGGCAGATTTCAAACCTCATGATTCCACATGGGAGGGGGCGAGAGAGAGTGGGGAGGACAGTGTTCTCTCATGCACATCCCAGGAATGAAAACAAATGAGTCTTCCTGTTGGCTGTGTTTAGAAAAGAGCCTCTTCACCCATCCAGGGCACTGCATCTTATTTTCACCTTCTTAGGCTTTCTCCCCCCACCCTCCATCTGTTCATCTCTGATCTATCATTCTCCATCTTCTCCCACCTTAGTCACATTCTCCACAGCATTTACTTCCCCATGCGTCTGTCTACAGATGCCTGTCAAGTGTATGTCAGCTCACTTGTATGCTACAGCCTCCTAACACATGCTTCATTGTAAGGACATGGCTTGTATGGTTGTAAAGAAGCTATAGGCATATACATCAGCGTGACGGCTAATCCACTTGTAATATATAGGGGGGATGGGCGACTCTGCAGTGGATGCAGCAGGGTTTGTGTTTCCCGAGCGGATGATGATGCATTATTCAGGGTCACTGGGACTGGGGGGTTCCAATGGGTCTGCCACCTGGACCTCAGTGCCATTCACTGACACCAAACTGGCCTAGTGCTGACCACTGGCATTCTCAGTAGTTCTTCTTATGCGATTTGGATCTGAAATATCCGGTGTGGATACACTAAAAATCTAGCAAGTTATACCCGCGCTCCAAAAAACATAAAGTAAGAAAAGAAAGCACTGAAGACTGTGGAAATATAAGGAGAGGATAACTACGACTTTTTAAAAGGGGGTAGGGGTCTCTGCGTGTCCCCATTTCCTCCCCCGAACGGGCCAGAGGCTTCACTCAGCAGATGGGATCTGGACAATGGTCCAGCAGGGTGGTTTAAAGCAAGTGTCCTGCAGTCTGCCCAGACATTTTTTTAATGGATATCAACAATGTCATTAGAATCAGGGATTTTCAGAGAAAGAGGGAAAATGAGCAGCACAAAGGTCTCTCTGTGAGAATGGTATTGTGAGACATTTTCACTTGGTGGTTAATCCACAGCTGCCTAGGTTGAATCTCGCACCCATGATCACATCCCATCTGAAATTAAACTGACACTTTGCTCCCTTATGACCTTGACTGCGACCCCATGTTTCATTGCCCACAGTACACCCAGTGCATTCCCTGCCTAATGCAGTTCAATGCTTTGAATGGTAGATGCATCGTTAATAATATAAGAGGCCATCTGTCAACTAATGTTTATTTCCTTTTTGTCTGGACCCATTTTGCACCAGACTTTCTAATTTTCACAATACTCCTCTTCTGTGGAAACTCAGGGACTGTGGAATATTGCACCCGTCAGGGTTTTTGTAGAAGAAGCTCTGAAGTAGAAATGTTCTGCATGCTCAGCTTCTTTGCAATACATTTGAACCAGAATCTGTAACATAATTTTTCAAAAGTAACAAATTAATCAAACATGATTCAGTACAAAGGGCGAGTGAGCACTATATAAATATGTTGCATGCAAACCTGGATCTGACTGTTTCAACTGTGTTGTTCATTAACAAAGTGTTTCTTCTTGTCTTTCTTTTCTGATTTTCTCTTGTAGGCCTTTGCATCGATACCAAGTAAAACCTTAAACTAACACTCTGAAAATCCTTTGCCCATTTGGGAATCTTGTGTCAACAAGGGCTTGAATCAAGAGGCCAACGCAGCATTTTCACAGCTTCTGTCGTTATTTGACCTTCAACCTGTTAACCTAAAAACTTGAGAAAAATAATAATAAAAAAAGAAAACAAAAAATAAAAAGGCAGCTTTCTCTCAGGATCGTGTCCACGTCGACCCCCTTCACCACTTTGCTGCCCCCTACTGGACGGTGATGTTCCAGCGGCTCAGCAGCCTGTTCTTTGGAGAGGTAGAAGATGTGTCTGCCGAACTCAAGGGACCCAACCCATGTGTGAGCGACGCTGATGAGGAGGGATGGCTTATGGTCAGCCTGCCAGGTGAGTGCTCTCTGGGTAGGTTCCCACCTGGGCGTGGGGGGCGGGGGGGGTAATGTGATGTTGGTTTGCCTCTATGGAGGGTGTCTGCGTGGGGGGACAGAGTGTGATTGCAACTGTGTGCTGAGTGGACCCCCAAAAAGTATAAGTCCTGTGATGTGAATGTGAGAGGAATATGCTGTGGTACTGAATGGGCTAGAAGGAGAAACAGTCAGAGGTTGTTCTTGTTCTTTCTTTTTTTGGTAAAAAAATGGAAAGGTAACAGCAAAACAACCATCTAATAATGGTATTCCTATTTTCTATGTTTTGTACTGTTTCCTTACCTTCCTTTACCCCCCTCCTTACCCTTAATTTGGCTTAACTCCCCTTACTCCGGTGCATGCGTATGTGTGTGTGTGTGTGTGTGTGTGTGTGTGTGTGTGTTTGCTCACATCTGGCTACCCCACACTGCATGGCTTCTTGTAATGCTGTACCTCTTTGCCCCGTGTTCCCAACCATTCTTCCATCACATTCCTTGTGTGCCTTCACCTCACAACCCCCCCCCCCACCACCCCCCCCAAAAAAAACCCTCGGCTTCCTCAACCGCCCTGTCCTTTAGAGAATAACGACCGCTTGATGCTGGGGGAGGGCGGAGCCGAGGCGCCCTCGATAGCACAGTCCCTGCCCGACAGTGAGTGTCCGAGGGCCGGGTCGGAGCATGACCCCATGACCCCCCTCCCCGCTCCCTGCGGCCCGTCCCACCTGCCTAGCGGCGGTCGCCGCAGGACTAAGGCTAGCAGGGCACGAGTGGCGGCCCTTCCCTCCCCTCTCCAATCAACCCCCGCCGCCACCGCCTCCTCCTCTCCTTCCTCTTCCTCCTCTCCCATTTGCCATGCCCCCTCCTCCTCCTCGGGCGGGTTAGTAGGTGTGCGTGGTGCGCTGCCCAGCCCTGCCCCCCGCCCCCGTGGCTCTGCGCCCGTGTCGCCTGGCTCCTGGAGCGACTGCAGCGGCGGCAGCAGTGGTGGGCTGGAGCGCTGCGGTATGGACGAGAGCTGGTTTGTCACCCCTCCCCCCTGTTTCACTGCAGAGGGAGCCGCAGCCGAGGCTAGCCCCATGGAGGACCTGCTCATCGAGCACCCCAGCATGTCCGTCTACGTCTCCCCCGGCAACCTGTCCATGGTGGATGAGAGCTCCGCCAGCCTGGCAGGCAGCGTCAGGTGAGGCCCTGTCTGACATTACACACTATGTTCTTTTTGTGTTATCAGATGTTCCTATCTAGAGCAACTTAACAGTGAACCAATTACACAGGGATAGTCCTCTTGGAGCAACTCGTTCGATGAACAGGGGTCGATAGGTCAGTTCCTGTGGCTTAGTTGGTAGTCGTAAGGTGGTAACACCAAAGGTCATTATGGTACATAATTTGTCAGTCGAAAGATGTTTTTATCCATCCAGAGTGACTATCAGTGACTGGGACAAGGATAGGGTCCCCCTGGAGCAATTTGGGGTTAGGTGCACAATGGTGGCAGTCCCTGGGATGAAACTCCTAGGATGAACATGGTCAAATAGTTGAGTTCCTGTTGCTCAAAAGTAGTGTAATGTGATAACAACACCCAGGTCAGAAGTAGAAACCAAAAGCTGAATGGTCCTTTTGAAGTGCACAGTTTCCTCTCTTTCTTCAGTCTGGCAACATGCTGCATTTACGGTGTTTTGTTTTTGACTGAAACCCCTGTCCCTCCTGTCTCTTATCCCCACCCCAGCAGGATGGCGGAGTCGGCTTCAGCAGCTCTCCCTGCCCCCCGGACCAATCTGCCCCCGAGGGTGACTCGAGGGGCGGCTGCCCAGGCCGGCGCCCTGGCCAAGGTGAGCCAGGTGTCACGCGTGCAACGCTCCAAGGCCCGCGTGGAGCGCCGCCAGCTGGCCCGCAACCGCGTCCAGCGCCAGAACCGCACCCGCGAGCAGTTGCCCCGCCACGCCACCCACGCCCGCAAGAGCTTCCTGCACCAGCCATGCCAGCGCAACATCTGCCACTAAGGGGGGGCAGGGGGGGGCAGCTGTCGATGTCGGGGCACCCCCCCTCAGCACAGCGGAGGAGTGGAGCCGCTTACTCAGAGGGCATTATCACCCCCCTCCTGCTCCTCCGCCTCACCCTAGATCCTTTACCCCTTAGCCCATAGATAGCCTACATACCCACTCATTCACTGGTAGAGCCTGCACATAGTCCCTGTCCTATAGGTATAATCTTTATTATGTATCGTCGGTGTTGTTTCAAGATGAATTTGTGTGAGCAGTAGCCGTTACCGTCCACATAAGACGTAACATGGTATCGAGCAGCCCCCCCCCCTTCAAGTTTCACAGTTTTTACTTTTTTATTTTTGCTCCCATCACACCATGCTGTGGGATAGTTGTTAAGCCTCCTCAATGCTCTTAATGATGTCAAAAGCAAGCTTCGCCCATCTTTGCTCAGTTTCTCACACACCCTAAGTAGTCTGGCTGCAGGCCTACTGAAACGAGAGTTGCTAAAGGATACAAAAGAAGAACAAATGTTTTAGATGCACTGTCTCTTTATTCTACATAAGACAGCCTTCTTGCTGAGCATACTCATGCAAGGTCAACATAATCACTCATCATGCATTTCTCATAGGTGACATGTAGTTACGTTAATGCATATATTCACCTAAAGATATGGAATTAAACCTATGATATTGGTATTGATGTCACCATGTAACATCTGACCAACAGAGAAGCATGTGAAGACCATTCAGCGTTAGACAGAAAGGGAGTGTGGATGGGCAAAAGTTCTCCATGGGAAATCTCACATCCTTTATTTGCTTTTTAAATGTTTGATTTGGAACGTTGAGGTCTCCATTTTACTTATTCGTTTCACAATTTAACCTCAATTATGGGCTGAGGATACCAAGGTGATGTGTGGTTAAAAGGCTGACCAACTCCTCGAGGAATGTCATGCACATATCGTATTTCACAGATGACATGGTATGACATGGCCAAGAATCTTATTTTATTAAAATGTCGTAACTTGTGCAAAGACAGAGGAAGGGTCAGTTCTTATAGCCAACTCACAGAGAGGGCAAAAAGCATGTAGAGGAGGGTGAGAGGGGGGAATGAAACAGACTAAAGATGTCTCAAAAATGTTAGGTGGTCGAATAGGGGGGAAAAGAGTTGAGGGGGAGTTATGACAGGTATTGGTAAGTCATGTAGCCTGTCTTTATGCAGTGGATGGCTTAAATGCTATTCTCACTCTCGCACACATTCTCATCAGCACAATAGCAGAATGTCACTTGCAAGAGGCAGTGCCATAACACAAAGGGGACTTATCCTTACAATACAAATTTTCATTAAATGTATGGAATTGCAATGTCCTCAGTGTTAAGATATCATTCACCTAAAGAGTACATAGTTAATAGCCAGATGCTGCGACAGGTTACAGGGTGTGGTGGAGATGTGATGGTCAGGAATGGTATTGAGGGTGACACTTTATTTTGTTTGATTTAATTTGACATCTTATCATTTGTTGGCTATAGAGCCTTTAAACCATGGATACTTGTGCCCATCCTGCCCTCTAGCTGTTGAAACGTGCATGTGCAGTGCAGACAGGCTCTTCCTTTGTTGAAACAGAGATCCCGGTGCATTCTGCTTTTATATGGAGAAAACTCCCCTGCTCAACACCTACAGTCTGGCTCGGCCCAAAGAGTTACTTGTCTGTATTTGTCTGCATAGAAAAACAAACACTTAAAAATCAAGAGAACTGAGGTTGTATCTTTTAAGACAATGTTTTGAACAATATAGTAACGGCATTACTATTCCTGAGAAAAAAAAACATCTTTTGTCTTGACTGAAGACATTGGAATTGTATGCTTGTGTTCATGTTTATCCATGCATTACCTTGATGTTACAGCTGAACTGTGGCGGCCTTACAGTTTTTGCGTGTGTTTGCGTGTAGCTACACTCCGGCCGGTCTCTATGCTAGTCAGTGGGGGTTGCAGGGTGTATGGGTGCATTATGGGTAAAGAGGTCAACCTCTCCATAGAAACCCATTCCGACTGATGTCATTTCCTCTCCGCCGTCCATCAGTGTTATGTATCCCGCCTCTTTCTCTCCCTGTGGCCCTACTTAGCAGGCTCTATGTATCAGTGTCCACCAACGTGTGAGCTACCGTTCATGTACGTTTAATAACTATTAGACTAATAATAATGGTGCTGAAGTATATGAATATATATACTAAAAACTTTGTAAATTATTCAAGACTTGGATGTAAGTTTGCAACAATTTTATGGTGAGTCAAACATTTTAGGTGTGTGTTGCGTGCTGAATGTGTTTGTGTTTTGTATGGGCTGTTAAGACCTATGAGTGAGAGAAGGTATGCTGAAATGCACGACTTAAAAAAAAAAAAGTTAAGCTATAGTAATTTATTTTTCACGTTAATGTAAATAATTAACTGCATCATACAGTTTAATGTCATTGCTTTCTTTGTTCTGACTGCTCACATTTTCCATGATTTGTCACCGAAGTATGTCACAAAATTTGTAATTCAAGCCTTCTTGGTGCAGACCAGATGTGTTCATTCTGGCATTATATACTTAATCCGAAGTGTGGTATGAAGTTACTCAAAATCCTCCTACATTTTTCTTTTCAATTTTATTTTCAGACATATTAGCTTTTGGGTTGGTACATGTCTCTTGATGCGACAACACCTCTTGAGTGGGCAAAGTTTGGTTGCTATACGATTTATTTTGTTAAGTTACTTTTTAAGATTGTGTGCATGATAGACTCTGTTTGCTTTATCTCTCTCTCTCTCTCCATCTCTCTGTCTTTTTAATCACTTGCTTACAGTTTCCTCTCTTTTAACAGTCAACCTGTAAACGCTCAATGTTGTATCAGAAAAAAAAACGATGAACTTCAAATATTAATATAAATTTATATATATATATATATATATTTGCCCATTTATTTGATTGACTGTGTGTATTTTTAAATTTGGTTGTATGGAGTATATTATGTGTGGGACTCTGCGACTCAGTGGATCCCATTGGAATGTAATCAAGTGATCATCCAATCCTATCCTTGTGGGAGAACACAGCAGTGGATCGCTTTAGTCCTGTGATTGAGTGATCATCATCCCCATCCTATTGACATATTGGCTTCTGGGGGTCCTAATTTTGACTAGGGTGCAAGTCAGGGTGCAGAAAATGCATCTCTGGGAACTTTATACCACTACATAATGTCATAATGTGTGCCACTGAATCTCCAATCCCCAGATAAGGGGAGGGTCGCTGAGATCTACTGGATTCAATGGGATCCACAGCAGTGTTGTCTCTCCTGCTTGGTCCGCTCCCCTTACTTGTGACTATGTCCCTTATTGTTTGTGTCAAGAGTTTAAGAGATGTGTGAGCTGTATCCAGGGGCCCCTGACAGACCAGGATAGGGTTGAGGGACTGTAGAAAGTGTGTGTGTTTGTGCGTATGTGTGTGTAGCCAACGTTAAATGAAAAAAAAAAAAAAATAGGGAGACAAGGGTTAGATATTGATTTTAAAGTATATGCTTCCATGAACCATAAAAAAATATTTTAAAAAGCAACAAAACCATATAAAAATATACATGCTTGCATTATCCCATGCTGTTATTAGGACAGTTGTTCACCGTATGTAATGTAAAAAAAGGGGTAGAATATCAAAGGGGACTTTTGTTTTTGTTGTTTCATTTGCTCTGAGATGATGGCAGCTTTTGAAATGGGAGTGTTACCTGTTTCAAAATGTACCCCCTCCTCAAAAACACCCCCAAAAAAGTACTTATGGAGTTATACAAAAAAGTGATTGGTGTATCTGATATCTATGGTGATTGTGCCTTTCACTACTCTGCATGGTTTTTGTGATGTGCTGACTTTCCATCCCCGATATGGGCTGAGCCCATGAGCAGTAGAAAGACCTATGCAAACTATACTAGTGGGGTTCCAGCGTCCATTCAGAAATGCAGGTATCGGACACACAAAAAAAACAACAAACAAAACAATAAACTCTCAGGTTGACACCTGAATCTTGACTCATTATTTGTGGGAGTGTGACAGTAGTGTGTGTGTGTGTGTGTGTGTGGGGGGGGGGGGGGGGGGGGGGGTATTGTTTTGTGTGCCCCAAGGGGTATGGTCAGAAGGTTGGGTGGAGACTATTGTGTGTACATTCCAAATAGGCCTACTGCTGTAATAGCATTAGCTATAGTTATAATAGTACTTGTGTATAGGATGTTACATACTTCTTGCGTTGTTTTTTCTTCACCGTGGGATAGAGAGAAATACAATTTCAATTCCTCTGCATGTCTAGTATATGTGAAGAAATTGACAATAAAACTGACTTTGACTGACCCACTGTTAGCCTTGCTTAGCATAGTTCATCGAGGTGGTCAGAACCAACTAGCTTATAGCTCCCAAAAGTGACAAAAAAACTCCCAACATGTTCCTATTTACTATTATTTCTATGTTGTGACATAGTATGATTACAATGTGTAACCTACAAATACCAATGTAAAATAAGACAGCAATCACTCCGCCCGAAGTACCCAAAATACCCGACTATGCGTCGGCATGGCCTCAGTTTGTTCTGGATGGCTCTCGGTGGAGAGCATAATGGGCAACACTAGCCTGGGTGAACCCAGATGAACCTGTTAGCAAATTTAAACTTTGGTCAACAAAAAATATGTTTGCTGTACTTCTGAAACAATTTGGTAAGACTTGCACAAGTGTAATTTCACTTCTGGTTAATCAAATAATTGTATTTGTATATTAAAGCTATGCAGATGACACCCACCTTTACTTGGGTGGCTCTGCCACCAAATCACTATGGTCTTCTTGAATCTCTGTCAGTGTATTTACCAAATCAACAACTGGAAAATTTTCTTCAGCTGAACAAAGATTTAGGGTTGCCACTCTCCTTGACACAAAAGGATTCAAATCAAAGGATACTGTTAAAAATCTTGATGTATTAATTGACAGTGATCTAAATTTCAACAGCCACATGAAAGCAATAATTAATTCAGCTTTTTACCACTTTAAAAATATTGCCAACCTTATAGGGCTGATGTCAAAACATGATTTAGAAAAAATCATTCATGCCTTTATCCCCAGCAAGGTTGATTACTGCAATGGGCTTTTCACAGGCCCTCCTAAAAAGACTACCAAACAGCTTCAGGTGATACAAAACGCAGCAGCTAGGGTTCTCACGAAAACTCCAATTCTTAAGTCCCTGCACTGGCTTCCAGTAAGTCACAGAATTTACTTTCAAGCACTACTGCTTATTTATAAATCAGTAAATGGAGCAGGACCTATCAGACATGCTTCAGCAGTACACACCTTCTCAACCTCTCAGGTCTCAGGAGAAAAACCTGTTAGTAAAACCTGCTGTTAGAACTAAAAACATGGTGAAGCAGCTTTTAGCTCCTATGCGGCTCAGTTCTGGAACCAACTTTCGGATAACATCAAATAGGCCCCAACTCTAGCCAGTTTTAAATCTAGACTTAAGACCAAACTGTTTTCATATGCCTTCTGCTAACTGCACTGAGTTACAAATTATTTTACCTTATCTTTTATTTTGTCTTTTTAATTATTCTTCATTTTTACATTATTTTACCTTGTGTGTTTTATGTTTTCTTTTTTATTATGATCTTTACTTTTTAAACTATTCTTTGTCTATTGTCCTTCTATGCTTTTATTTGCTATTACTGTTAGCTTCTGTTTATGTAAAGCACATTGAATGACCTCTGTGTATGAAATGCGCTATATAAATGACTTGACTTGACTTGGTTACACCTGTGGCTATGCAGTAAAATGGCCAGTTCAAAAACAGGCGTCAATGGCCTCCTTTCCAGATGGACCTCCGGAGCAAATTTGCTAGCAGGTTTGTCTGGATTCACCCAGGCTAGGGAGGCACCCTAGTGTTTAATTGTTCTTACCAGTATCAGGATGAAAACCTGATTGCTTACCTGCTACCTGGTCTAACTTTAGGCCTTTCTTTTTCAGGGTGTTCTCATCTGATTCAGAGAGCATTTTGCCATCAGTGGGGACATAAAAGGAATGTCCCACCAACTCCACTTGTTACCCACTGATCGGCCTGTTACGGTTTCTGTGTAAAAATATGAAGAAATGTTAAAATTCTGCTCTTCAAAGACATGCCCAGAGTCTTTCTGCTGGGTACAATGACATCCATGCCTTTTATGTGGACAACTGTCTGTAAAGCTTACCTTCCATTCCTGAAGCCAAACCAATAGTCAACAAACTGCGTTCTTCCCTCATCGAGGGTGGCTACTAGGTCTGTCAATAGGCTAGTAACCATACCTCTGTAACAGATCAACTAACTTAACCACCAGAAGCTTGATCAGCACCTTACGGCTGATTTGTGACATGACTGTTCTGCACCTTATGGCTGATTCATGACTGTTCTGACCCATGTGAGGGGACTCTTGGATTTTCCTGGCATTGTGTGGAGGACACTTTAAGCTTTAAACATTGTCCAGTGAAGTATAAAGTTCCCACCATGCGGGTCCTATATACCGTGTACTTGCTCATCAGTATGACCCTCTTGGGTTTATTGTCCCATTCGCCACCCATGCTAAAATCCTGCTCCAACATATGAAGCCAGCCAGGGGATGGGATGATCCAGATATCTCAGAGGGCATAAGAGTGGCCTGGATGGCATGGGAGAATGAGTTTCCAGGGATGGGATGATCCAGATATCTTAGAGGGCATAAGAGTGGCCTGGATGGCATGGGAGAATGAGTTTCCAGGGATGGGATGATCCAGATATCTCAGAGGGCATAAGAGTGGCCTGGATGGCATGGGAGAATGAGTTTCCAGGGATGGGATGATCCAGATATCTTAGAGGGCATAAGAGTGGCCTGGATGGCATGGGAGAATGAGTTTCCAGGGATGGGATGATCCAGATATCTCAGAGGGCATAAGAGTGGCCTGGATGGCATGGGAGAATGAGTTTCCAGGGATGGGATGATCCAGATATCTTAGAGGGCATAAGAGTGGCCTGGATTGCATGGGAGAATGAGTTTCCAGGGATGGGATGATCCAGATATCTCAGAGGGCATAAGAGTGGCCCGGATGGCATGGGAGAATGAGTTTCCAGAGAGAGTACAGATCTAAGTTCCCCGGTGGTATGGATCAGCAAAGACTGAGGTGCCAGGCATTCCCGAGCTTCACATATTCTTCTCACGCCTCTGAACAGGCATATGGTGGAACACACTGCCAGTTCCTACAAGGGCAGGGACATCCCTCTCCATTTTCAAAAAAACTCCTGAAGACCCAGCTCTTTAGAGAACATCTCCTCTCATAGCACCACTTACAACAAGTCTTGCTGATCCTAGCACTTACCACCCGTCTTGAACTGACACTCAACTGTTTAAAAACAGCACTCACTGATGCACTTATTCTTACTGTACTCTACCGTTTTTAAATTGTCCTAAAATTGTTGAGAGAATTGCTTTTTAAAAAACTTAAACTGTTTACCATGTTAGTCGCTTTGGTTAAAAATGCGTCAGCCAAATGTAATGTAATGTAATGTAATATGGGTCAGTTGCATGCCTCACAGATAGACATGGTAATGTGTCTGTTGCCTTTATCATGGCTCAGTTTGTGGTAGGGGTGACACTGTTCAGGGAAAAAATCCGAACCGTTCGGTTCGCTTGTTACGGTTCATGGCATGCGCAATGTAGCCTCATGCCGCTATGTGACCTCAGACAGTATTTTTCTCCCCTTTCGCGTGAAAGCGGAGGTGTGGAGTGCTGCGGGTCACGTGTAGAAACGGCAAGTGGGAGAGAAAAAGAAGGCCACCCGGAGTTGAAGGATGCGCCAGCGTCGCATAAGTCTGGTGTGTAAGAACATTTTGGATTTCATTTTAGATATGATGACAGCGGAAAGGAAACGGTACATAGAACTGTGACTGTGTGTAAGCACTGTGCAACACGTATAGACCCTTTCAAGAGAGTTCCATTATCAGCATCATAGTTGGCCCCACAAGACTTCCATTTTAACATTCCATATGTTATCTTAATGCAGAGGAAGTAGATTGGAAACCAAATAGAACGTTCAAGCATTGTTTTTGTTTACCTTGTTGAAAGGGTCTATTCATTATGTTAGTGCAGGCCTGCAGTGGCTAACTGGGAGCTTCAGGAGGATTCCCAGTGGGCCTCAATGTTTTCGCAACCAAGTCTATATTTGCAATTAATAAACAGATGAGGAGAAATAAACTTACAAGGTCACAAACGCAACCTTTACACTCAACAAAGGGGCAGCCACCACAAAGTAGGGGTGGCACGGTTCAGAAAACCCACGGTTCGGTTCGTATCACGGTTTTAGGGTCACGGTTTTCGAGTCTGTAGCCTATGGTAACACACACACACACACACATACAACCACCTTTTGCTCCCACATATTAGACTGCTGTGCTCAATGATGTGCTTAAAGTCAAGTCAAATTCTTTCAGTTTGTGCACGATTAAATGAAATAACCTTTTTAATACTGTAGCCTAAATAGTGGATAATTAAGCTATATATCATATGCATATATATCAAGTATGATATTTCTGTAGTGTTAAAGATTAAAAGAAAAAAATAACAACAACCGTACAGAACCGAAAACCGTGACCTTAAAACCATAATTGATGCACTTGCTTTGTTCCTCCTGTAGTTTTATTGCTCTCCGTCCAAGCTCAATAGGAGCAATACGCATTTAGTTTATGTAGTAATGTAATTGACAGATATATGGTGTGTATTTGCCAACTCCATCTGATTTATGTTTCTTTGTTTAAGAATGTGCACCGTGTATATGAAATATGAATGTATGTCCTTTATGATTCGTATTGATTGTACTAAGAGTGTTTTATTCATTGCTGTTTTTAGATACCATAACACTCCAGTGTGAATAAATGCAGTCTGGCAATAAATCAATTGAGCTGGGAAAGAACTGGAGTCAAATATTTTGATGGATACACTATTCTGGCATCATCAATCCTAACCAGCCAAAACCACTATATACTTTACAGCCAATGAATAGTATCGCTTGAGGAGCATTGAAAGGGTGTGTAGCGTCCGAGGTAAGGCTCACTTAAGAACATGCACACTGATACGTAAATCTTTGGATGAGACAATGGCTCTCCGTTTAATGGCGGCTCACCACAACTTACAACAACGAGATCTCTCTCACACCGGAACTTCAACACCCCCCAAACTTTTCATTACCATGGTAACTGATAATCAAAGCTGTTCTCATATTAAATGCTACAGGTGGCTTTGATTGGCTGTGGACTATACATTTAAATGATCACTTTCATATAGTTAGTCGCGATGTCCCATCAGTGTTAATAGTCATCTTTTAAGTAGGCCTATGTAATCACATATGTGTACCGTGAAGCTTGTCTTCTTTCCATTTTCTGAAGCATAAGATCTTGTTTTCACAATAGTTCTATGTGTTTTGGATGGAGGGGAGTTACCTGGTAAGCAGGTGTTCTAGTTGTAGGCTAAGGGGTGTGATTAGATAAGGGTTTGTGTATTTTCTAAAACAGCCTCCCTAAGGACTTCCCCACCTATTATTTACACATTGACAAATGTTTTGTTTACTTAGTCTACCTTTTGAAACAGATAGGCCAAACTTCACATTCGTAAAGTAGACCCTGTTTGCAGCTACTCAGGTCACGCACGAAGGGGTAACGGGAGAAAGGTAATCTCATAGCCTGCATTCAACCCCAGTAAGCGCTGGTAGAACTTGTTCTGCAACACTGTAGCCAACCTGCTCTACTTCCTGTATAGGAGGTGTGGGAAGTTGACAGCTTAACCAACACTGACCATTTTACTTACCGAGCGCCACGATATTTTGGCCTTCGCCCGATGAAGATGCTCGGAGTAGCAGCTAAAGGTGTTTCAACATCCGAGATCTGTGCCTTTAAGTCAGTGACATTCCTGTAATGATGTCAACTGAGCATCGGGTATTTTCATTTTTAACCTGACTATGGCTATACAGATTCACCCCTCATGTTTTGCGGTGTGGTTAATCTTGGATAACAGTTCCCTCTTAGCATTGCACACAATGGTAAGATATGTCACAACACCTTTTGCCTTTCTCATGCAAAATGATGCGTCATTAGTGATGAGAAACAGTGCGCATCTTAGCCTACGTGTAGCCTATAGCTGTGTAAGTCGCATAGAAAACTATAAATAGCGCAGCATCTTGTGTTGGCAAACGTTATAATGGGTGAATTAGTGATGTTAATACAATATTATCATACCGTTTGTTGTTTCACCCGTCTTGGGAGGTTAGTCCATTTCACCTTTGTTTTGATTTAGCAATAGGCTATTTGATAACTCGCTTCACATCGAAGTGGTCATATGTTTATAGCTATATGTGAGTGTGTCATGTTCTTAATTATGGGCTAATTATGGCTTTGTCCATGCTTTCCAGATCGGATGATTAACTGCGGAATTAGGAGGAAGAACTGAAGAAAGAAATGATTTAATCTTTAAAGTCACGCATCTTGTCCCAAAGACATCTTTTTGGGAAAATGCAAGGTGGATGAAAAGATTCACTCACCACAACAAGCTTAAGTCGTGTTTTTAGTGCGTTGGCTCCCTAATTTTAAACAAAGGCGCACGATTTCAACATGTACGCGCCTTCGGCAGACGCCGTGTCCGGGTACACCAGTGGCACCATGGTGGACAAGGATGCAAGTCAGGAGACGACACTAGGCAGTGCGTACTCACCGGTGGACTACATGAGCATCACTAGCTTTCCTCGGCTTCCAGAGGACGACGTACTCTCGTCGGAAAATACCATTAAAACACGTAAAGAAGACGACAACGTCCTTAGCGAGCAGGACACAGGTAGGCTAATCACGCCCACTCATCGCCTCACGCACGTCATTAGGCGCGTTTATAAACAACCACAGCCATTTTGCTCTATCTGTCTGTCTTTTCCAAACCTTCCTAAAATAACTTCCTCATAACTTCTACTGGAACAGTTTCACATCAGTCCCCATCACACTAATAACCGATCTATTATGTATTGGAAGGAGTTGGCCTATAATCCTGTGTTTTCATGTTATTGTAACTGTATCGCACACATTTACTTATAACTAAATTAGATAGTGTGATATTAAGGTTACCAAATCCATAACCAACATATGATGCTCCAGAGTAAGATCTCCAAAAACACACATCTCTTGCTCCAGATCCAGACCTCTTCCTGAGGACCGCTCGTTTGCAGCGACTCCCCTCCTCGGCATCTGATTTGGCCAGCCAGGACCTGTCACCTCTGAGGGAGACCCACCGCGACCCAATGGCCGAGGACTGTGCTTGCCAGCGGGATGGCCTTACCGTCATCATCACTGCTTGCTTGACCTTTGCCACAGGGGTCACAGTCGCTCTCATCATGCAGATCTACTTCGGGGATCCTCAGGTGTGCTCTCAGTGTGACTAGTGCTTGCTTGCATATCTGTAAATGTGTTTACATCTTGTGAAGAAAAGCACCATTCTCTGCCTGAAACTGTATCAGTATTTATGTTGATATGGCATTTAACAGGAAGAGGCCAAGTCAGAACGGCTTAGCCTATCACTGTGATTTCTGTTCTCCCTCTTCACCTCCTGACACCAGCAAAAACAAACTAAACAAAAAAAACACATTTTCTTGTTTCTCCTTCCTGGCCAAAAATCCCTGCAGATATTTCATCAGGGAGCGGTGGTGACGGATGTGGCACACTGCACCTCTCTGGGCTTCGACGTGCTCAGCAAGCAGGGCTCCAGTGTGGACGCTGCCATTGCTGCTGCACTCTGCCTGGGCATCGTCCACCCTCACACTTCTGGGCTTGGCGGGTACGTCACTGAGTCTCTCCCCCCTGGCGTTCAGTAGGTGCTGTGTCAGTACCGGCAAACACAACAGTGGCTATAAAATGCATTTGCTTTGGATGACAGTGATCTAAAATTACACTCAATTAATGTACTCAACTGTAATGAAATCTTCAGTCGATACTTTTATTAACTTATATGTTATCCTATTTATTCTTTTTAACTGTATTAATTTCATCTCTTAACAGTGGAGGGGTGATCTTAGTCCATGACATACGTAAAAATGAGAGCCGTGTCATTGACTTCCGTGAAACCGCACCCTCTGCCATTCAGGAGGAGATGTTGCAGTTGAACCTGGAGGAGAAGGTAAGGGGAATGCATTCGGACAGCACATTCTAGCCTGGCCTCGGCCTGCCTACGTACTTCCGGTCAATTTCTTTTTCCTACAGAGAGTCTGGTTTCCAGGCTAAGCACATTCACCACACAGCAGCTGATTCTGGAACACATCTGGTCCCAATCTGCTCTGGGTCTGTGTCCGGATCCAGATCTGGCATGGGCAGCCGTGTCCTACTAGTTAGGGCTTCGGACTTGTAACCGGAGGGTTGCCGGTTCGAACCCTGACCAGTAGGACACGGCTGTAGTGCCCTTGAGCAAGGCACCACCCCGAGCGCCGCTGTAGCAGGCAGCTCACTGCGTCGGGATTAGTGTGTGCTTTACCTCACTGTGTGTTCACTGTGGGCTGAGTGTGTTTCACTAATTCATGGATTGGGAAAAAAACAGAGACCAAATTTCCCTCACGGGATCAAAAGAACTTACTTATAAACTTATACACATATCACCACATCTTATCTACAGTCAGCTGCTATGAGGCCCGTTCAGAAATGACTGAAAACAGAAAACAGGCCTTTTACACCTATGTAGATATTCCTGTCAAAACCAGTTTCAGCTGTGATAGTCATTTACAACATTAACAATGTCTACGCTTAATTTCGGGTCCGTCACCGATAAAAAAAAAAAAAAGCATGTTAGAGAGAATGTGTAGACACAGGCCTGCGCAGCATTAGTTTCACTGTGGTGTCATGGCTTCTTCTCTTCAGCCTGGTGTGATGGTAGGAGTGCCTGGGATGTTGAAGGGGATGTATGAGGCTCACCAGCTCTATGGAAGGTAACACAGACATGTGTTTTACTCAGGGATTCAAGGAGTTTTATTTGTCACATACTGTACATGGAGATACTATTGTAAAACTAGTAGTTAAATGGCATTAGTTGCTCAACCACTTCCTGTGCAGTGGTTCCCTTATTTTAAATGAATAATTCATATTATGTTTACTATGGATGTTTGTTGCATTTATTTAAGTCAATGTAATACTGGTGGTAATAAACTATTACTAAAAGGTCTGGTAAATTGTTACATAGCATACATTACATTGTGATGTGTAAGTTAGTACAAAGTACTAAAGTAGTATTTACATAATGTAAAATACTTTCATTTTCCAGATTGCCATGGAAAAATGTAATAACTATGGCAGCGGATGTGGCCAGAGATGGTTTTAATGTTACACATGACCTTGGTGAGTTCTTAGATTTGTATGGAAACAAACAGTTACTGATGACTAGATATGCTTTGTATGATCTGTTTGATGTGATACGTTTTATTCCCTTTGTCTTTACAGCTGAGGCATTGGCCAAAGTGAAGGACCAGAATATCTCCAAGGCTTTCCAGGATCTCTTTCTACCAGATGGACAAGTCCCACTGTCTGGTCTGTTTATAAAACGTCTTGATTTGGCAGCAATCTTGGACAGGATTGCAGTCAATGGCATATCAGAGTTTTACAATGGCAACTTAACGCAGGAAATAGTAGCTGAAGTAAGTTCCTTAATATGCTCAAATTGGTTCACTTGTTACAAGTATTGTATCTGTTATTTTAATTCTGTATTCTCCTTTTAAAAGGTACAAATTAAAGGGGGGGTCATCACAGAAGAGGACTTCAGCAACTACAGCACAGTGTTACAGCAGCCCGTGGAGATGACTTACCAAGGTAAACTCAATAAAACCATAAAGAAACAGAGGCTGTTCATTTTAGAGCACCACACAATGAATAGACAGCTTAGTTAACATTTCTTTCAAGTATAGATAATATAATTCAGCCAACTTCAAGTGATTAAGGTCAATTAACTCAACAAAATTTGTTTAAAAAGCAAAGCAACACTTTTGCACTTGTATGCGTTGCTCCTGAACATTGCACGGTATACAACAGAAGTGAACAAAATATCACTTAAATGACAAAGTATTTAAAACAGTAGGGTATCTGTTCTTATGTAACATTAAAAATTAACAGTTAAAATATTACAATATTAGAGTTTTGTCCAGTTGCTCTTTGCTAGAGGGGTTGTTTTGCTCTCCCTTTTGTATCGGATTCAAGTCAGGTGACATACTGTACTTTACCAGATCATAGTTTTGACCTTTTTCTTTGTGGGAAACTCTTGGCGGGATTTTGGTTATTTTCTTCCAGTACTGCTCATGCTGGAATAATTCTAGGGACTGGAAGTCCACTTGTTATCCAGTATTTTGGTATATCCACAGGCATTCGTGTTGTGATCTGTAAACGGCATCTCATTCATTCATTCATTATTATTTATTATTTGAGCAAGGAGACTGCCGCTTCCTCTCTTCATTCTTTCAGAGATGGACATGGGGGAGTGGATGTCAGAGATCACCTGAGACCGATATATATTTGTTTGGTTTTCATTAATATCATAAGAGCAAATCCTCAACTTAAGAGTATTTTCTAGCCATTTGGCATTTACATGATATTACACAGGCTAGTAATCACTTTTCTTGTATGCCGTAGATGCTGGTATGTGAGTGTAAGTACAGTCTCAGTGATCACTTTGGTGTGCATCATCTCTTTCAGGACACCAGGTGATGGCTGCACCGGCCCCCAATACGGGTGCAGCTCTCATCACAGCCTTGAACATTCTGGAGGGCTTTAACATCACCAGTCAATCACCCAGGAACAGCACCTACCACTGGATTGCAGAGGTACTACACACTCTTGCCAGAGAATGATTATTAGTAAGTTACAAATACTGATGATGATTGCGATGGAGATGATTGACTCTGGTAGTGATTATTTATCTATTTGACACAGCCAATTCCTTTGATATGACTAAGGTCTCATCAGCATTTTTTAAGTTGCTATTACGGTGTACTACCTCAGGTGTTATAGGCTACTGTTATTTAAGTGTCCTTTCCCTTTTTTCATTAGACTCTGAAAATTGCCTTGTCCCTGGCCAGTGGGTTAGGAGATCCCAACTTTGATTCATCTGTCTCTGAAGTAGTGACTGAGATGCTAAGGTATTGTTTTCAAATCTGATCTATAGTGGTGCAGGAGCATCATGCCCTATAATTACTGCATACAATGCATACAGTACAGTACAATACAATACAATACAATACAATACAATACAATACAATACAATCATCAAATTTAATTTCCTGACAACCCAACCATTAATTCTAATATGTTGCACAATACCATACTACTTTCTGTCTTATACTGGAACATATACACTGTACTTACTGTTGTGTTTTTGCATCTGAAGCAAGGAAAAGGCGGCAGTGTACCGCAGCATGATCAGTGACTCTCAGGCGTCACCTCCTGGTCATTACACCCCTGCCTATGCCCTGGAGGAGGGGGCAGTGGCCAGCCAGGTCATGATCATGGGGCCCGATGACTTCATCGTGTCTGTTATGAGGTATGGTAGAAGTTCAGACATCACCTTGCACTCAACATGAAACAATGAAGGGCATTGTTCTGTCTTATGTTCTTTAACTTAAAGGAACACGCCGACTTTTGGGGACTTATTTAACCATATTTCCCAGAGTTAGATAAGTCGATACATACCCTTCTCATCTCCGTATATGTATCCGCTAGCTTAGCACAGGTGCCTTGAAGCAGCCAGCTCCAATAGCCTACACCTCCCAATAGTGACAAAATAACTCCAACATTTTTTCTATTTACATGCTGTAATTTGTATAGTTACAACCGGTTACAACATGTACAAATAACAATATCAAATGAGACAGCCATTTTATAAGCATATACATACTGTACTTGGAGCTATGTTTTCATTCAGGCAAAGCACTGCTCCTTGGGGTTTGAAGAAGAGCTTTTCATGGGGTGTCTGCAAGTCACTCCGCCCATGTAGCAAGCAGTGCTTTGCCTGAATGTAAGCATAGTACACATTGTAGCTTTACAAATCACAGCATGTAAATAGGAAATTGTTGGAGTTCTTTTGTCAATATTGGGATGTGTAGTCTATTGGAGCTGGCCAATTCGAGGCACCTGTGCTAAGCTGGGCTAGCGGTGGGTGCGTCAGACTGAGTCACTCCATACACGCAGATGAGAAGGGGATGTATCAACTTGCCTAACTCTGGGGAATATGGTGAATAAGTCCCAAAAAATCGGTGTGTTTCTTTAAAGAACATTAGCTTATTTGCTGTCTACCCCAGTTAGATAAGAGGATACATATCCTTCACTTCTCTGTCCGTGCAATAACCCAGTCTGACAGCAGTAGCTTAGCATAATTCACTGGAACTCAGGTGTACATGTCAAATAAACTAATTTCCCAAAAACATTTTAGTTAAAAATATGGGTTTGGTTTTTAATGCAGACTTTAACGGGGTATGCCAGCCATTTCCATTAAGTAAGATTAGATGCCTTATAAAGCTAAAAGACTTTGTTAGATATCAGTCAAGCCTGTCAGAGAAGCTCACAGCTAGTGAGCTTTAAAAACTAATAAAAGTAAAAATGGTAAATGTCAAGTGTGGGCTTGAATGCTATAATTATATGATTATATGACACCTGACATAATAACACATTATTTGTGTTTGGCAACCCTGACACTAATATAGAATTTTTGAATGAAATATAAATCTTTTTTTTTATATATCTTTTTCCAGCTCTCTGAATCGGCCATTTGGCAGTAGAATTGTAAGCCCCTCAGGGATTCTCCTCAACAGCCAGATACTAGACTTCTCGTGGCAGAACAAAACCAGCAGCTCTTCCCCACCCAACCCGGTAAGTCAGGCAATACCAACCCCTCAGTGGTTAACATTTCCTGTTGTTGTGACACAGTGATTTTTGTGCTTATATTTATCTCACCTTTTGAACAGCCCAGAGGGAAAGTCACAAGAGCATTACAAATTAGCATAATTCTAATATTAATCATACATTTTATGAACGAGTGTATGGTGATGGCACTAATCATAAACATGTGCTGACAGTAGTCTTAAAGGCGCAGTCACGGATGTTACACGATTTCAAGGCCATACATTTTTTTTGTCACATTCAGCAATTATCTCCTCAAGACCGCTAGCTACCCATTCCGTGATTACACTGTAAAAAAAACCCGGTCTCTAGGTAGCCCAGGCTCCGATAACAGAAAACAAACAAAGTGGGGGCAGCCCGTCCCCCAAACAAAAATTAAACTCTGCCTGAAATTTTTCTGGCAATACTGAAGGTAGGGCTGAGCTACCTCAAACACAAACAAACACAACTTCCTGCAAAATCCCTGACTTGGCCTTTGATATTTTAAAGATATACCTCAGTCTCACACATCTCTTGTGTTTTTGCTGTACAGCATAATTCCATCCAGCCTGGGAAGAGGCCTCTGTCCTTCTTGATGCCCACTGCAGTGCGGCCCTCTGTGGGGCTCTGTGGCACCTATGTGGCCCTAGGGTCATCCAATGGGGACCGGGCCCTTAGTGGCATAACAGAGGTGAAGTATGAGGGGTCACACACACACACACACACACACACATATATATATACACACATACACACTCATACACACATAGACAAACGTGTCCATTCATTCATATGCACACAAACACACACTTACACACAGATGTATTTATCAGTGGCCCTGTGGGCAAAGAGATATGAACCTTTTTGTTGTTACATGCAGCTGACTTGATTGTGGAAATTAAAGGTACACTTTGCAAGATTTCCACCTTAATATAACCTTTACGAAGCCAACATGATGGTAAACGAACTTGTAATAGGCAAATCGTTCACCTAGCATAGCTATACAGCATAGACGTACAAGTCGCTACCAAGAAAACCAGCCATGCAACTTCAAGAACAGCGGCCCGATAAAACTCCCGAGAATCGTGAAACATTACCTTGTCAGTAGATATAACTCCTTGGAGATAGTTTTTGATTGTTGTTTATCCTTCACCTCCACAACAAAAGCATTTTCATTGTGTACAGTTTCCTATTTACAACAGCACAGTACTAGAGGGAGCTATACAATATCCAAAAATACCCATTCCCCTTACAGTAGCCATACCCCATGTAAATCTAAATTCCAATTTGATCCAGGTTTTGATGAATGTCCTGTCTTCGCGTAAGAACCTGAGTGAAAGCCTGAGTTATGGCCGACTCCACCCCCTTCTTCAGCCTAACAAACTCCTAGTGGATGGTAAGGAATTCACTGTATATACATATGCAACCTCATTTTGAAATATGCCTGTACATTTATTATTGATTAATGAATTGTGACATTACATAATTCTCTTTTGCTTTTAGTCTAATTTTATATATAATACCTATATAGTGGCTATTAGGTTTTGTATTGTTATCTTAATCGTGGCTTATTTTCTGTCACCCTCCCCTTTCAGCGGAGTTCCAGGAGGAAGACCTGGAAGCTCTGATTTTAAAGGGACATGATGTCAAAAGAGTTGACATACTCTCCCTGGTGGAGGGGACCAGAAGAACCAACGACCAGATTATTGGGGTGAAGGACCCGCGGAGTGTTGATGCTTCTGCTTTAACCATGTCCATGTCTGTGCCTTAGCATACGTGTGGCTATAGCTACACAGCTCTTCTCTGATTATGGCTGTACAATCCACACAATGTTTTAATGCTTGATGATGTGGGGAGGTTGCAGGGGGTGCCAGGTCAAACCTTTGGGTATTTTCCCAATCATGGTGAATGTTCTTCCTCTATTGCACAGTGAGTATGGTGGCAGGCATGCATGCTTAATGAGCAGGGGATATGGAGCTGGGTGTTGGGCATAATCACCATTGTAAATGCATTTAGTACACACATTGTATCAGTGATGACTTTGAAAATAAGAGCAAAAACAAGGACAGACAAACTAATAAACATGGAGAGATATAAACACACACACTAACACACACACACACACACTAGCACACACACACACACACACACACGCACACACACACACACAAACAGCAAGCCAAAGCTTAAATATATCTAGTTGTACACATTAACCTAAACGAACATGCACTTGAATTAACATTCACATTCACTAACACTGATAGTGTACTAAATACTTACATGCAGCTTAGCTGCATCAATAAATGACACATATAGGCTACATACAAACTCAGCCTGGCATGCCTGAATACAGTTCAGTTGTTTGTGCACAACACCATGATCATAATGGCAGGTGATCTTGCTTGAAATTGTGTACAGAAAATGTTTTCCTGTTGCGGCAGTGGATTTTATCCATTCCTTCCTGACTCAATATGCGCATGAGGTCTGCTCATTATGACATTAAAAGGTTAAAACTGAAACCTCCACTAGATGTGCACTTTGTGGAAGATGTTTTTTTTTTTCGAAATGGCACCATATTTAAAAACATAGTTACAAAATGATTGTATATTATTTTTATGGGTATATGGTTTTATAAAATGAATAAAGACTAGAAAACAAAAGAATGGACAATTTAAGGGATCAGCATGAAGGAAAGGATGTTTTGCATAATGTTGTCTATAGGTATAGCACATTTATAGTCATTCATATATAATTTCAAATGCAGGAAACGTTTTTGTATTCAACTTAATCTGCACCTTTTATTTTGTGATTTCTCCATATTAGTAGGCTACAAAATGACACTTTCTGTACTGATGGACAAGTTTGTATTTGTATATGTTATGCATTATATTTATCATTGTAAATCAATGTAGTAGGCCAAAGTATACTTCTAAATTCTGAGCGCAATTAAATAAAGTGAATTTGTGCAAATAGGCCTACATTCAGTCACCTCATGAATTGTAAACTTGTTGTATTAAATGTAATTAATATTAATAAAATTAAAGTTAATAAATGTATGAATAATACTTAAATTATTATTAATTGATTTGGTAGGTTTTACCTTAACTAAACTACTGAGCTAAACTAAAGAAACTTCACACAAATAAGGCAGCGGGGCCTGACAGACTGTGTCCAAGGCTACTCAAGGCCTGTGCTGCTGAACTGGGGGAGCCACTGAAGCCCATCTTCAATTTGAGTCTACGCCTTGGACAAGTTCCAACACTGTGGAAGACATCATGTCTCACCCCTGTCCCTAAAAAGCAACACCCTAGTGAGCTTAATGACTACAGACCTCTCGCTCTAACATCACATGTGATGAAGACAATGGAGCGACTGGTCTTAGGTAAGCTCAGACCCCAGGTACGCCATGCACTAGACCCGTTACAGTTTGCATACCAGGAGAAAGTGGGCGTGGATGATGCCATCACTTATCTTCTACACAGGACACATTCTCACCTAGACAAGGGGAAAAGTGCTGTGAGAATCATGTTCTTTGATTTCTCAAGTGCTTTTAAGACCATCCAACCCCTCAGACTGGGAGACAAGCTCTTGCAGATGGGTGTGGACGCTCACCTGGTAACTTGGATTACAGATTACCTGACTGAGCGACCACAGTTCGTCAGACTGAAGAACTGTCTCTCTGACACTGTGATCAGCAGCACCGGAGCGCCACAGGGAACTGTGCTCTCTTCAGTCCTGTTCACCCTGTACACATTTGACTTCTGCTACAACACCGAGTCATGCCACATGCAGAAGTTTTCTGACGATACTGCAATTGTGGGGTGTATCAGGAACGGGCAGGAGGAGGAGTACAGGAGCCTGGTGGAGGACTTTGTGTAATGGTGCAAACTCAATCATCTCCAACTCAACACTGGTCAGCCAACACTGACACACTCTACAAGAAAGGGCAGAGCAGGCTGTACTTCCTGAGGAGGTTGTGGTCCTTCAATGTGTGCAGCAAGCTCCTCAGGATGTTCTACCAGTCTGTTGTGGCCAGCGTCCTCCACATGTCCTCTTCTATGCAGTGGTATGTTGGGGAGGAAGCACAAGGAAGAAGGATGCGGGGCGACTTGACAGGCTGGTAAGGAAAGCTGGCTCTGTAGTGGGAGTTGAACTGGAGTGCATCACTTCAATATCTGACAAAAGGACCCTGGACAAACTGATCAACATCTTGGACAATGAGTGTCATCCACTCCACAGCACTATTGTTAAGCAGAAGAGCCTGATCAGCTGGAGACTTCGCTCACTGCCTTACACAACAGACAGACTGAGGAAGTCATTCGTCCCCAGGGCCATTGAAATGTTCAATGCTTCACTTAAGGGAAGAGGAGAAATAGACTTCTCCGCATAGTCTGTCTGCCTCTTCACCACCTCCATGTTTTGAACTGTCTGTCCACTAGCCACTTTTTACCACTGTCTTCTGCCTCACTGTTTGCGTGCTATATTAGCACATATGCATAACCCCTCCCTCCATGCCACAGCTGAACTGTGGCCACACTTATACCTTATAACCCACTTATAATCTTAATATACAAGGATACAAGGACGTTTATTGTCACATGCGTATAGTTACTGGAAGTAAGAAATGCAGTGAAATTATGTCTGGTGTCAGCCTATTTGTGCAAAGTGGGGGGGGGGGTGGCGGGGGTAAAAGTGCAGTAGAAGAGGGATTTAGTAGATTAAGTGGCAAGGGCTGCATAAGAAAGGTGGGGGAGGATTGGGATTAGGGGGGGCACCAACAAGGAGCACCCAAGAGCAACAGGGGCAAGGAAAAACTCCCTTACCAAGGAAGAAACCTTGGGCAGATCCACGGCTCAAGGGGCTAACCCAACTGCCAGGGGTCTTGGTGTGTGTGTTGGGGGGATGACAGGGGAGATGGGATAGTGTGCTGTGTATGTGGGGAGAGGGCAGTGTGCAATATGTGTGTTGGAGAAGCTTCCTCATGAGACAATGTGCTGTGTATTGGGGGGGGGGGACAGTGTGCTGTAAGTATGTTGGGGATGTGTGTTGGAGAAGCTTCCTGATGAAATAATGTGCTGTGTATGTAGGGGAGATGGGTAATACTAGTTATATATATAGACTTTATTCCTGCACTGTTGCACTGTTTGACTTACTCATTTGCACCATCACCATGACACTCATTCACACAGAGCACCTTACCTTACCTTACCTTATGCACAGAGAATTACAGGCTCAGTCCCTGCCTAAGTCATTGCAAGCGCCTCTTGATTGATTAATCACCCACTATGTGGATACTGTTGTTTTTATATTAAGTGTTATTTAGTAGAATTTGTATTTTGTATTATAATTTTGTATTTTAGTATATTCTTTATCTTCTACTGTCCTTATTGCTTAGTTGTGTTTTTTTATATTATATACTTTTAATTACTTTTCTGCTGTTAGTGAATGTGTGTGTGTTGTCTGTATGCTACTGAGACCTTGAATTTCCCAAATCAATAAAGTATCTATCTATCGATCTATCTAACTCGAGTTCTGCTTTTATAACTGGCTATAGTCAATCGACCCCCACCCCCACCGTTGAGGGGGATTCACGCCGATAGCCTAAATTGTAACGTAAACTGCGTGGATGGCGATTATGTAGCTCCGGTTATACGTAGAAATCGTAGCTTTAACATTAGCTTTGTTCGCCACGATATTACGTTGCATGTATTCAGTGTCATGTGTTTCTACGTAAACTCGTTCGAGAATATTACGAACGTTGCAAGAGGAAAGGAAAAAATCTCGTCAGATTGGAAGCCGTTGTAGTTAGCAACCCGCTACAGTTGACCGATACATTGTTACTGAATTAACAATTACATTTATTTCCTAATGGATTGATCCGGTAAGGAACCTTTTATCGTAAGTCGTATGCAGGATATTGTAAAGACGGTTAGTGCAGATGCAAACACCAATCTGATTCGGCATTTTAGAACAATTCTTGTATTGTTACAAGCTAGCAAACATTACCTAGCGGTAGCTTGATGGTTGTTTAACAAGAAAGACAGTCGGCGAGCTAAACCACTTAAGGTTAGCTAGCTAGCTCTGGATGATTAAATGTTGCTATTACTAGTGGAGACAGAGCATTCGGTTGTATGTAGGTATGTCGGTTGTATGAGGGTAACCCAAATTCAGGAATGTGAATCGTGTAACAGCAAACTCACACAAACCGGCTAGCATTCTGTCGTTGACCTGTACGAATTCCTCGTTTGCTAGGTGGCCAGCTTGCTAACCAACATAGATTACCCATCCATTTAGCGATGTTGCTACCTAGTCACTCGGCTAGCCCTAAGATAGCAAGCATGCTAACTTATCACAATTGTTCATCTAACAAGCAAATTGGTAACATTATCTAACCTTGCAATTGAAATCAGTTAACGACGCTTCACTGCGAGAAGGCAATCGTGTTTATGTTGCGTTTGGATTTTGCAAGGCTCTTAAACTTGAATCTGACATGAAATACGTAGCTAGATACGCCATCACCTTTTGATGGATGGTCAGAACCTCAATATGTTACAGTGACAATCTGAACAAACGTTACATTTATTATTCAGCCTCTGTGTGTTTTTGTTTGCAAAGAGAAACTAGTTTGACCTCAACCTGTCAGTCGCAATCAAATAGCCTACATTCGAAAGTAAAACGATTCAGCCAGCCAACTTGGCTAATAAATCGACTAGTTGAAAGTAAAGCGATCGTTCTACTTTGACCATTTTTCAGATGAACTATGAAGTCAGAATCAACCTGGAGACTTGCAGATGTCTTTGTTTCATACTCTCTAGAATTGACAATAACACGCAAACACACACTAGATGTCATATTTCAAGTGGACCACTTTTATTTGTTTCAGGTGCTGCGGGCTTCAGACCTCATCCTACCATTCTTTCTGGAAGGGGTCATGGCACAAAAAATATGCCCGTCCGAACTTTCTCACTTGTCTGATTTCCAAGAAACAGACCTAAATGCGGAGCAGGACTCCGGAGTGGAAGATGCTGATGACGATGATGGCAGTAGTAGTGCCAACATCTCTGCACAGACCTCCATCATGGAGGAAGAGGAACATTCTCTTATATTCGTTTCCTTCAAGGGAAACATGGACGATGAAGACTTCAAACACAAACTGGACAACGTCTTGAATGGGATCCCAGACATGCTACAATTAGGTTTGTTTGTTGTTTGTTTGTTTTTGTCTTGGTATACTGAGCTTAATAAAGTATCTGTCTATCTATCTATCTTAGAAATACTGCCTGATCCTTAACAGACTTCTTATGTGAGTTCATGAACAACTGGGAAGTGGCAGAATTCTAGAGTTTGGAGGGAGGGGGAGGGGGGGGGGGGGGATCATACCTAAACTGGGGACTTCCAAGTTTGAAGTGGGGGGCTTTGGGAGAGCTCCCAGGAGAATGTTTTGACGTCACTCAACATAGTGAACGCTCTTCCCAGTTACCAACCGCACGAACGCACTATTAACATAACCGTCATGTTTTTAAAAGTAGGTAAGGCAAACTTCTTCATTCAGATAAATGCAATCTGCTGAAAGATGTTGGAACGTCTACACAAGTCTACAGACATCAGAGTGCATAGTGGACGTGTTCATGTCATATGTTGGGTGTTTTGATGTCTATAAAACTCCAGCGCCAGCCCCACCCCCAACCCTTTTTCACCTTGTTTGTTTTGTCTCATACCACCTGTCTGTTTACCCAGGCCCTGAGAGACTGCAGCCCCGTCGTGTCGAACCATGGAACAGTGTACGAGTCACCTTCAACATCCCTCGGGAGGCTGCAGAGCGACTCCGCCTCCTGGCTCAAAACAATCAACAGCAGTTAAGGGACCTTGGGATCCTCTCTGTACAAATAGAGGGTATGGCTGTTGACTCTCATTGCGGAAATGGAGCCATAGGCTACCAGCCTTTTTAATTTGTATACAGGCCTTTTATGATATTTGTTTTTGTGAAGTTATAATTTACTAACAGGACATTGCAGAAAGTGGAGTGCAGACAGTGCGAAGTGGACCTTTGCTGCTTTCTGTAGTCACTAAGTGGACAAATTACAAACAAGATGTTTTATTTGTTCAGGCGAGGGGGCAATCAATGTTGGCCTGGCACAGAATCGAGGCCAGGATGTCAGGGTGAACGGACCTGTAGGACCACCTGGACAGACACGGATGGATGTGGGGTTCCCCATGCAACAAGGGCCAGGTACAATACTGCTCTATGCTTTACTGTTTGTATGTCTCTGTCTGTCTTTCTTTCTTTCTGTTGGTGTGGGCATGTATGTTACTCTGTGTGTGAACTGTGTGGGTGTGAATGTATATGTTTACATACACGTCAGATTTTTGGACATGTGTGTGTTGGTACCAGGTTTCTGCATATGTATGCTGACTGATATTTCCTTTCCAATGCATCTTCAGGAGGCATCCGAATGAACAACCCTCAGGTTTCTATGGTGCCCCCAGGTCCAGGCCAAGGAATGGTTCCTGGGGGAAGTGGACAGATGCACCCAAGGGCTCAAAGACCTCCCTCACAGACAGGTAGTATCACTATACTAATTAACAGTTCGGATACTTAATACATCTACTGACACACATATCAAATGATTAATAGTAGCATGGTGTCTTCACTGATTCCAATGTTGTTTATGGATACAGAGTTACAAGCAGCATGAAAGTATATTTCTTACTGTATGAATGCATAAAGTATTATTTTATTAATTGGGGAAAGAAGAAAAACACTACTTTTGAAAAAGTGTCTCATCATGGACTTATCCGCTACAGATGCTATGGACCCTATGATGTCAGGTATGGTTGTCCAACAGCAGCAGCAGCAGCAGCAGCAACTTCAGCACCCACAGGCTCCCCATATGCCTCCAAACCCCATGGGTCCTCAGGGTCACCACATGCAAGCCATGCAGGCTAACAGGCAGCTAAACCCAGCCGCCCTGCAGCATCTGCAGCAACAACAGCAGCAGCAGCAACATCAGCAGCAGCAGCAGCAGCAGCAACAACAACAGGCCCAGCTGGCTCAGCTTGGCGGTGTCCGCGGTCCATTCAACGCTTCTGGTCAAATGCCTGTGCCCGCTGGCTGGAACCAGCTCCCGTCAGGGGTTTTACAGCCTCCGCCCGCCCAAGGACCAATGGGACCTGGCTGGAGGAAGCCGCCACCACAGGCTCAGATGGGCCAGCGCCCCTCCCTGGCTACGGTACAGACGCCGAACCATCCTCCACCTCCTTATCCGTTCGGGAGTCAGCAGGCTTTCAATACCATGGCGCAGCAACAGCAGCAGCAGCAGCAGTTGCAGCAACAGCAGCAGCAGGCAGGAGTCAACCAGTTTGCAGCCCCTCAGCCTAAATGCCCCCCACAAGGAGCGCCAGGTGTTCCAGGCCCAAGGGGTCCAGCACCTGTCCCACCGTCGTCTACTCCACAGGGAAGCCTGTCCGCTAAGTCACCTGGGTCATCATCCTCACCATTCCAGCAGGGGTCACCCGGGACGCCTCCCATGATGGGTCAGGCCCAAGGTCAGCTCGGCCCTCGTCCTACCACGCCGCAAGGTTTTCCTCAAGGTGTGGGCTCACCTGGAAGAGCAGTGTTGGGTCAACCGGGGCCCATGCAGCAAGGGTTCATGGGAATGCCTCAACATGGACAGGTTCCACAAAACAATATGGGAGGTATGTTTTTGTCAGCAGCACACTCTGTCTCACAGCAAAACAAATACAAAACAAATTACATTACAAATACATTACAAAACATTAAAAATACAAAACAAATAGAGTTAAGTAAATGGGATTCTTCAAGATGGAGACTAAGCAAGCATAATGACAAAATGCTTATTAATGTAAATAACTAACTTTGATCATGATCAGAGTATACCAGGGGAAAAAAACAGATCGGTTGCAATTTGCGAAACTGCAGAAATTTCACACACCCTTTTTTTTTTTTTTTGCATTTTAGTGTGAATTGAAAAACATGGGTGCATTTCAAAAGAACAACAGACACTCATGGGGCCATAATGTTCACCAAGACCGTAACATTTGCTGTGTTGAATAAAAAAACAAATGTCATGAATTAACTTTTAACTTTTTTTAAGTTCCTCAGTAGTTATACTTTATAGCATAGCCTTTTTTTTACTTGTACTCAATGACTAATTTGGTTGCAGGTATGCCCAAACGGATGCCCATGGGCTTCCCTAATGTACCAGGCAATCAAAACTTTGTCCAAGGCCAAGTGACAGCCAGTGGACCTGGGACACCTGCAGTTGGTACCAACCCCCAGGTGCAGAATAGCCAGGGTATGGCACACACAGGTAAGCATGCCTTTTATCCATATGATAAACCAAATTGTTAGCAACACATTGTATGCATTCAACATTATATGTGGGGTTTGGTCATCTCATCATTTACATATAGATAGATAGATAATATTCAGTATAGTATAAGTATATATACTCTTTTGATCTAGTGAGGGAAATTTGGTCTCTGCATTTATCCCAATCCACGAATTAGTGAAACACACTCAGCACACAGTGAGGTGAAGCACACACTAATCCCGATGCAGTGAACTGCCTGCAACAACAGCGGCACTCGGGGAGCAGTGAGGGGTTAGGTGCCTTGCTCTAGGGCACTTCAGCCGCTCCTACTGGTCGGGGTTCGAACCGGCAACCCTCTGGTTGCAAGTCCAAAGCCCTAACCAGTAGGCCACGGCTGCCCCCAATGATGATATTCATCATTGTATTTTTTTGTGTGATATTTTAGGGACACAACCATCTGTTTCAACACAAAACCACATGCAGCCTAACCTCCTTCATGGTGGTGTAATGGGCCATCATGGTGGCATGGCAGGTCAGACTCCAGGTGCCACTCCAGGGACCAACATAGGCCAGCCCCAGCAAAACCTCCAGGCTCAGATGATGAGCATGCAGTCTCAGCATCAACCCATGCCGGTAGCCTCTTCTCCAGGCCAGATGGTGCAGGCCCAAGGAGGTGGCCAGACGGTCCTCTCCCGACCAGTCAACCCTGGGCAGAGAGGGATGACGCCTCCAAAACAGATGATTCCTCAGCAAGTGCCAGGGGGTGTGATGCCGAATCAAGGTCAACTTGGGGGAGGCCCAGGACATCAGGCATTACTTCTGCAGCAGCAGCAGCAGCAACAACAACAACAACAACAACAGCAGCAGCAACAACAACAAAATGCCATGATGGAACAGATGGTGGCCAATCAAATGCAGGGAAACAAGCAGGCCTTTGTGCCAAAGGGTCAACCAGGGGTAATGCAAGGGCAGATGATGAGGGGTCCATCACCCAATATGGCGCAGTTTCAGGCTCAGATGGGACCGCAACAGCAGCCAATGGTCCAGCAGCAACAACAACAACAACAACAACAACAACTGGCTCAAATGCAACAGCAGCAGTTACAGCAACAACAACAACTACAACAACAGCAACATCAGTTACAGCAGCAGCAGCAGCAGCAACATCAAATGCAGCAGCAGCAGCAACAACAACAGCAGTTACAACTTCAGCAGCCACAACAGCAGCAGCAGCAGCAACAACTGCAACAGTTACAACAACAGCAGCATCAACAAATGCAACAGCAGCAGGCCCAACAGATTCCCCTGAATAATAATCCCAATCAAGCAATGGGTATGCATGGACCACAAATGCGACTTCCTGGGCATCACATGGTCCAACAACAACAGCTGCAGCATCAGCAGCAACAACAACAACAACAACAACAGCAGCAGCTGCAGCAGCAGAAACAGCAGCAGCAGGTCATGCAACAACTTCAGCAACAGCATCAGCAACAGGCTGCTCAGCATCAGCTGGGAGATGCTAGTGGGACTGGAGGTGAAATGGGCCAACAGGCAATGCTGACCGACATGCAGACACAGCAACAGCAGCAAGGCATGATCGGAGGTCCTCAACACATGCAGGTGGGGAACGGTCACTTCCCTGGACACGGTGGGATGCCTTTCAACCCCCAGTTTGCTGGACAGATGCCCATGGGAGGTCCTTGTGGACAGGCAGGAGCATTCCCTGTGAACAAGGATGTGACGTTAACAAGTCCCCTCTTAGTGAACCTGCTGCAGAGTGATATATCTGCTGGTCAGTTTGGTGGAAAACAAGGGGCTGGGAATGCTGGTGCTAACCAGAATAAACCTAAAAAAAAGAAACCTGCACGCAAGCCTAAGAAACCGAAAGGAGGTGAAGGACAATTATCAGAAGGTCTTGGGTAAGTAATGTTTGCATTACTTGAGACTGAAAGTAACATCTATTTGTAGTAGGTATAGTTTTGCAAAATAATTATTGTGATGCATGTTGCTTGTTTTTTTAGTCTTGAATCAACACCTGGCTTAGAGGACATGGAGTTGCCAGGGATGAGTAGTGACCAAGGAGGCGCACTGGATCCCAAAATGTCTGATTTTGCTAACAGACCCGCTGGTAAGAGAAATGAATATGAACAATGAACATGCTTATATGGATATGAGTTATCAGTTATCTAACTAATCGGAATAGTGCTACCAAATGTTTCGGGTCTTTAAAGTGGTGTTATTTTTTACACTTCTTACCTTAGGCTTTCCTGGTTCACAAGGGGATCAAAGGGTCCTACAGCAAATGCCACCTCAGTTTATGGCTCCGCAACCACAACAGCAGCCACCACCACAACAGCAGCAGCCACAGCAGCAAACACCTCAGCAGCAGCAAATGCAACAGCTTCAACAACAGCAGTTACAACAGCAGCACCAACAACAACAGCAGCACATGCAACAGCAGCAGCAGCAGCAGCAGCAGATCCAGCAACAGCAAATGCAACAGCAGCAGCAGCAGGTGCACATGCAGGGCATGCAGTTAGCCCCAGGGCAGGCAGGACCAATGCCTCCTCAAGGCCAGCCTCAAATGCTCCCACATCAGTTGCAACAGGCACAGCATCATCAACAGCAGCAACAGCAGCAAATGATAATGATGATGAAAATGCAAGAGCAGGCAAAGAACAGAATGCCACTGCAACAGGGTGGACACCCCTCCAGGGGCCTTATGAATCCTGCTGAAGCTCAAAGAATGCCTGTATCCCAGCAGGGCAACATGTCTGTAATGATCAATCTGCAAGGGCATGGCGGTGTGCCACCTTCCCCAGATAAATCAAGGGGAGTGCCTGTCATGGTAAACCCACAGATGGCAGGAGCTGCAAGGAGAATGCCACATCCAGCAGAGTCTGGGCAGGGACAAGGCGGCACCCCGGGTATGGGAGAAGACGTTTCTGGAACACACAACATGCAGGAAAGAGTGCCTCTAGAGATGGGCCTTCAGGCAGGGAATGGCTCCCAGCAACTTGTCAACCAGGGCCCCAATCTGATGAAGCCAGGGCCCCCGTCAGTGCCTCAGCACCCTGGAGCCAGCCCCCAGCAGCAGCAGCAACAACAACAACAACAACAGCAGCAGCAGCAGCCACCACCACAGCAGGGTTCCATGCCAGGCTCGCATAATCTCCATTTCCCCAACGTCCCTACCACCTCCCAAAGCTCTCGCCCCAAAACACCCAACCGAGCGAGCCCCAGGCCTTACCACCATCCGCTCACTCCCACTAACCGTCCACCAAGCACCGAGCCTTCAGAAATCAGCCTTTCACCTGAACGTTTGAATGCTTCAATTGCTGGTCTTTTCCCTCCAAAGATAAACATCCCTTTGCCTCCCAGGCAGCCCAATCTTAACAGAGGATTTGACCAGCAGGGTCTGAATCCCACAACCTTGAAGGCAATCGGACAGGCCCCACCAAGCTTGAATCTGCCTAACAACAATAATAATGCCGGTGGAAATAATAACGGTCAGCAGGCTTTCCCGGGAAGTGGTAACACAGGAAGTGCAGGTGGTAAACAAGACAAACAATCTGGAGGTGGACAAGCGAAACGAGCGAGTCCTAGCAATAGCCGACGATCTAGCCCAGGGTCAAACAGGAAGGCTACTGCTCCCAGCCCAGGTAGACAGAAAGTGGCCAAGATTGCGTTAACGTCCCCTTCACACCAACAGCCAATGGTTAGCCAACAGTCTATGATGAGTCCCACCTCACTGCAACCAAGCCCTGTCTCGGTACCATCAGCCTCGCCTATGGATGCACAGCAGATGCAGAGCTCTTTCCAAAGTCCCCCTGGTCAGGCTGAACATTTGAATCAAGGGCCGACAGCAGTGCCACCAGGTGAACAACGTCAAATGGTTCAGTCACCGAGAGACCAGACGGCTCCAAGAATGGCAAGCCCGCGGGTTGCTCCTGTGGAATCAAAACCTCTGGAACCTAAGAATGTACCGGATCAACCAGCTGCTGAGGAAAAGCATCAATCACAGATAGAACCACAACAGGATGTCGGCTCCAGTGTTCCGCCAGGTTTTAGGGATGCCCCAACCTCTCTGAATCAGCTGTTGGACAGTTCAATCTCACCGTCCGTATCAATGAAGCCACCACAGGGTGCACCTCAGGGGACTGTAGATTCTGCACAGAAGGAAAGCCCTCGTTCCCTAGCAGAGCAGGCAAGCCAACGGAATCCGAGAACCCCTCAGGGCACTGAAGGTGGGGCTTCATTGGGTCCTAGTGAGTCTAAGCTTAGTTCAACCCCAAGTCCCAAACTAAATCTCAGCAGCAGTCCCAGCTTACACCCTCCTAGTGTTACCCTTAGCGTTAGCTCCAGTCCCACATTCAGTCCCGGCCCCAATTTGAACGTTAGTCCTAGTCCACAGCCTAATAACCCTGCTGTCAGTCCGAGTCCAAATCCCATCCCTAAACCCATGTCAAACAATATATCAACTGTTTTGCAGAGGCCAAACCCTTCAACCGCTATTGCCACCAATCAGATCACAGTGTTTGTCACCTCTAATCCAATCAGTTCTGCCACTAGCACTACCCCGCAGGTGCCTCCGATGGTTTCCACTGTAGTCGCAGTTTCAAATAAAAACCTTCAGAGACCTCTAGAGATGAGCCAGCAGAACCCCGCCCAAACCCGCCCTGCGCAGTTCATAACGACCCCTGTGTTTTTTCAAGTACCGGCCGCCTCGGTTCCCTCGAGTACCAATGTGGTTTCCCAGCCAGTTACCATGGTTGGTCCCATTCAGGTGTCTGCTAATATACAGCTAACACCTGCACCCATGGCGACTATAACCTCAACAGCTCCGATGTCTGTTGCAACACATTCCTCAGCCATGAGCTCGGCCGCCGGCCAGCCCACTGCTCGTGCCGTGGTCGGACACCTTCAGGTGCAAGTTCCCAGCACTCACGCATCCCCAGTTGCAGCGCACCCTCCCCCTCAGCAGCCAAGCCCAGGCACTCCGAAGCAGGAGAGCCCACCAGAGGCGTCGGGCTTGAAGTCCAGTCCTGTTGCACAGGTGTCGCCTCGCCCCACGTCATCCCCCAGTGTCACCTCCCCCTTCCAGCAGCCCTTGTCCTCTCCCCCGATGTGCTCTAGCCCAGGCACTGCACCCAGCGCCCGAAGGAGCCCCTTGTCCCCGTTAGCCACAGGAGCTAAGAGCAAACCTGCCACTCCTGCTCCAGCTGGAAAACCTGCCGCAGTGGAGAACACGCACGTCTCTGATAGTAGTCCCCCAGTGAAACAAGAGGTTGCTGCCCAGCAGGCGCCAAATGCAGGCGTTGCTCCCCCGCAGGCTGCCGCTTTACCAGCAATTCCGACTGAACCCATCTCCTCTCCTCAGAACACTTCTTCGCCGCCTGCCCCAGCCCCTGCTGTTCCCGTTTCAGTCCCAGCTCCTGAGCCTGCGCCCCCTGCACCCAACACAGCACTTACTGCCTTGCCCACTTCACCTGCTGCTGTGCCCACTACACCCATCCCTGCTCCCACCTCTAGTTCAGCTACTGTTCCCATTCCTGTCCCTGTTGCCAGCCCGCCACCCTCCAGTTCCCCTGTGGGGTCAACTGTCGCTGCTGCTGCTGCTGCTGCAAGCGTCGCTGCTACTGTCCCAGGACCAACCATCCCCACTGTTAGTTCTCCACCTGTGTCAACACTCCCACCCCTTTCTGGAGGCCAGCCCCCCTCTGCACCCATGGAGACCAGTTTACCAGAGCCAGCAAAATCTGTGGTACCTGTGGAAGAAGCACCAAGTGCTTCAGGTAAATTCCTGTTTGATATTTGATGTCCTATTATGTCATTACTATATAATTAAAGTAGGTTATGGAGAACCGCCTTAATGAAGTCAGGCTGCCCATGATTTAACATTTGAGTAGCCATTGCAAGCACTGTGCACAAAGGGGGGAAATCATCGGGATTAATATTAACTCCATTATTAATAATAATGCTTTCTTTTTATTTCATCACTCTATATGGAGATCTCTAGCCACTCATCATTTAATAGCCTCTACAGTATCTAATATTGACTCTGGGCAAAATGGAGCATTCACTTACCCCTGATTTGTCCACCCCTGTTAATGTCTAAGTTTCCATGCACACCATATTCCAAAAAAGGACCATGTTCGGGTTATGGCGATATTCAGAATAAGAGGTTTCCATGTGAAGCAGAAACTGAATATTCCTGTTTACATGTTAATCAGCATATGCTGAATAAAGCAGCGACGTGCAGTAGAAGTAGTGTCTGCATCATGACGTCTCAACGGTCTCTGTCCCTGAATTTCATTCATGACCGCAAAATAGGTGAATTTGGCCAGATTAGAGCTGCTAATGTTTTGGATTTTAGCCCTATAATAGGCCACTTTGAGGGGTTTTCACTGATTCTTCATCGGTCAGCAGTGCGCGCAAAACCTGCGTCTCTGAGCATATGATGCTTTCACCCATCGATAAATTTCATCTTGACATTTAAACTTTCAGGTTTCAATACATAAATTGACCTCGTCTTCACTCTTTCGCTATGTTTGCCAAGTGTCAGTGCATCAAAACAAGCTACCAAAATTCCTTGCATGAACGCAGGTGGAATTTAATATTCCAATATGGGCATTTTCCGACTAATGTGTTTCCATGTCATAATATTCCGGTTGAAAGAGGCATATGCTAGGGTTGTTATTCCGGTTTTTATTATTCAGAATATGACCTTATTCGGGTTATAGCAGGTGGAATAAGGTGTTTACTTTACTCGTGCAATCTGAATATTGTTGTTATTCCGAATAAAATCGGAATATGGTGTGCATGGAAACATAGCCATTGTGTGCTGTGTGTGTATTAAATTAAGCTAACACCTTATTTGCATTTTCAGCTCCTGGTCATCCTGAACCTGCCCTGAAGGAAAAGGCCTCAAGTGAAAAAAGTGGTAAAGATCACTAATATTTTTCTAATCTTGTGTGCTATAATATAATCATGTTAATGTTGCATGAACCACATTTAAGAATGCTGTGTAGTAAGAACACTTTATAGTGAGAAATGTAATTGATTTGATTTTCTTCTGCCTCCAGGAGAAGAAGCTGCTCCTGTTGCTGAGCAAGGGTAAGACTACTGTACATTGCCTCACGATTAGAGTAATAGGCCCTAAGTGCTTTTATAAAGTGTGAGACATCAAGGAGGTAACCTTTTACAGTTGTTTACACTTTTTTGTTTGCTTTAAAAACAAAAATAAGCTTTTTCTTTACTCTTCTAAGTTTGTTTTCTGACACTACCCATCTCCTGTGAGATGGGCGTTTGAAAACAAGTCTACACCATACCATACTTCGTCTCAGTTGGGCAAGTAAAACATTAACCGCTATGCAGCGACACAGTAGTTTACTGCTGTTTTTCCACTTCTATAACAGATGGGCAAAGAAAAGAAAGACACCCGTCAGCTTAGTCCCCAGGTATGTATGTGCTGAACACGTGCTTGCTCTGCACAGACATGTGCACGGGGCACCGCTGACCAATTGTTCTAACAACATGAAGAAGACGATGGACATGACGTCTGTGGTAGATGAGGAAAAACAGCAAGTCAGATATTCTGATTAAAAGTTGCCATGGCTCTGTCCCGTCAAGCTGATGGACATAAAATAAACCAGACCAGCTGAAACGGATAAAGAGGGGGGAAAAAAAGGACGAAAGGTCAAAGATTTATCCAATGCCCAGTTTGATTCGGGTGGTAACATGCTGTTTTGCTTTCCCTACGTCTCTCTCTGCCTTTGACTTCATCTGCCCATCACGCCCCCTCCTCCCTCCGCACCTCTCTTTCAGGGACACTAGGGGCGCTGCTGAGGCGAAGGCAAAGGGCCCCAGTCGACGCAGCTCGCGAGCAGAGAAGGAGGCGGAAGAGGAAGCTGCAGACAATGGGCAAAGGAAGAGGACTGCCAGACCTGGATCTGCATCCTCCACCACAGGGAAAGGTGTGTGTGTGTGTGTGTGTGTGTGTGTGTGTGTAACTTGCAAGATGTGCACATCCCAACACAGGTCTACATGTTGTTCTGCAGAAAGCATGTTCAAGGTGTATACACTTGAGTCATTAATAAGACTAGACTAGCCTGCATGTGTGTTGCATGCAGCATTATTTTACGACATTATGATGCAAGTCTTCAGGTTTGTCAGTAAGTCTTGAGTGCATATAGTGTGTGGATAGTGTGAGTATCCATTCATATTGTTTGCACACATTTTAAGGTCAGTTTATGACTTATCTCCACCTGCTGACATGTATCAGGGTTTTACAATGTCTCCAATTCCCCTTTTATTCCCCATCAGAAACAAACACTGGAGCAAGCCCCACCCAGGCCAAACGAAGGAAGTCGAAGTGATCATGACGCGCTACACCTGTGAAATGAATTATTTGTTTTTTTTCTTCTTCTGTGAATTAATTTTATCTGCTGTTCCTTCAGAATCATGTTTTCACAGAGAAAGTAACCATGTACAGATATTTGTTTTTAAAAAGAAACAATATTGATGTATTTTGTGAGGTCTTATTTAGGTTTAGTTTTGTTTGTGTGTGTGTGTGTGTGTGTGTGTGTGTGTGTGTGTGTGTGTGTGTGTGTATGGGCTTTGTTTTACGTTTTCTAATGCTGGATTAATCATGTGATGAAGCCTGGTAATTAAAATATCATGTCTATTGTAAAATTATGTTGCAGAACTGAATTAAATTTTCTACTTTTTGTCTCGTGATGACATTAATAAAAATCTGTATGTATTTCTGATTCTTAACTTTTTTTTGCTTTGTTCAGATTATCAACAGTGTGCTTTTCATATTAAGTCTACATTTTATACGTTTTTAAGGCAAAAACATCCTTATAAATATCCACAAGCGAGATGAATTGTACAACATTTGGTGTGCTTCCAGAGAATGCAGTATGGATTGTGTTTTCCAAGTTTGAATAGGATTGGACCTTTACAAGTTAAGATATAGGCCAAAAATCATTATAGGCCACTCCCCAAATGTTAATTGACACTTAAAAACTTAAAACTGGGCGATAAATCAAAAATCAGAAAAAGACAATCTGTTAGGCTTGGTCTGTAGGATATGTGTACCGAATTCTGTAGGAATCGGAACAACGGTGTAGGAGGAGATAGATTAGTTTACAATACGGAAATGGGCGGTTAATTGGATGCAGGAGCTTACCCATGGGCCTTCTTTTCTTTCTCTGATTGTCTACACTCTGTAAAGCGCCATGATACATGTGTAATGTTTTGGCGCTCTATAAGCACAATTAAATTGAAATTGAAGCTCTGAAAGAACAAGAAGAAAGGAGAATTTTGTAAAAAATCCATACGGTTCTGGAGATATGAGCAAAAACGCAATCTGATTACTATAGCGCCCCCTATGGACAAAAATGTGTAATTTCTGGTGTGTGAGATCATGCACTAGGCCTAATTCGGTACCTATGGTAAAGAATTTGAGTCTACCAATTAGCCTACGGTTATGGCTGTAGAAACGGTTCTGCTGCGGGAAAAATAATAATAGGGAAGAATAATCATAACAAAAACAATAGGGTTCCCGCAGCTTTTCTGCTTGGACCCCTAATTATTTAATGTAGGCTAGTCTGTCCAATGCAATTCTGGACTAGAGCATCTCTACAAACAAAAACTATCCAACAACGCAAGAGATTGGTGGATATCAAGATTTTTGTTTTATTTTATCAGCAACACGTCCCAGTTGTCTGAATAGCCCTCTGAAGTTCGCTTACAAAAAGGAACCAAAGCAGCCAATTCTTTGCGCATATAAGAAGATGCGGGTGTTGATTGACGCTAACTACCTTATGGCAAGTTATCATAGATCACATTTTCAAAGATCACAGTAGCAACTCGGAGGCAGAGTAGAACAAAACGTCTGCATTTTAGATGTCTTCGTCCCCGCGAGAGTTTAACGGGTGCGATTATCTAAACCCCCCCCCATGTTATTTTCCCATAGGCGCAAGATACCGGATCTCCTTATATGGCAAAGATGGTAGCTTTTTGTAGGCGAAGTTCAGATGTCTATATATTTAGTAGAACAAGGTCCTCCATAGGCCTACTGAGCAGTCAGACAATTTGACACGTGATGACCACGTTTCAAACAATGGATGGCTCCGTTTGTGTTCCAAACACTTGCCATATCTGCTTAAAAGAAATACTTGAACTGCAAGGACACCCGATAACCGAAGAGCAAGCGTGGGCCCTGTGTTACCAGTTGTGTACGCTTCTGAAAGACGATTTAAGTGAGCGCGTAGTCCACAACGAGACACCACAACCCCCTCGTTTACCTGGAGTAGAGGCCATTCTTTTCTCCAACGATGGAAGTGTTAGTTTCAAAGGTAGGCTACAACTGACAACTCGTGTTGTGGGAATGGCACAGGTCAAATGATTCTTTAAAGCCCAAACATTTCTATTTTTTCCAGACTCAAGTAGGCCTATTTTCGGCAGAGAGGATCAGGTAGGAAATGAAAGTAACACAAACATTTCACATGCCGCCCCTTACAGAAAATAACTGCATATCCTAGCCTACTTCAAGTGTCAAAACTGCAGTTTTGGAGAATTATGTGCAGTTCTTATGCAGGAAATGCAATATTTTGGATATAGCCTATTACACTGCATATTAGCCTACTGTACTTTACTGCAGAAATGAAATATAGAGATTAAAATATTATTTTAGGCCTACACTGTACTTCGAGAACTTTATTGTATCCCATTCATGCTAACATTTTAACGCACTGTGTCAGATAGTTGACCAACTTGGTCGCCTTATTTACGACTGTCTTGATTGGGGGCTTGACCATGACGTTGAACGAGACCTGCACGAAGTTCTTGCTCTCCTTGTCTGCCGGATGATAAACGTGAAACCACGCACCGATGCGTCTCTCCTGCCTATAGGCCTTCCTGAAGTCATTCAGGTAAGAGTCTTGTAGAAAGTCATTGTATGTAGGCTAAAAATATTTTTAGTTTTTGATGAAATTAATACAGAATGCTATAGATACTATAGCTAGATGTACCGCAGAGCGGTGCAAAATATAACCGCCGCACATTCTCTCAGCAAATATAAATCACGCTTGTCAATTTGTCTCCATCTCCTACTCCATCCTAGCCTAGAAATCTAGACGCACCCTAGCGGCAGTAAATGACATTTGCTTTCAGGGCTAGTCTAGCAACTCTCGGTTGGCTTGTGAGCTCGAAAAATTAAAGTTCTATCAAGTCAATCAAATCGTGTATAGAGTCGTTAGGCGGGCTTAACATAATGATTGATGGCAGAGTTGCAACGGTTTGGCTTGAATTCCCTGCTACTTGAAAACAAAGAAGATTGATGTTGCTGTTGGCCAACAGTGTGACACGAGTTAAGCTTGTTTTAAGTTGGCAAAAGTTTGAACTAGCCAACTAGCTCCGCTGGTGGGAAAACGCATGAGACTCAGCGCTGTCCTATTGCGTGCAGAGAGAATTTGAAAGACAACCGATTAAATCAGTGTGTGCATGTGTGTGTGCTTCTAGTCCGGCAGCCATGGAGTCAGACCTGGTTTTGTCGGTTAAAGTTTTTTTGTTTTTTTTGCAGAATCTTGTAGACTAGGGGTATCTCTTTAAGATTTAGGAGGGTGCCCAGTGATATCCCTTGGGCAGTTTTGTATATTAACCCTTTCTTGTTCAATGTATTGAAAACAAGGTGAGACACTACAGGTGAATAGGGCAAAAAATTAACTAGCAGATATCACTATGAAACTTCACCAGTTGATTACTTACATTAATATGGAAAAAAAATGTATTACAAGTTATCTGAAATTTAATGTTTGAATATGCAAATTGGGCATAATCTAATTGAATATGTGCTGATTTGCATAACGTTTAAAAAGAAAATATCTTAACATTAGATGAAGCCGGGTTCAAAATTACTTTTTCATTGTGTTTACATATTAGATGAAAAGTATTTTACAAGTTTTCTGTAATTTAATGTTTAAATATGAAAAAGCCCAATGTGCCAAAATCATGAAAAAATAGGATATACCTCTAATTTCAAGATGAGTAGGCCTACTCATTAAATACAAATCAACTTAAATAAAATGTACTAAAATACAGTGTTCTGTGTGATAGTTTGTCAGACAGTACATTTAAATTTGGACAATTTAACCCTTCACTAAGTGAATTAATGAATTTCTATATTTCAGATAATGCCAGTCCGGGAGCCATGGGGTCAGACCTGGTTTTGTGGGTTTTTTATTTATTAATTTTTTGCTTAGACTTGTTGACTTGGGGTGGCTCTTTAATATTTAGGAGGGTGCCCAGTGATATCCCTTGGGCAATGTCCTACATTAACCATTAAAGCCCTATGTGCTGAAATCATGAAGAAAACAAAATAGGAAAAGCAAATAATCAACTCAAATAGAATGTACTAAAATACAGTTTGCAGTGTGATAGTTATTCAGACAATACTTCATGCATTCAAATTGGGAAAATATAACCCTTTTCTATGTCAAATAATGAATTTATAATTTCAGATATTGCCTGTAATAATTCTGAATATGTGCACTTTTCCTCTAGTATTAGTTCTGATAATTGTCCAGTTCTGGCTCATCCTACCCTAAAACATGCAGAGAACATTGTGCAAGGCACCATTAACCTGGCAACTGCATCTGTTAGAGCCAGTCAAGGATTCAAGAATTTTCACTCTTGCAGCCACATCTAATCATCTCCAAAATGTAGTTTGGTGCAAGTTTGACATTTTCTGGTAGACTGGTTGGGCTCAGTAACGAATCAATGAATCTTTCTTCAAATGGCAGTTGAATTTCCAACTGAAGTATTTCTTTGTTTCAGGCTCCAAATACTTCAATACTTAAAAATGAATATTCTCTTTTTGAATGACGAGTTTAGGCTCTGAGCATAGACTACTACTGCAATAAAGAATAAAAATAAATGTATATTTTATACATATTAGAACATTAGAACAGACACCCTGTCAACTAATAGAGGGCAGTTTAGGCAAGTCCTTCCACTCAGCAGCCATATTGTAGCGCTTTTTGGGCACTTAACAGGCATCGGCCAGGCATAGGCAACAGCCAACCTTGCTCCAGCAGTGAGATCACAACACATGATTGGCACAATGTATTCACATGTTGACTTTTTTTGCCGCGGAAGGGGCGGGATATGTGTAGACAACTGCCATATTGGCGTTACAAACTAACCCCATGCATTTCTATGGAGTATTTTTTGAGTGCTGTGACTCCTCATTAGAAAGTCTCTGGTAAACCTCCATCCATTTATTTTCTTATTTCATCACACGTCAAAACACACACACACACACACACACACATCTGACTTTCTCCAACTTTTGCACATCTCCATAGAACTTTTTATTTATTATTTTTGATTTCTCCTCCATCTACCCATGTCCTTGGTTGCCTAGCCTTTCCCCAACACACACACTTACATCATCACTGTCATCACCTCACATACATACAGCACACTGCATGCTACAGTAAGCCTCCTCTACATACTTGCTGCACACTGCCCCCCCTCCCTACATACACAGCACATTGTCTTCAGGATCTTCTCCAACACACATCCTCTACATACTTACAGCACACTGCCCCCACCTACCCACACACACACACACACACACACAGTCACTGCTCCACTCCCCTCCCGCCCACACACACATCTTCACTGTCATCACTCACATACATCATACATACAGTACTCTGCTTGCAATAGTAAGTCCCTTCACCATACTTGCAGTACACTTTTTTCATATTAATGTAAGTAATCAACTGGAAAAGTTTCATAGTGATATCTGCTAGTTATTTTAATTTCTAATCTTATTGAGTTACCCCTTGGCAACAAGAAACAGCAAAAAAAAAAAAAGTTAAAGTTGTGTGTGTGTGTGTGTGTGTGCATGGAGTGGGGCAGGGGGGTAATGGTTTGTATGTGTATTTATGTGCCTGTGTGTGCTTTTTTGCACATGCTTGTGTGTCTGTCTGCATGTTTGTGTGTGTGTGTGCGTGCTTGTGTGTGTTTATGAGCGTGCTTGTGTGTCTCTGTGCATGCCTGTGTGTGTGTGTGTGTGTGTATGTGTGTGTGTGCTTGTGTGTTTATGAGCATGCGTGTGTGTGTGCGCGTGCGCATGTGCGTGCTTGTGTGTGTGGCGTGTGCATGCCTGTGTGTGTGTGTGTGTGCGTGCTTGTGTGTCAGTGTGCATGCCTTTGTGTGTGTGTGTGTGCCTGACTGTGGGGTGTGTGTGTACATTTCAACTTCATCTGGCAACTCTTTGCTCAAGATAATGTGTAGGACTGGGTGGCGGTCATATTTTCTAATGCTCTGCGGTACATCTAGTTATACATTGTTCAGTTGTATTTTTCAATGTTGGGGACCCCTATGTAGGTGTGTGAAGATCGCCTGGATGGCACTGCACAGGCAGCACATCACTACAAGACTGTCTGCTCATTACTGTTCTCAGAGACCATTGAGCTGTACCACTACATCCAAAGTTATAAGACGTGTATCAAGGTAAACAGAAGCATGTGTTTAATGCTTGTGAGACTGCTTCCCCTTTTGTCCTTTCATGTAATTGTACTTTCAAAGTTTGTGTATTTCGGTATAACTCTACACCTAATAATATCAACAAGACCTTTTGGACTGAAATGCGTTAAATATTGTAAGTGCCTCCTTCCAAAGGGCCTCACTACTTTTAAATTTGCAGAGTCTTCAAACATTTTTGGAATCTGACGTGTCACTGCGAATTCGTACTGATTCAGATCAGGTAGGTCAAATTATCACATTTTGTACATTATGACTGGTAGGCTACATCTGCCCTTATTTATCTCAACAGCATAATATTGTGAGTGATCTTGTGCAGGTTCATGCATGGAAATATGTGGTAGAAGAGATACAAAGTAGAGAACCTTTGAGGCCGTGTTCCAGAACCTTTCCATCGAATGCATACCGACCTCCAGAAAAGTTGTTCCCATTTGACCAGCTGAAACAAGTTATTGAAAGCAAACAATATACTCTACGAAAAGTACAGGTGAGACACTTATTCAGTGTGTGTGGGGGCAGGATGCAGTAAAATGTCTGTTTTCTGCATAACCTCAAAGCACGGAATGTCAGGATGAAACTCTTTGTGTGTGGTGTGGTGTGGTATGGTACGATATAATCTTGATGCAAGCTCTCTGCCTTCTGTACTAACTCACAGATGGGAGGAAACCCTCTGAAAAAGACTGATCCATGTGATTCTCTTCTGGAAGCCATCCTAGCCAAGCCAAAACTCAGACCTGTAACTGAAAAAAAAAATCTCTAAACAATAGAAAATATTTTATTGTGTCATAGTTCATTTCAGTGAAGATCTACTATAAGGGTTAAAAAATAAAATAATTCAGAAAGACCATAGATAACTTTCAATTTCATGTTATAACTATATAAACTCCTGAATCAGGTGGCCAAAGGCTCTTTGGTCTGTCTAGATCACCTGACCTTATTTCTTAGGTTTCAGAGCGGAAATTGAGAGAGAGGACTAAGGAAGAGCCTTGTCTTCATGAACGGCTGATGGCGGAGATTCGCATGACTGACCCGCTGGAACTTTTTGCATCTTGCAAAAAAAGGCGTGCCGTTCAAAGTATGTTTGTTCATGTAGAAATCCCTTTTAATCTTGCATTGTTTTAACTTTTAAAATGCTTAGAATTCAGGCAACTTATGTCCATCTCAGGTTTACGTATGACATCAGGTCTCAACCTTACGGGTAGAAAGCGACGTGCCCAATCTGTTGGGAGCTACCCAGACACCAAACGATTGGTATCCAGCACCATTGCCTTTTTCAGTGTGGTATATTCTGAGTATCTCTGAGGCTCTCGTAAGATCCCCTGAAATCATTTCCAAATTAATCTACATCTACAGAGGAAAGGTTATGACACTGGCAGTATTCCTGTGACTATTGCGATGATTATGAATGCACATCAGACAGAAATTGATGGGCATCAGAAGACTATTCCTGAGACTAACCCTGGCAAATGGCAGGTAAATGACTTAAAATTACCATGCAAATTGTTGTCCATCATACTGGTCATTCTATTTTGGGGTGTTTTTCTCAGGTGTGTTCCTGTTGCTCTAATCGAAGTCAGTTTTTTACCTGGCACAACACCTGCTCCAGATGTGATAGGTAAAATTCCAAATTCCAAATCTAATTAGACATGTAGTTCTATTCTATTGACATGGTACCAAATTGCGCCTCAACGACATTAAAGCTTTACTCTACTTACTCTAGTTTATATCTCTCTTTTTTATGATTATTTTTATTAAGTGAGGGTCAACCAACATATTACAAGAGTAAAAAAAACAAAGTACTTCCTACTTCTCAATTGACACTTTGTCTCTAGGGTTGTGTGTCCTTCCTGCTGTGTAAAGGTCAGGAGGTTTTATTTTATTCCATCTCCATTCCTGTTCTCACATCCTACCCCCATCCAGTGTAATTCACTCAACTGCTCTTCAATGCAATCTCCTCAGATGCGAGTGCCCTACAAATGGTGTATGGACCTCCCAATAACATTCTTCCGGAAGATCGTGCTGCGGCAAAGTGCTGAGAGAGACCATAGTCATTTCTGGAGGGAGCGCCTATCATGGGACTGCACAAAGTGAGTAATGTGTGCACTACAACTTGCACTAGAACACATTCATTCATGCACTTGCTCACTCTATTGGTGTGACTCTGCTTCTCTGTCCCTCTCATACATGTGTGGTGGTCACTCACCAATAGTGCAGAACTGGGAATTAACTCTCTCTCTCTCTCTCTCTCTCTCTCTCTCTCTCTCTCTCTCTCTCTCTCTCTCTCTCTCTCTCTCTCTCTCTCTCTCTCTCTCTCTCTCTCTCTCTATATATATATATATATATATATATATATATATATATATATATATATATATATATATATATATATATATATATGAGAGGAATTAACTATACATACATACATACATACATACATAGTTGTGTAAGACTGCACATAATGTTACTTCATAGTCAGAGTGTTTGTATTTTTGAATCCTCAACTAAACTGACCTTTTAAATCTGACTCTTGGGTTCCTCAAAGGATTCCTTTGGTTCTGGAGGCTCTAGCCCTCGGTTCTTGTTCCCAGCACAGTTTGGCCATGAGAGGTTGGCACAGCCAGGACATCTGTATAGAGTGTCAGGGTCTCCTGGAGGAAACATGTGACTCTGGGGCCTTTGTGAACTGTATCACAGGGACCCGAGAGATTTGATAGCTCTTGGCTTTACTTCTTGTTCAGAATGTGGGCCCCCCATTCACTATGTCTGGTCCTTTTCCTGGTCAAATATTTATGTATAGTTATTTTTAAGTTGTTTGTAATTAAATAAGTTATTTTCTGTAATTATTGTAATTATTTTGTGTTAAGTTTTTTTACTTACTTACTGTGAAGCCTAAGAGTTTGTTCACTCTTTGTTTTTTGTTTTAGTTTTCTGATCATGTTTTTGTTTGTAGTTGATCATGTTTTGTATATAGTTTTTTTTTTTACTGGTTTCAACTAATAAAAACATGGCTTTGTTTTACTTATTTTTCTTTCACCCTATGTTGTGTGTCTGTTTTGTTGCATCACAAGAGAAATGTAGGAAGTGGGTACACCTTGTATAAATCAGACTTCATACTGCACACTAACACAAAATACAAACTACCAATAAAAATCGTGCAAGGCACCTGTAAGGTATTTGGGGAGCACTGTTGATTTGAAGGTATAGTTTGTGTAAGTATATTTAACCATAGGACCTTGTGTAGGCTAGTCTCTGAGTTTACATTTTAAGGGATGTAGTTTATTTTCCTGCTGGTGTTCTGTCAATCAAGGTTAAGGTCATTTCACATTGCTGGAGATATGCTTGTTGAAGCTGCTGTAAACACACTTCACAGTTCTGCATAACGTTAGTTGGACTTAACCGGCAGTGGCGGCAAGTCTTTGGCATGTTGGAGAGGTGTCCTGGGGTGGCTAATATGCAGGCAGACCCAGGTGAAATCATAAGCTGCTGATTACATTACTCTCTGAGAGTCTCAGAGGTAAGTCTACTTATGTGTATCAGCTCAATACATTATGATAGCTGTCAGGAGGGTGCAAAGATAGCTGATGTAATTTTAACTGTAAAAGTTAATTATTTGAAGAGTGGTTTAGGCAGTGTTTAGATTGACACACTTTTTTTTTCAGGATCATTCAATAAAGTGCATACATCTAAAATGCAATATTAAGATGTGTAAACTAAAGAAAATTGTACTGAAGAGAAAGAATGACTTGGTATCTTCAGGATAACTAGTGCAGAAGCCATATACTTTAGAGTAATGTCCTCATTCCTCATATGACATGAAGGATAAACTCTTCTGGAGTGCTAAGGAGGCATGGGAGGCCGTTATAAATTGGATAACGTGGACTCCAGTAATGTGTGCACATGCATTGTTCTTGGACTAGGGAAGGGGGTGGGGAGGATTTGGTACAGTAGAAGAAGCAAGTGTATCAGTGTGTCATCTGGTTACTTGCAGTCGAGGTGACACTTTGAAGCGTTGGCTACTTTGTCTGGTTGTGCGCTACAAATGGGATGGGGATACCAGTGTAACATGTTTGTAACCCATTCCGAACAATGGTCCCAGATATTTACATACAGAGAATTTACTATACACAAGGAAGACTAGTGGCAAGCTCCTGTTCTGCCGTTCAAACTGAAACAGACATGCGCAGTGTGTGAAAAGAAGGACTTAGACTGACGACCAACTGTGTCAGGCTCCATTCTGCCAACCCTCTCTGATAACCGGCATCTTCTCTTGGATATTTCATACGTGCTGCTTTTTACTGAAAATACTACACAATGAGTGGTGATCATGGTTACAAAGACTACCAGGTAATCAATGCGGTGAAAGTTTCGCTTAAATGTGTGAAGTAACTCTTTTTAGGTTTTCTCCCTAAGTAGACAGAAAATTCCCAAATTGCACGTCATAATGTAAATTAATTGAAATACCGGAGGGAAATACTGGTCACTTAATGTTTTAGTGATTACTTGACAGGCTAGTTATAATACTTTGTCACCTGAACTTCATGAACAAATACCTTGTAGCATTTTGATAACAATTTCAGTAATAACCTATTTTATTTGCTATTTGTTCATGGGAACATCAAATATTCATATTCATCTTTATTTTCGCAGATGGACTCTGGTGCTCGTATCAATGGTAAGTGTTGTCAGCAATTGTTTATAGCGCAGAACGATGGTGTTCTTTTCGCTGCACTCCAAACCAGATCAGCCTGTTAGTTTTTAAGGACGGAAATGGCGTCCCAGAGACTAAGTCCCTTCTCCTCCACCATCAGCCGTCTATTGTTCAAAAGAAGGCTTATAAAATCGTAGTTTTATTGTGTTGTGCTACATTTTGGACCGCTTTTGTTGTAGACCTGTACATTGTTTTCAAAACGCATGCATGCGTTTGTGCGATTGGTTATGATAAAGGTTGGAATTTTCATGCCGAAAGTCGCGAAATGGGGGTTGAGGACTTAGTCTCTGCGCCATTTTCTTTTTCTCTACTCAGCTTCCTAAATGCCTAGGTCTGGAAGTAGAGCTTGCCGTGATATGGAGGCTACAATGGTAACGGAGTCTTTTCGCTTGGCAATAATACATCTAATAGCGTCTTGATGCTACTTCAAAAAAAGTAATGATGTAGTAGGCCTATCTTGCAAATTGAACTATTTAGCTATCATTTGCATCAGATTGACTGTAACGATGTACTATAAATATAATCACAATACCATTGTAATTTGTGCACGATTTGCATTGGAATTTCAATACAAACTAAATATAACTCAATATAAACGAAGTCCAGCATTCAATTGAATCCAGGTGTAGCAAGTCATTTCACTTTCCTCTGCTTCAGCCTATTAATACATGCATATGCACAAGTTTGACGGTTCTGCTACATGGTCAAATTCCACCACACCTTAGCAGTTATACTAACGTGAAGATGCGCTGTGTAGCCTACACCTTGACACCTTACCTTACGAAAAATAACTATAGGAATACAATATGATTTTATAGTTACGGCAGTGTATAATAGGCCAACTTCTTGATGTTCTGTAATACCTCTGTAATATCTTTAACCTCTAGTGTTCATATCTAGTACAGTCTTATAGGCTACTTCTATAGGCTACTATGTCCCAAAATACCCTAAAATTCCTAGGCTATAGTTATTTTTCATAGGAGTTGAAAAAAAAAAAAAAAAACTCAGTGAATGTACTGTTAATATGATACTGCAGAGTGTTTAACAAAGTAGAACAGCGTAGGACATGACCTTTGTACCAAAATCAGGATGGCCCATGCACTGTAGAGTTTTCCACACCAGAGCTTCTCTGGCTCAGTTTGTGGTGGTGGTTGTATTTGTGCAGAGCCTGGCGGACACCCAGATGCTGCAAGTTGAGGCAGGGGATCTTGCTCCCTCTGTGTTCCGGGCTGATAACATGCAGATAAAGGTGCCTCCATCATTGAAAGTGGCTGTTAGGATTCCAAACGCTTCCCTTGCCTCACCCTCACACACACACACACACACACACACACACACACACACACACACACACACACACACACACACACACACCACACCTCACTCTCATACTAAGGTCTTATGAACTGTACTGTGGATAGATGAATGGGGCACAAAAGAGGCAAAAGTATACAGGCATAAGTGACCTGACAGGAGCTTGATGTGAATCCAATGGCGAGAGCAGGTCAGGAAATCTAGAGTGATTGGTGAGAAGAGTGCATTTCCGCACCCTCTTTGTCCATTGTGAAGTTCCAGGTTTTCTTTGTGTGACTGCCACCTAGTATTACAGAACAGACCAACTAGGCCTCTCTTTCTTGCTGTTGCTCTGGCATAATTTTATTTTGGAGTGATCATTTATACTCTGGAAACTCGGACAGTTCAGAGAGCATTCAGTGTCATTGCTTGAGCCCTTTAAATAGACAAGTCATATGTGTGATACTGAATTCTGTGTGTTGGCCTGTGGTGGTAGTCTAGGTCAACTTCTGAAAGTTACTCTGGATACAAATGAGACTTGGTAGATTTGACAAGCATAGCTAAGTGTTTATTTGTTGCTTTTCGAGTTTGGTGATTATCTCATTCTCCATTAATGCGTTTAATTAAAAGTCTAAATAGTCTAAAATAGACTAAAAAGTCTACTCAGTTTGCATGCTGTGCTGTGATCAATGTGTAGCTTTATATTTAGAGGTTGTTGGAGGTTTTTGTATAATGTGGTGCTTGTTTCCTTGTAGCATTAATGTTAGTGCTCTATATGATGGTTCCTTTCCCTGCCATTAGGGCTTATGGCTCTTAATCACAGCCCCCTGCTCTCACCTTAGCCAGGGATTTACATGGCTAATCTGTTCACCTCAGCTGAGCCACGTTGTCTGGGGGCCAGAGAAAGTAAGGAAACTATACCATGGGTGCCAACAGCAGAGGAAACCTCTTGGCACTGAATTAGGTCAGTTCGATTGGAAACTTGCAGATGAGGCAAAAACAAATAAGAAAGTCTACACACCGGAGTAACTGTCAGAGTTGAATCAAAAGAAAAGCAATATTTCAACCCAACAGAGTCTTCCTCAGGCAAATGGATGAACTGTTTGACAGAAAGGTAGGCCTTTTAAGACGTCAGCTGACAACATGCTTGAAGATGAGACCTGGAGTCAGAGTATGTCCCGTTGTTCAGGACATTTCATCTGTGTGAATAAAAAAAGTTTAAACGTTTGAACAGTAGCCTATTTAATGCATTCTAATCCATTGTCAATCACTTCCGGGAACTTTTTGAAGTTTACATGAACCACGTGACCTTAACGAATTTTGAACACCCATTGTCGCAACTACCTTCATATGGCTTTGGATGCACCCATTATCACAGTGAGACATTAACACATTATGAACACAAAGTGTTGAGCCAATAATGTAAATCTGAGTCTGAAGAGTTGGCTACAAACAGTCTATACTGCTGTAACCGCACTGCTGCTATAATTATTAATTGTTAACTTCCGGGAACTCTTTGAGGCTTCCATGAGCCGCCATTGTTGGAAAAAAATGGAACATTAGCGTCAATGAAGTTGTCGCAACTCTACCTCTGATTAGTTTGTTTTTTATTTTATTGTTTGCCATCTCATCCAGTGTTCTATGATCCAGGGCGCATGACCAAATCAAGCCAATAATAGGCAGTAGCCACAATAATGACTGGAGCCAGAGCCCATGCAGCCACCCTGTTTCGAAAATGGAAGGTAACGCACAGAACGGCCAGCCTGAATACAACCACCCAGTGCCCCTGCCACCCAGTTTTGTTGCTTTTCATTAAAGAAATAGATAGGGCTGTCAAAATAACTGATTCATTTCGATTAATTAATTTGAGAAAAAATAACGCAGATTAATCGATTCCGTATGACCTTTGAGGGGAGTGTTAATTTATTTTCATTGTGTCCCCTAGGTTATATCTGTGGCCTGAAATACCTTGTATATGAAAAAAAAACGTTTGATTTTTTTCCCTCAGCATATTAGGTCATATCATAGATTATTATGGCCATTATTAAAATAATAATAAAAGAGTTTTTGAACTTTAATGTCACTAATGGTGATTATTCAATGATTCATTTGAATTGAAATATTGAAAATACTTTATTTTTTTTTTTAAGTATATTTTTTGGGGCTTTATGCCTTTTATGATAGGACAGTGGAGAGTGACAGGAAGCGAATGGGAGAGAGAGCTGGGGTGGGATCCGGAAAGGACCACGGGGCGGGAATCGAACCCAGGTCACCGACGTACAGTGCAGGTGCCCCAGCCAGTTGTGCCACATCTGGGGCCTATTTAAAATACTTTCACAGCAAATATTATATATGGGATTAATTTAGATTAATTAATCACAGAGTATGTAATTTATTAGATTAATTTTTTTAATCAATTGACAGCCCTAGAAATAGATCTCTTAAGATGCACTCAGGCAGATATCTGGTATACATCTGTGTCTCTTTCATATTCAGCCTATGTGTGGGAATCACTGTTTAGTTGTTGATTCAGGCCATGCTGTGTAATAAGCATGTATGCAAGTGTGTGTGTGTATGTGTGTGTGTACTGTATGTGTGTGTGTGTGTGTGTGTGTGTGTGTAGTTATTACATACTCGTCTGAGTGAGTGCAGAAGATTAGATAGGAATTGTTATCCCATTAGTCAGCTGCAGATGAGCTCGCCAGCCCAGTGGGCCATCTGAGGGTGTTTCTGCGGCTCATGAATGATCTCTGGCTCTGACTCACATTAGACACACACACACACACAGACAAAACGTTTCACGGCTGTATTATGGTTGCAGAGTTTTACTCAACATTGTGTCAGAGGACCCATTGGTTTGGTGCTGAAAATCTTGCTTTGTGTGAATATCAATGTTGTTACAGCCTTATAGATGCTCTTTACCATTCCTTTAATGCCTAATGCCGTTTTTAGCTCTTAATGTGAACTCAGGTCATGTCATGGTCATCAAAATGTTTTAAGACATAATTATATTGTGGTAAATTGATGGTGTGTTCTATTGTGTATAGCTTGTTTTGCATTAGGCATGTAGAAATGGCTGAGGTTTACCTATTTGTGTGATGAATACCAGATGACATTGTTCATGTCTTGTCATTAATTCGTCTTCTTTTACATCTATCGTCGTCACACATTTCCAGACTGTGCTTCAGCTCGTTTGGATTGTCACGAGAGATCTACTGTAACATGCCCCTCTGTGCTGGTTTTTGCAGACTCTCAGAGACACAAGGACAAACACAGAGACAAGGAGCACAAACACAAGGACCACAAGAAAGACAAGGAGAGGGAGAAATCCAAGCACAGCAACAGGTACAGTACAAGTCCACAAACACCTCCTCTTCTTACATCTCTCTCTCTCTCTCTCTCTCTCTCTCTTTTGTCTTTCCATCATAGCCCCTCCTTCTAGGCAACACCTCCCCTACGTCCTGGCATTGTTTAATATTGGCTGTTTCAATTGTGGTTAGGTTGAATTAAAGCACTGGAGAGTTGGGGTCGCACAGCACAGCTGTGCACTTCTTTGATTGACAGAGAGGGTGTCTGTTTTGTGGTCGAGAAGCATATAAGGAGCTTATGGTCTCACAATCACAACAGTCTATTATTGTTGTCACAGTTCACTGAATACAGCTTCCCCAGGGGGTAACCCTATTCCCACAACTTTAAGGTGTGCCTGATTAAAACTGAGCTTAACCGATGCGCTGAAGAACAGTGCTTATTGCCACGCACAGGGCATTTTTTGTGTGTTTCATTGTATTTTATGAATCAAAATTGTAATGAAGCAAAATGGCCTCCGTCGCCCAGCGTTTGTAAGGACGTTCATAAGAACATATGGGCTCTACTGGGCTCATGTTCTCTATTGAAATGTCTGAGTCATTATAGGGTGAATTGAACCATGCTGCTCAGGAAGTCTGGCTCTTTAACCTGGGGCTATGACAATGAATTGTCAACTCCTCCACGGCCTCCCTCCCCCCACGTTCTCTATCTTACCCCCGCCTCGGCACTCACTCCCTGCTGAGCGGCAGACATCGCTTTATTGTCACATACCGCTTTTTAAACAACAATGCCTAGTTAAAAGGTGATGCTTTTCTCTCGGCCCACATTAGTGATTTTACAACGTTTGTAATTAGGTGGAATGTGTGCCTGATTGTCATTAGCTGTCGGGTGATGTTTGTCGTGGACTCTTGTTTGTGCTCACGCTGAGATTTTTCTCTCTACATCATGACATTTTAATGGCAGCTCTTTTCAGTTGTGAGCGACATCCCTCCTTTGCTCTTTTTTCTGCAGCGATCACAGAGAGCCTTCTGAGAAGAAGCACAAAGACCGCGAGCGAGAGAAAGAGAAAGAGAGGGTGAAACATAAAGATGACAGCCTGGAGAGGCACAAGGACAAAGAGAAGAGACGCGAGGAAAAGGTGAGCTTGGGATAGCCCCCGGCTGTGTGACACAAACACTTAGCACTGAGGAGTGGTGTTCAGCTCAGATTCCAGTCCACCTGAATCCTACTCCCAGTGTCTTTAGCAAGTGTAGTTCATGTTTAGCAAGTGTCATCACACCACCATGTTTCTCTCAGTCCCCTCCAGACATCCATTAGGCCTCCATTAGACATCCATGCTGCATGGAGTTCTGTATAATACAATATAAATGTGGAATTTTAATGTTTTGAATGATGAAAATGATACAGAGGATTGATGAGACAACGAACCCCTATTCTTCATTTCCCACAGATGAAGTCCCATAGTGCAGATGGCAAACACAAGAGGGAGAAGGAGAATGGTTTTGCGAGGTGAGAAACAGAATGACTCACCCATCACCAAACAGGATTCTGGGATAGCTCTAGAGGAAATCTGGAGGGAATCTGACTGGTGGATCTGATCCACTGTCATCTGTCGATTTTATCTTAACTAAAACTGAAGTGTTTGAGTCAGATATGATTTGTAACATTTGGTATTATGCACAGTCTAATTTCATAACTACACTCTGCAGTCTACTGTGGATTTGTAGAGACATCACAGTGCATCTGTGTTTAGTATTGATATCCCTGGCTGATTGCTGAAGTAAGATGAATGGTGAAGCATGAATATTCTTTGTATAGGTATATAAGTATATATACACTTTTGATCCTGTGAGGGAAATTTGGTCTCTGCATTTATCCCAATCCGTGAATTAGTGAAACACACTGCACACAGTGAACACACAGTGAGGTGAAGCACACACTAATCCCGGCGCAGTGAGCTGCCTGCAACAACAGCTGCACTCGGGTAGCAGTGAGGGGTTAAGTGCCTTGCTCAAGGGCACTTCAGCCGTGGCCTACCAGTCGGGGTTCGAACCTGCAACCCTCCGGTTACAAGTCCGAAGCGCTAACCAGTAGGCCACGGCTGCCCACGGCTACCCTTTGGTACACTGTCAACCAAATGCTTATCTAAGTTTGCAACAATCCATAATCAGCGTTTGAAAACACATCTTAGAATCATATCCCACAATGACACACATAGGCAACATTCATCATCCCCTCTCTCCTTTTAAGCAATTTTTTATTTGCAAAGAAATAGAAGAAGTCTTGAAAGCTGTTCATTTTGATGGCCATTTTAAGAGCAAACCAGTGTGGTTTATTCTCTGATAATGGCTGATAACTTATATGCCTCTAATTGGTTGTGAGTGTGTAAGGTTAATGAGCAAATCTCTGTTTTTACTGGTTAAACACCTCCTCTTAGGTACCAGACTGTGACTTCCAAATGACTTTCATCAGTACGCACTTTGCCAGTAATTTACTCTTTTATGAGTGCGGACTGATTGCATTAGTAGCACTCAGGCCTTAATCACTGATAGAGCCGCATCACACCAGTTCCCATTACAAGCCACTATTACTCACTCATACTGGCAGTGGGTGGACAGCATTTCATTCACCAACAAACTGTGGTCAAGGACATATCATGGTAAATGATGTGCTCTTGGTGAATTCACGCCACATGTTTAACATTTTATGACTAGTTTAAACAAAATAGTACATGTTCTAAGATAGATAGAGTCAAAGTCAAAGTCAAAGTCAAAGTCAGCTTTATTGTCAATTTCTTCACATGTTCCAGACATACAAAGAGATCGAAATTACGAAATTACGAAATTAGAGTGACTTTATAGTTATATATAATTATATACTCCTGACTGAACCACTGAGCCTCTAAAGTACATTAACTGAATTTTCTCTGATTTGTCATATCAAAAGATGTTTGCTGAACACTGAGTTGTGTAAGACGTGTCCATGTCTAAGAATGTCCGTATTAGATAATTCTGTAAATATATTTAATGGGTGTACATTTAATTGAATAGCTTATTTTTTCTTTCCAAAGCCCTCCTCGCATTAAAAGTGAAAATGATGACAATGGCTACTACCACTCCCCCAAGCATGAGAAGTCAGTGAAAAGGCAGTTTGAGGAAGACGAGTAAGTGGCTTGGATCTATGATGTATTTTCTACCTCTTCATGTTATTGCACGTTATTGCCTTAGACTCACTCTACAAAGTCGTCCTCTGCAAGGTTGTGATCAGAAATGCACTTTGATTTTTGGCAGGTGTCTTTCAGAAAGAAATGCCTTACTGGGCATCAAAAGCACATTTGACAACAATGACATTTTAATCTGCCTTTTTTGCTCTGTGGGATATTTGTAAACAGTCTGTGGTATTGAAAGCCCAGTGATGGCATCTGCTGTACTGTGTTTGCTATATGGTTAGCTTATTGACTATGTGATGCTGCATTTCCTCCACAGGGTAGAATATAAACCTAAGAAAGTCAAGGTGGAGAATGAAAAGAAGGCGAAAAAGAGGAAACACGAGGATTATTATGAAGACGAGGAAGAAGAAGAGGCAAGTTACACACAGTGGAACACCTCAAAGATGTCTGCCCCTTCCCTTCTCTGCCTAGTAATTAACTATCTGCCCCTCAGGGTTGAGGACGGACCCTCTGATTTGCAATTTAAAATTGGAATCTGAATTATACAGCATGTAAAATAGAAATAATATTCGGGAGCACACACAGTTAAGCATAAATCCCATTAAATTTTATTGAGCCCTGTCTCGTTTTTTATATTTGCCTCAGTTTTTGACTTCTTTAAATCTTTCTGGTGAAGGGACCGGGTACAAAGACTTCAGGCAGAGGACACGTCATTGAAAAATCGACTTTTAAATACCTTTTCTGTCTTACATTTTTTTTTTTCTCCTCTGGTATGTTGTAGGATGTTAAACCCAAGAAGAAGACGAAAGACAAGAAACAGGAGACAGCTGGCGGCAAAAAGAAGCTGAAGAAAGAGCCGGAGCAGAAGTGGAAATGGTGAGACTTTCATTCATTAATCCACTTCTTTATTCTCTGACAGCGTTTGAGTAATCACCTCATTTACTTCTAGTCATTAATCAGACACTTTTAAATCACTTTATATTTGCAGAGCTTATGCTCCTCAATCTTAGGTCACATATACTGTACAGTAGCCTTTGTGGTCAATGTACTGTATGTTGTGGTGGCCATTTGTAGATACCGTATCACTTTCTAAACCACTTTCCCCTGCTCACTTGTCAAGGTGGGAAGAGGAGAGAGCCACAGATGGATCCAAATGGAGGTTTCTAGAACATAAAGGGCCTGTGTTCGCGCCTCCCTATGAGCCTCTTCCTGGGCATGTCAGATTTTATTACGATGGTAAGTTGTGGCCCTAGAGAGAAAGCCTTGGGTTTGACCTAGAAATAAAGCCCTTGCCATTGTCTTGTTGAGACAATGACAATATCGGTGTTGCTTAGAGTATGTACACCTTTAGACCACATAGCCACAAGCTAACTATATCTTTTTTCCATCCATCTTCACAGGGAAGCCATTCAAGTTGAGCACCTCTGCCGAGGAGGTGGCCACATTCTTTGCCAAAATGCTTGATCACGAGTACACCACTAAAGACGCTTTCAGAAAGAACTTTTTCAAAGATTGGAGAAAGGTAATGGCCTTTGCAGTCCACCTCCAGTTCGCCTGCTAATTGTTAAAACTACTTTCATAGTAGTTGAGTGTGTAGAGCTTTGTTACTCTCTTCAGATCAAACAAGGGTCATTTAACACATAAAGAGTTTTTGGAATTTAAAGCGATGGTTCGGAGTAACCGCTGCGTCGACGTTACTTCCGTGATTTGGGAAAAGCCCGTAAAAGTCCTGGCAGGAAGCATGCATAAGGATGTAGATCCAGGAATGCACTAATATTTTGTTCGTAGTACCAGTTTGCAACAATTATTAGTTAACACTAAGTTGTAAACACTTCGGAAAAAAATATTAAAAACTGGATATACCAAAAAAACGTTGATGTAATTGCTTCCTGCCAGGACTTTTACAGGCTTTTCCCAAATCACGGAAGTAACGTCGACGCAGCGGTATAGTAGCATCCATCAGGTAAGTGTTATTTAAATAAACTCCTGGTGTATTTACAAACTTTAAAAAAAAAAAAAAACGTTTTATGAGTAAAGAACATAGTTGTACTACTGTAGAAGTTTCGTACCATTCAGGGCATTATTAGTGGGGTAATTTACGAGATAAAAGTTGGTACCATTACGACTGCAGAAACTCATTAGTTTCTGACAGCGCTACTCGACCAGGGTTAGACCAAGGAAAAACAGGTTCTGGGAGGGTGTTTGGCTCGGGGTCATGGTGCAAAGGACCCTAGGGTGAAATTACTCCAAACCATCGCTTTAAGACTTCAAATCCTACACTTGTGATTTAACTGTGTATTTGTGTAGAGCTGTCTGTTGGGTCTTTATAGAGATGCAGTAAATATCACACCCTTACTATTTTGACACTAATACATATTTCAGTTTATAACTTAAAACTACAAAAACATGACCGCATGTTGTGATTGACATGGCTTTTCCTTGTTCCTGTTGCCACAGGAAATGATATCAGAGGAGAAGGGAAAGCTAACAGACCTGAACAAGTGTGACTTCAGTGAGTTGAGTGAGTACTTCAAGGCTCAGTCAGAAGCCAGGAAACAGATGACAAAAGAGGAGAAACTGGTAAGTCATTAAACAGGAGCACTTTCCACTGTTTGGGCCTGCACCTGCATGTACATGCCAAAACAACGCTAGCAAAACACCTACACACTGAAATCCATTAAAAAACAAATTTTCATCATTCATAACCAATTCAGAAGTAAATCATTAGGAATGACATTTTGGGCAACTACGCCCTTAACTGACATCTTGAAATTGATGACATTTTGCAGGACTGATTATCTAAACTGTTTTTTTCCCCCCACTGAGATGATATGAGATTTAATACCCAGCGCTCTAAAAGTGCCCTAAATAAAAAGAGGGAAACAAGCTCTGTAAATATATTTTTAGAAAATCAAAGAAGAGAACGAACGAATCCTGGAGGAGTACGGCTTCTGCGTGATGGATAACCACCGCGAGCGCATCGGCAACTTCCGCATCGAGCCCCCGGGACTGTTCCGCGGCCGTGGCAACCATCCCAAAATGGGGATGCTGAAGCGCCGCATTCGTCCACAGGATGTCATCATCAACTGCAGCAAGTGAGTGAAGATGCAGGGCACAGATTCAGAACCTACTTTAGTGGGGAGGTCACTGGCTTCACTCCATCAAGTCAGGACGTCATGAATGAATCATGTACTTACATATTAACAACACAAGGGGGTGTCACATTTTCATATTGTTTATGCATCTTGAACAATGAAAGGGCTTGCAACAGTGGCCTGATCCTGTTCAGTGCTACTGATTACTTCAAAGAACATGACCGCAGCAGGGTTCTCCTGGTGATAAGGCAGACAGCACTGAAATAGATTTCTCCAGAAACCTATCTTCATGAGCCATGTAGCAAAGCCCTCTATCTCCTCAAATTATGATGCTGTTTTATCAATATGATCCGACTGATATCTATTTATATGTTTTATCCACATCCGTACTTTTTTCATGAATTTTGAACTGGCTTGCTTCTCAGGATGTTAATCTGAGGATAATCGGTTTTAACACAGGGTCCTTTTTACTCTAGGTTTTACTTCCTGTTCATTTTGCCACTGAAGCAGTCTTGTTTCATGTAAACAATAACACGATCTGCAGAGGATTTGGCCCATCACTGTTTTTCTCATCAGTTTTCTTGGTTTTGTTCCAGAGAGTGGTGGGACTTTACCCTCCTCTCTGTAACAATGAAGCTGGGACATTCCTCTCTCACCCTAATTAGATTCGGGGCTCACAACTTGTTTATGCAGCATGGGATGAAAATGTTAAAAACAGAACACCAGATATTGTTGCTGTCATCCATGTCAACAACACATGGTGTGAAATCACACTCTCAAACAGCACCAACTTGCTTTTAAACCACACTGTAAAGCTACATCAATCGCTGCCAACTTCAGTAATTGCTGCCAAGCATCAAAATATTTACTCAAGCACTACATTGTATATGATACAGTAAGCATTATGTCCTGTGTTTACCACTTCTCTTGTTCCTTGATCTTCTTCCTCGTTCTCTTTTCCTGTCCTCTCTCCATACCATTCCTCTTTTTTCTTTGCTCAGGGATTCCAAACACCCCAAGCCCCCGTCTGGCACCAAGTGGAAGGAAGTTCGTCATGACAACAAGGTGACGTGGCTGGCTTCTTGGACGGAGAACATCCAGGGCTCCATCAAATACATCATGCTCAACCCCAGCTCCAGGATCAAGGTGACGTGAAGTTTCTCACAGAACTATAAATCCCTGTTTCTTACTGTTTCTCTGTACAAGCCAATAAGGTAAAATTGTGTACCTGACAAGTTTCGGCTACCTTGCCTCTGTAGCCTTCATCAGAGGTGTCACGTGATGTTGGTGTGACGTCGTCTGAGCTGTGTTATATGGAGTTTTCCATCCCACCTGATGTGGTGGGATGGCCGTGTCCCCTGGGGTGCTCCGGGGGTGGGGGGGGACATCAGGTGGGATGGAAAACTCCATATAACACAGCTCAGACGACGTCACACCAACATCACGTGACACCTCTGATGAAGGCTACAGAGGCAAGGTAGCCGAAACTTGTCAGGTACACAATTTTACCTTATTGGCTTGTACAGAGAAACAGTAAGAATTAGTAAAACAGTAAGCCTAATGAACCTCTTCAATATATAAATCCCTGTATTTACCCAATGCCCTATTTTAGGTATACGATATATAACTCCATATGTAGGCACTTATACACAATCATTTCTGTAGTGGGCCAGAAATCTCAAATGTAAGGATTAAACTAGTTGCTTAGAGATAAATGAAATGGAGAATGGAGGGACAAGGTAAAAGAAAGAGAGGGAAAGAGACTTAGAGACTAAGAGTAAAGAAGAAGTGGGTGAGGAAACGATAGAAAAGGAAACAGATTCAAAACAAACTGAGAAATAACACCAAATACCCCCAGTACCATATGATGGAGTAGCCGACCAAGATGGATGCAGGCTCTCCCAGTATTTGAATCCCGAGTTGTGTTTGTGTTTCCTGGTGCAGGGTGAGAAAGACTGGCAGAAGTATGAGACGGCTCGGCGGCTGAAGAGCTGCGTGGACCGTATCCGGAACCAGTACCGCGAGGACTGGAAGTCCAAGGAGATGAGGATCAGACAGCGAGCCGTGGCTCTATACTTCATTGACAAGGTAAGGAACATTGAAGACACAACCCATGATTCTGATTCTACACTTTTTTCTGTCCACCGTCCAATGCTCTGGTTTTTCAGCAAAGTGGTTCAGACTGAACCACAAACAAGTTGGCGGTATTTTATATGATGCTATATACTATATACATTTAGGTTGTGCTTTTAAACGTAGATTGACACCTGACATAAATCACAGCAACATACATTTGTTACTTCTGTCATTGCCTTTGCCTCCTGGGGTTTTGAACTCAAAATGTTAGTTTAAGCGCTGCCAGTTTTAGTCAACATTTCCCCGTGATCCTCTAACCATTCCCAGCTTTACATGGACCACCCACACAAATGCCAATGACCCTCTGACATATCCCATTACGTTATGACCATCCATACACGCTAGTCTGGTGCCAGTGTGGGAACGGAGCAGCGTCCAGGGCTGCTGGTAATTGATTAGCACTTTTGCCAGACCAGTGCCAAATCAGGTCAGCTGCTGCTGGTTAGCGCCGGCCCACACCTGGAGTGGGTCCAGCAGCCAGAGCTGAAGCAGAGTCCAGCGGCCAGCACCAGTGCACTGTGTGCTTTAGTGCTGCCTGTGGACTGAGCGGAATAACAATATGTGCTCCTCTGAAGGGGTGGGCAGAATTAAACACAAATGACTGAAGAGACTACTTTGTGTGTCTCTATAACATTGTGGTGAAGATGTGAACACGTGAATAGGAGTGTGTGAGTGCTTAAGTCACCTTGTAAGTCCCTTTGGACAAAACTAAGCGTCTTCTAAATACTGTAACAGTAATGGTAACTTATGTTTTGCTTATTCTTCTGGGGTATTGACAGTTGCAAATTCATCAAAATAATTTTTGTTCCTAGGAGATATTCTCATTTCTTCAACTGGAGTCTCCTGCATGTATACCCCTGCTCTGATAGAATAGATAGCTATAGAATATAGAATCGATAGTTCTTGGTTAGCTACATCAGGCGTTTTCAGCTAGTTGAGCGTAACAGGTTCTGCCAGGTATTCTTTGCAGGTCAGATAAAGGTTGTTTAGGAGCAGGATTGCCACTCACTACCATCTGACCTGTTACGCTCGACTAGCTGAAAACGCCTGATGTAGCTAACCAAGAACTATCGATTCTATACTGGATATGCTATATTGGATTTCTCCATTTTGGGGCATTATGGGACATTTTTGAGCCTGGCATACAGAAGATTTGAATTCAGCACCCTTCAAAACCCCTAAAAATGTTGTATGCCAAAAATTAACATGATTTGCCTTCGGGACTTTAAATAAGCCTTTAAATAAGCACATTTTCCAAAATCCTGCCTAGTCTAATACCTGGCCATTGTGTAAACCATTGTGCTATTTGGGGTCTGGAGTCATTCCTCTCATCCATACCCTACTCTGACCCCCCCAGCTGGCCCTGAGAGCGGGCAATGAGAAGGAGGAGGGCGAGACGGCGGACACGGTGGGCTGCTGCTCGCTGCGCGTGGAGCACATCAAGCTCTACCCCGAGATGGACGGCCAGGAGTACGTGGTGGAGTTTGATTTCCTGGGGAAGGACTCCATCCGCTACTACAACAAGATGCCTGTGGAGAAGAGGGTGAGTGAGTGGGGACAGGAGGGGTCACCAGAGGCTGGGGAGGGGAGGAGAAGGGTGGGGAGGGTGCCTGACCATGGATGAGAGAGAAAGGGAAAGAGAGAGAGAGAGAGGAGATCTGTTTTTTAAACAGATATTGTATCTGGAGAGAGAGAGGATGATTGGGATAGAGAGACAGGATGAGGTCAGAACAACAAGATCGGGGTTGGATGAGTGCCTGTGTGGAGGAGAGAGAGAGAGAGAGAGAGAGAGAGAGAGAGAGAGAGAGAGAGAGAGAGAGAGGAGGGGTAGAGAGAGGGGGGGAGAGAGAGAGAGAGGGGAAGGGAGGGAGGGAGGGAACAATTATATCTTTATGCGAATGTTGTATGTTAAGTCCTTTTCCAATAAAGCTCATTTGACTTGAATAGAGAGAGAGAGGGAGAGAGACAGAGAGAGAGAGAGAGAGAGAGAGAGAGAGAGAGAGAGAGAGAGAGAGAGAGAGAGAGAGAGAGCGGAAGAGAGGATGGATGAGGTAACGAGACAGGATGAGGTCAGTACAGTAAGATCCCTGTGGATAGGAGTGAGTGGGAAGGATGAAGGAGAGGAGGAAGGAGGAGAAGAGGCCTGTGTGAATGAGAGGAGAGAGAGAGAGAGAGAGAGAGTGTAAAGGAGGTAGAGACCAAGGATAAAGTGAGTGCCTATCTTTGGAAGAGAAAATGATAGAAAGGGAATGAGAGAGACAGGAGGAGGGGAGAGACTACTTGAAGGGTTCAGATGCAAAAGCCTCTAAATGCCACCTACGTCAAAAATGAGATAAAGATGGTGAGTGAATGCTCTCCTCACATAGTATACGTTAATCAAATAATTTAACTTCAAAACACACTAAATAACACTCTCGTCCTGGTCTGAAATATCGATTTCTATGCAAAAACCTATAGGAACCGGATTTTAAATGCTCATTTAAAAGAAATGTGGTCAGACGGATTTAGAGGGTTTTGCATCTGGACTCTTCACTTGTCTTTCTGAATGAAGACTTCTGTTCAGGGAAAATCAGGGCATTTAGAAGCATAGGATATTACCGTACTCACTTCAAATGTTTTCATACACAGAATCAATTATAAAATGTGAGTTTTGTTTAGTTAGTGGAGTAAACTTTTGTCAAATCAGTTGAAATATTTGAGTTATGTTGAGTTGACAGGGGGTGGTCTTAGTGGGGTGAGGGTGAGTGTTATTTAGGCACTTGTGGAATGCACTGTGTGTGTGTGTGTGTGTGTGTGTGTGTGTGTGTGTGTTGTGTGTGTGGACAGAGAGAGATTCTGGGGAGGATGTTTGCACAGACAGGTGATCCTGGCCCTAAAGGCCTTCCGCCAGCTTTGCCTTTGTAGAGGTCTGTTTCCTGCTATTACTTGCACACAAGCACACACACACATGTATGCATACACACTAGACATAAGTACTGTAGATGCAAACATGCAACTGTCCACAGTCCACACACACATACACATGCACGTACGCACAGACACACACACCCACACACACACACACCCAGGAAACTAGCCCATCAGCTGTGTGCCCCGTCACCATTTGAAGGACTTACTCTTAGTCCTCTATGCAGTAGCTGGGCTATTTGGGATTTTGAAATGAGGGGCTGTGTATTACATGTTATTCATATTAACATATATCATGTAATGCAATAATATAAACATGTTATTCTACATAGATATAATCCAGTGAGTTATACACTCCAAGTCAGTTAAAAACATACAGTGAAAGGGCCCAGTGGAATAAGGAGTTAACTGATGGTGTCTGCACCTCATTGTCATCCTCCAGAATAGAATGACCTACAATTCTGTTGAGCTCTCGTAATATGTCCTTATCTGACGGTGAACTGGCGCTCTCGTCTGTAATATGTATCGTCACTAGACCTACCTACTGCTTGTTGTCTCCATTTCTAATGTATATAAGTATATATACTCTTTTGATCCTTTGAGGGAAATTTGGTCTCTGCATTTATCCCAATCCGTGAATTAGTGAAACACACACACAGCACACACAAAGTGAGATGAAGCACACACTAATCAGTAAACTAAACCCCAGTGAGCTGCCTGCATCAACAGCGGCGCTCGGGGAGCAGTGAGGGGTTAGGTGCCTTGCTCAAGGGCACTTCAGCCACGCCTACTGGTCGGGGTTCGAACCGGCAACCCTCCGGTTACAGGTCCGAAGTGCTAACCAGTAGGCCACAGCTGCCCGTTAATGTTAATGTCACATAACCACAACAGTATCATTGGTTGCCAGTATTCATTTTACATCTGTGATATATTTGTCATTTATTACAGGTATTTAAGAATCTTCAGCTATTCCTGGAAAACAAGCAGCCTGAAGATGACCTCTTCGACAGGCTCAATGTATGTAGCCTACTTCAGTTTCCATTTAAACTGCCAGATCATCACCACAGTTTTCCGTGTATCACTTTCATTTTGTAACAGTCTTATCTGAGTGGCAATTGATTGTGATTTGTGTTTGACTGGCTTGACTGGGGTTTCCCACTCTAGACGTCCATCCTGAACAAGCACCTCCAGGAGTTGATGGAAGGGCTGACTGCCAAAGTGTTCCGTACCTACAACGCCTCCATCACGCTCCAACAGCAGCTGAAGGAGCTCACCTGCTGTGAGTGACTGAACTCTTCATCCAAATGCCATGACAAGGCCTTATCCTGTGACCAATGTCTTTCATTCTGTGGCTTTGTAGATGTTGCCACATTGCTTAATTTAAATTCAATTAAATTTATTAAATTAAATTAGCAATAGCCATAACATATCCATGCAACACATCAGATCTGGGCCTTGTACAAGGATTAAAGTTCTCCGTCATAGGACGGATTTCCGTCATTTTGATTTTAGAAATGTCATATTTGAGATCGATGCAGATCCGATGAGAAAAAAAATAGGAGGGGGGGGGGGGGGGCTATCACCTTTGCTTTTCCAAAGAACACATATGGAGGACTATAACGGTCTAAAAGTTGGATTATAGTGACACATTGGAGACAGCTGATGAGGTTGGCCAATCCGTTTAACTTTTTTGGATATGATATTGTGAGCTCTATGTGCGAATTCGGAGAAGAAGCGTAGGCTGTGTTCTTTCCGTGCATCAATGTAGACAATTTCTTACTATCGCGAACTCTTGTCAGGGGAGGTCATTCATTTTGGGTGTCACCTATGACTTGAACAGATAGCCTTCTATGCCACCCGATGTAGGCTACTATTATTGTTACAGTTTTTAATCAATGCAACTAACATTATGTGTAAAGCGACGCAATATAAGCCGTAGCCTATGCAATTTATTATCCCGTCTGTTATGACATGTACAACAATGTTTTTCACAATTTGCGACGGAAGGTTTTGACTGAGCGTGTTAGCATAAAAAAAAAATAATAATATCACTGTCATCATCGCGAACTGTTGAGTAAGGGGGTCAGTCTGTTTGTGACGCACAGACAGCCTTGTAGCCTATTTTGCTTAGGCCTCACTTTTAACGACAGTAGGTTGTGAGTGTATGTTGACAAAAAAAACCCATACAATTAAAATAATCAACTTAAAACTTTGCTATAAAATATTATTCATTTATAGCACAAAACCATAACCAGTAGGCCTACCAGAACCTCGCATATTAGCGTCATGATTTGTGTGCGTCTATTTGGCAAGGCCACTAGCTGTCATGGATGCGTTGTTGCTAAAGGAAGGCAGGTGTCAAAAGTTAAAAAATAAATGGAGATGGGCAGCTGTTGGAAACGGGGGAGAACTAACAAGCCATGGTGTAAAGAAATTAAAGCGCCGGGGGTTTGCTTTTGCGCGGTTCGCTGCAAGAAAATTGTTTATGGATGCAATAGGAAAACGTTTTAGCACGCCACCAATCAGAAGACCGCCATAAGGTTAACGTTCGTGCACTTCAGGACATCTTCCCTACCTGGTGCAACTAGCCACCACGACAGAGGCAGGCTACGTTTATCTATGGCTGACCGTTTTTACGTTTAGAAAGTAGGCTACGCATGTTCTTTCATAGCGCAACACGACCTGTCCCTCACCATATCGCAACCCTTTTGTCAACCTTATACAATCTGTTGCTGAAGACAAAAGCACCATCTCCAGATTGTCGTTATCAAATGCGCAGACCTCCTGCATGAGCACACACAGTATTGCTGCTCATTGGAAAACTGAGTTGTCTGTAAAACTCAAAATTACCATGTTTTCATTAAATGCGGATGAGGCAACAAATGGAAATATGAACAATATCTAGAATGTTCTGATTCGTTACTTTGATGAGGAAATGGGAAGTCTTGCAAACTTGATTTTATAGATTTTACTTGGTGTAGAATTGCATATTAACAAGAAAAAAATCTCCCCTTTAAACACTTTTGGCCTGAAGTAATTAAATAAGAGTGTGTTAAAGCCTTTCTACAATATTGCTGCAGTAGAAAATAACAGCAATGGCTAATCAGCAATGGTCAGGGATGGTACTAAAATATATTTTTGTTCATCAGGAAAACTCAATCTCAATCAAGAACACTCTCAATTCGCCTTATTCACATGGTGGCCATTGGCGGCTAAAACGAGGCTACAGGGTACACAAACCATAGGATTGTTATGTTCTATGCATTCACCTGTAGGTGGCATTAATTTTATAGTAAGTGTACCCTGTAGCCTCGTTTTGGTTTAAACAATGGCCGCCGTGTGAATAAGGCGAATACTCCCTTTACTTTGCTGTTTGCATTTTTTTGTACATTAAAAACCAATAGGTTGTGACCGCAAAAGGGGTGCTATCTCTATAGGTAGATATGAACAACGTATGACTTATGGCCTGAAAAAAGTTCAGTCAAACGATTTTTTTTCACTTTAATCCCTGGCCTTGTATTGCATCGACCTTGTGAAATAAAATTCAAAGACAATAATAGAAAAAAGTAAAAGTGCTTTTATGGACTGTAACTCAACACTCAACAACTGGACTCAGAGTGTTTGAGTATGTGTGTGTGTGTGTGTGTGTGTGTGTGTGTGTGTGTGTGTGTGTGTGTGTGTTGCTCTCTGATGTTTTATCAGGGGGAAGAAAAAAAAGCAGTTCTTTCCCCTATTCTCTTTGATTGGCTGTGCTGACCCAAGATAAGCCTTTCCTCATGTCAAGCCACTTTATTTATGAAGCACAATTAAGGAGAAACAATAGAAGTTATTCCAAAGTGCTGCATAGCACGGAATAGCCAGATAATGTTTGATGGATGGTGCTACTGTATAGTTTGGGAAAAGCGTGAGCCTTGAGTGCTTTGATCAGCTGCTTTGACTCTGCTTCTGCCTCTGCCTCTCACCAGCTGATGACAATCTTCCAGCCAAGATCCTCTCCTACAACCGAGCCAACAGAGCTGTTGCTATACTGTGCAACCACCAGAGGGCTCCACCGAAGACCTTTGAGAAAACCATGCAAAACCTCCAGACCAAAGTAAGATCCCCAAATGTGTTCAGGACTCTCTGCGTCTCCTCAGGCCCACTCTTTCACAAACATGCCTCAAGTAATTGCCATTAAGGAATAAATAATGATATCTGGTGATTCAATCTCCTCCCAGATTGATGAAAAGAAGAAACAGCTCTCATCTGCCAAGAAGGAGCTAAAGTCGGCTAAAGCAGATGCTAAGACTCTCCACGATGACAAAAGCAGAAAGTAAGCACTGATTCAGTAAACTTCTCACCTCAATCTTAATTTGAGTACATGTTATATTACAGTGAATCATCAGTCATTATGATGCTTTCTATCATACAGATATGTATAGGAAGGGATGGGCAAAAATACATCAAAATGTATTTTAGAATAAATATCGAATATCCTATTTTTAAGTGTATCAAAATAAACTACCAAAGCCAGTAGCCAGAAAAAACTAAAAATACTCTTTAATGGGAGCATGAAATCACTTCCATATCTGTCTGTTTAATCTATTAGGTTACACTTTACTTGACAGTATCGACATAAGAGTGACATGACACTGTCATGACACATGAACTGTAACCCTAATCCTAACTTCTAACCCTAATCCTAACCCTAACCCTAATCCTAAACCTAACTTGTTATGACAAAAAACGCATGACACTTAATGACAGAAGCGTTATGTCATAAATGTGTATGACTTGTCATTTCACTCTTATTTATATTATCTTTATTTATTCTCGGAGGTTCATGTCGATACTGTCAAGTAAAGTATAACCATCTATTCCTTCATCAGATCACTGACTCTGTTAATTAAGTCGACAGTGTTTGAGAGCAACAGCTTTCCTACGATACGTGCCATAAACCTACAAACAGTCAACAGATCAACTATTCTGACCTGCCTGTTACATCTCAAAGCCTAAATACTGTATCAGAGATGCACCTAAAAAGTCACAACTGAATTTGTCAAGTGGTACAAAGTGGAGACAAGTCCATGACATTGTCTATGTATGCCCAGATTGCTTGATATTGCACTGTGTAACGCTGTTGATCAGGAAGGATCATATTTATCCCCCTTAGCGGTAAATAGTGTTATATTGATGCCAAGGGGGATAAATATGATTTTTTTCATCGTGTTACTTTAGGTGATTCAACTTGTAAGCAATATTGCAGGGCAACCACATAACCGGTTCCATGTTTTCTGAGTGGATGAATAAAGTTCTCAAGGAACTGATGACTAAAGTTTTCAAGAAACTTTTGTTTGAGTTTGGTGTGGGAGTGAGTGTTCCTGATTCATCTTCCTGAAACTCAATATTCTGATTACAAGAAGTCTTAGGGGAAGATCATGCGGTAACGGAGTGCCACTCAGCAATTAATGAACCAAACTTTAAGAACAATATGTCAGTTTGTATGTGCCTATGTACTTCGTCTTCGTATATCCTATCCGTATATCTTGAATTTTCCCTTGGGGATCAATAAAGTATCTATCTATCTATCTATCTATCTATCTATCTATCCGTCTTTACCAATTTGCAAATGATGGTGAATAACTACTCATTGTGAGATGTATTTCAAAATATCTTTATTCTAATTATGTTTCCCACTGTAATCGTGTAATTTCTAATGTTTTGCATGGATGTGCACTGGTGTGTGTTCATGGATGAGAGAAGCATGGTGCTTTATGCACCCGCCCATATCACTGTTGATAATGTGCTCTTAAAATAACATACAGTATAAACAACTCGCCATGGACTTCTGACCAGGTTTCTCTTGGTCAGTGGCGTAATGGTTTTAGGTAGTGTACGATAGCGATTTTTAGACAACGTGTCAGACCCCTCCTTATGTCGTTAATTGCCACACTCCTTGTTGCGTTGCTCGAAAAAAGAGACAAGCAAGATAAGGATAAACGTTGCGCTGGGATAATAATCTGCTTTCCGCCATGCGCCATGTAGCGAAAATAGGGCCCTCAACAAGCGCAGCGAATGCAAGAAGTAGGCTCATGGTTGCCTGATAGTAAAACTACAGCAAACAGTCAAGGCCTGCTGCAAAACATTCAGTTATCCATTGCTATGATCAATTTATATCTTACTGTTGTTTCACAAAATTAATCTGTGTCACTATCATAACACAACATGAGCATTTATTTTATTTTAATAAGAAATAATGAATCATTATCTTGCTCAACTCTTCTGTGGCACAACTAGTTAATGACTTATCATTCTGAAATTGAGCTTTTTGCGAGAGGTTCGAGGCCCACAAGCGACCCTGATAATTATGTTTGCACATTCTGCCTCCACAAGGTTTTGCTATGTTAGGCAATCATGAGCCTACTTTTTTTGGTTTCAAGGCTAGCATTTGCGGTTTAATCTAGCCTATGATCGAACCCCATCAGGATCTCTGTTGCTTTACTTTGTTTTATTGTTTTTTTTCTTTCAGTTCACACTTTGTATTGTGTGTGGACAATACTGAAGTGGACATTCATTAAATGCGAAGTCCATGGGACAAAATTGCCGGATTTCTCCTTTAACAGCTTCTGAGATCTTCCGTAGAGCACTGCTGAAATAAACAAGTTTATTACTATAGACAAATAGTGTCCCGCTTGTGATCATATACCATATATCTTATAAACCAGAAGTGAACCATCAAGCCACTTCAGTATCTATAGAAGAACCTTGCTGTAGTTTAGGCCTAACCTTCTCTGTGTCCACTCTGTCATGTCCAGAGCTGTGGAGACCAAGAAGAAGGCGGTGCAGAGGATAGAGGAGCAGCTGATGAAGCTGGAGGTGCAGGCCACTGACCGCGAGGAGAACAAGCAGATCGCCCTAGGCACATCCAAGCTCAACTACTTGGATCCGCGCATCTCCATTGCCTGGTAGGTTAACCCTTAAAGGTGTAGGTTTTTGAACATTCTAAGTTCCGCAACAATTGAAGGTTCTAAAATTCTATGTTGAATTCAATGAACCCAGATATTCTTTAGAACGTTCATTTCCCAACATTCCCGTCACACCGGTGTGACGGTACTCCTTTAAGGGAAAGAAGTGACAGTCTGGACTCAACAGTTCTCCGTAGGCGGGTACATGCAAAGAGGTGACCGTTTATGCACTTGGCACCTAGAAATTCATCTACATGGATCCCTGGATCTCTGTATGGTACATTTGAAAGGGTGTTAATAAAAGAGTATTTATCCTTGGCACCTTTAAGCTCAACTACCTGGACATCTGCATCTGTGGAGCCTGGTAGGTTTATAGAGGTAGTGTAGAGAGACTATTTATTTTGGGCAAGTTAAATTCATGAGCAAATGTCACGGTTAGCAATAGCATGAATAGCAATAGAGAGGCTATTTACCCTGGGAATGTTAAACAAAACAAAGGATGGACCCGTGCTCCTTATAGGTTTAGAGGAGTGACAGGGAGAGACTCTTTTAAAGACCTAGTAATGTAATGAATAACAATAGAGGACTTGATTAGATCTGAAACTGTGATTAGATCAGACCTGATAAGAAAACCACACTTTACATTCAATTAGTGATTTGCACCACTTCAGTAATGTTTCAGCTGAAACTGGACAACAATTGACCTGCTCACTGAAGGAATTCACTTTCTTTGTGACAAAACATTGGTGCAACACAGCCTGCCTGATTTGGCCAGCCAGGCTGGGTGTTACTCTTCGGCCCCCGGAGGGAGGAAGTGCTCTTTTCGCCGTGTGAGCTGGGTACAACAGCTGCCAGAAAGCAAAAGCACAACAGAGAGAGGGGGGGGGGGGAGGGGGAGAGAGAGAAGAGAGGAAAATATGTGAGTAGGAACAATGGGGTTTGTTTGTGTGCCAGAAACTATCCCGGGCCTGCGGAGTCCCCCCTGCCTCCCTGCCCGACTCTGACACACACACACACACACACACACACACACACACACACACACACACACAAACAAACACACGTTTAATGGGTGGAAGAGACGGTGAGGCAGAGGCCTGGGGTTGGAGAGAGGGCCGCTCCGCTGTGTGGGATCTGTCCCCGCGGCTCTACCCGTCATCTCAGCTAGAACCCTATTTTGGGAAAGCCCCCACACGTACAGGTACACACACACACACACACACACACACACACACACACACACACACATGGTGGCTGGAGGAAGTTTCTGATCTGTGACCAGTGTTTGGTGTGAAATGTCTTTCTGGGTTGTTGTTTTTTTTGTTTTTGTTTTGAGAGTAACATGGAAGCCTTTCCCCCACATGAGCCACTGTTCCCGCCTTTTGTTACATGTGGGCGGGAGCAATTAGGTAATCTCCTTTGTACTGTTTGTGATCGTCTCACTCACTGTGTGTGTGTGTGTGTGTGTGTGTGTGTGTGTGTGCGATAGAGCGATAGAGGGAGAATGAGCGTATGTGGAAGACAAAGAGAGAGAAAGAGAAAGGGGCTGATATGGGTGCAGAGCTTCACCTTATATGTGTCCAATGTAGACTTCTTTTTGTCTCATCTGCAGGTGTAAAAAGTACGAGATCCCTGTGGAGAAAATCTACAACAAAACCCAGCGCGAGAAGTTTGCCTGGGCCATTGACATGGCAGATGAAGACTTTGAGTTTTAAACCTCCCCATCTCTCTCTTCTTTCTCTCTCTCTCTCTCTCTCTCTCTCTCTCTTTCTCTCCCTCTCTTTCTTGTTTTCTGTTTTTTTAAAAACCACAAGTCCTTGCATTCAACCTAATTCAAGAAATGTACATTTTTAGCGTTGATGATTTCACCATGTGTGTGTCTTCACAAGAAGAGGATGGGTGGGTGGACCATGGGAAAACGTGGAGGGGTCAGTTAGGTAAAAAGCAGAAAAAAAATACTGGGGCCACCCTCTTTACAGTTCAGTGAGGATCAAGATAACTATTTGCCCTACCGGGAAAGTAGCTGCCTAAATGACTGATTTAGTGGTATAAAGTGACTTGTCTGCTATCAAACTCATATGATGCACAGCTGTTGCGTTTTGCTGTATAATCTATGGTCCTTCCTTTCGCACCCTCTGAAGCTATGTGTTGCTGCCAACTTGCTGTACCCATCAGATGAATTCTATTTTCATAGAAAAGTGAAAACTGACAATAACTCCCTAAAAAGACTTCACCCACACGCCTTGTCTGGAAGAGAGAGCGTTTTGCCAGAGCTGTGTGTGTGTGTTTTTGGGAGACTGTGTGTGTGTGTGTGTGTGTGTGTGTGTGTGTGTGTGTGTGTGTGTGTGTGTGTGTGTGTGTGTGTGTGTGTGTGTGTGTGTGGGGCGTGATGAAGTTCCTCATTGGCCATCGTGCAAGCTGGGGAATGGAAGCACGTCCACAAGCTTTGCACGGTGGAGATGACTAACAGGGGGAAATGGAACTTGTTAGTGTGACTTTAGTAGACTGAATGTGAATTTCCTTCCACACAGCTATTATTTTATTTTTATTTTTATTTATTTTATTTTATTTTATCTTTTTTTTGCTTTACAGTTTTTCTTTTATCAGGGACATTGCATTTCTTATTTCAGTTTTGCTTTTCTCTCCAGTAGGCCTTCATATGTGATAAAAGATGGAATCCTTTTTAATGTGTGACTCAAATAGTCATTTTGGCACAAGGTGTGTTCATGTGATGTTTTTTGTTCTTTTTTATAATTATTCATGATTTCCTGTTCTGTCATCATATTTATCCAGTTCCTTACCTAAAGGCTGCATCATAGTATACCACTGTCTCTTAACAAAGTCTCTCTCCGGTCCCTTATATGTCAAACAACTCGTGTGTGAGGGGTACGAATTTGCCAAATGACTACAAAACCCCAGAATTATGAATTATGAATCTACCATTAATGTGATATTTTGGATGTTTATTTTTTTCTATCTGTATGGAATTGTAAAGCAATTATTTTCGACGCTGGAGGCTTTTCAGTGTTTATCCTAAGGTCCTGCACTTATTTAGGCATAGGAACGTATTATTGTAGGATGCCAATGTCAATGTTTTTAACCTTTAACCTTAGTACAACACATGTTTTGTTTGTATTTCATTTTTGACACTTTAGGTTATTTAAAAATAAAATCAAAAGATCATATTACTCAATTTAACTTAATTATTTCAATTTGGATATACATTGCCGTGCACTGGACACACATACATTGATTTTATTTTTTGTGTGTTTCAATTATGGAGCTTCAATATGCTTATGACATCATACTGGTGTTTGCTGTTGCAAATGACCCTCTAGTGAATGATATGACAAATCAAGTAAGCAGAGCCAGTCAGCACTTTTCACTTCAGACTTAATTCCATCAACCAGTGACATCAGGTGATAATCCACAGACAGAGCACACATGTGCTGAAATATGTTCTTCTTCATAGAAATGAGACAGACTGCTATGTGTGTGTGTGTGTGTGTGTGTGCTGCCTCTCTGTTCTTCTCTTGACCCGGATGCAGTAGAGATATGACTGCTGTATCTGCATACACTAAAAACACCATTTCATAATGTTATGTTCATTTGTCAAAATGTTTAAAATTGTATATCATTTCCTATCGCCCTGTCTGATTGATATTGCCCATGCACAACTAATGATACCCTAGTAATACAGTGCTGCAAATTGACTAAACGCCTAACATAATGTCTTTGACAGTCATTTCCACGTGCTAATTAGTATGCTTTCTCTGATGTAAGTGCCTATAGACCAAGAACTGCATAGGGCCCACCAATAGCTTCAGTTTAGTTCTCCTGCATCATCAGTTGGAGCAGCTGTGATCAGGAGATGGTCAAAAATAATCAGCAGAGGCAAGTGCCAGTTAGAGCAATTTGCTATCATACTGGTTGTATGGCTAAAATACAAGGCAATAATCCTTAGAAAACCAACCATATGAAAAATTGTTAAAAGTGTATTGAAGGTAATCAATATATCTGCAATCAAAGGCACCACATAACCACTGTCACACTTTTGCTAAATGTCTATAATTATGGTACTGTTAGTCATGTCATGTATATAAATGATGATGGGTGAATTAAAGGTTTTCATGGAAAGGATTGACAAAAATGTCCTGTCTTCCCTTTTGTATAATTTCTTGAATGGAGGGACGAGAATGCTGCTAAATCTCAGTCAACCACAGAGTTTGAGAGGTAATCTAAACTAAACTAATAGAGAATGGCCAACATGTTAGTATGTGGGACACTCAGCCACAGACATTTTGACTTGTGTGACAAACCCTACCCTACTAGGCCCATGTGTAGGCCTACTTTCTATGTAGGCTAGTGGTGTACAACCTATCAACTTGGATGTTATCATCAACAGTGAGTAAAGTGTTTTATACCTTTATGACTATGAGTGTTATAACGATCAAACTGAAATCTGCTACATAGCAAAGGTGTGAGCAGGCTCTTTTTGCAAAATTCTGTGGTGAACAGGCGTGCAATGCACGGAGGTGGAGGTTACTGACGTGAGAATAATACTGAGACAGAATCAGCTTCATCAAACATCATTTACTAGATAAATCTATAGTCTACTAGACTACTAAAGTCTGCTTTTGTCCAATATATTTCTTCTATAAAATATATGAGTAGTTGTCTGAAAGAACATATCTGAAAAAGCAGTTAAAATAACAACAAAAAAACGCTATGTTAACTTGGTATCCCACACAAATGCATTGGGAGAAAAAGACAGGTTAGAGGAGAGAACGTAGGGGTAAAAGTTTTCATTGATTCACTGACTGCCAGCTGTTTATTGCATAGGATGATACTGTCTATTATTGTTTTATGTCAAGTTGACATCTATCGCAGCAGACAAGGATTCACACTCAAAATGCATTTCAATTCCATCGTTTATCGCCTGCTGTGCTGTGTATTAACAACAGATTTAGAAGGCCACCTAACAGGTTTACTGCAACATTGTTGCTCCACAAGCTAATTATGAAATGATACAATGTTTGGCACGGGCGGAAAGTCAGAGCTGTATCTTTAAGAGGCCGCTCTATCCAGTGCTTTGTTGAACAGAAGGGGTCGGTTGGGGGAAGGGCCGAGGCAGCCGTGTCTGACTAACTTGCATATGGCCAACTCGATGGAGGATTGCTACAGCAGGACGCCAAGGGAAAAACCACAGGGCTTTTCTCTGGACTGAGACGCATTATCTCCATCGCACGATGATATAATCATCGAGAAAAGGGGGAAGACTTCAGGACATCCGAAGTTGGGTCCAGAGATGTGCGGGGCCGAGATTGCAACGTTACGACGTGTTGTTCTGCTTCTGTTGTGTCCAAGCGTGCCAGTTGCATTTTGAGACGGTAAGGCAAAGGGTGCAAGAAAGACGACTGAATTATTATACGCTGTACCTGACTTGCTTGCTGTAAAATCAGCCATACTTCCCTCCGCTCTCAAACGTTTTAGCGCTAGCCCCCTGGAAAATGTAGCCACGTTTCTGTGTGGTGCGTAATTGCCATCTTCTGGGTATTAAAATCAGTGTTATTTGGATACATATGTCGATCGTAAAAAAGCGCTTAGGCAGTCAAAGGAAAGAAACTTTATGGGATGGCTTAACCACTTTGGAAGGAAATAAATTCCTATTAGCAACTAGCCCAGTCATAGTGGCCTTCGTCTCTAATCTACTTAAATGTACAACAGATTACAGTTCAGGTCCACGGATTTGAATTGTTTACTTATTAGGCTATCTTCGTGGGAAATCCTTTTCATTGAGGCTACCTAATCCTGTTTCCTGAAAACGATTTGAGACCTATCTGAACTGGGCTCGTTATTCCAGATTAGATTTTGTGCGGCTTTTATTTGCCCCTATGCTACTGATCAGTGTTTACGTTATTGCAAATTGGCACATCATAACGAGGCGCATCTATATTAAACATAGCCTTGGCATTCACTTTTGTGTTCACATTTGAAAACTCACAGTGGCCCAACGCACATTTTCATATATCCACACTGTATTGTGAAAGAGGTTTGATTCTTCAAAGATTGTGAGATGATTCCTCTATTTTCTCAGGTGTCTACCACAGGCCCAGGAGGCAGTAAATTGTTCTAAAGGAAAAGGACAACAAACAAGGGAAATGACCATGGCTGGAGCCCCAGGCTTCTTCTCCAACGGACCTGCATGGACGGTCACCGACACAGAAATGACCAACCTATACCGAGATTTGGAACTGGGGACCGTACTAACATTATTTTATTCGAAGAAGTCTCAACGCCCGGAGAGAAGGACGTTTCAAGTGAAGCTTGAGACCCGACAGATCATTTGGACAAGGGGCACAGACAAGATTGAAGGAGAAAGTGAGTAGCCCATGTCTTTAAGAAAGTGAACAGTTGAGGAAACAAATGTTGGCAGTTTCTGACACTTTTGTGATTTTCAAGAATTATAAGTGGTAGACTTTGGTTTGGCTTGGTGGTTATGTGTCCTGGACTAGGTCTACGTGGTGTTAAGTAGCCTAAAATGTTACTCGAAATCTCTAAATGTTAGTAGCCTACACCGGGTGAGTGACACCTGTCTCCTCTACATTTCTGTTTAAAGCCTATAACCTACACAGGTTTGTAGCCTACGGTTTCTTTAAAAGAGAATGTTGGATGCAAGCTAATGAAGTGGTTTATCCCTCTTTTTATATGGCCTACCTACTCTCTAGGTGTATAGAATATACTTTGAAATGTGCTCTGGAATCAGTAGCGCCAATGGGATAGGCAACGGTAGTAACAAGGCTGTCGCTTTTATTATTATCAGTAGGTGGTAGGCCTATGCTGTTTAAAAGTCAAATGTGGATTTGCTTGTAATTTAGTCTTATTGCTCATTTCTGGTAATCAGACTCCTCCACCTATAGAAACGGTTTAGTCAAAATACTGAAATATGCTGGGCGCTGACAAGATACCGAGGCCTGTGTTGCGAGGACGTTTGGTGCACAGTTAGGCTAGGCAAACCTGCCGTTGTGTATACAGTTGCACAGCAGGCCCGTTTACATCCTGTAAGCGCAAGTAATTGTGTAGAGAACGGTTTGTCATACGCCGTCTCTGTGCAGAGCTGGTTTATATCAAACAATCTTCTGATGAGCCTACAAGGCAAGCGTTGGGCCTGACGTGCGGCAGGATGCCTCCGCGCACAGCTGCACTCTGCTCCGGATGCAGCACAGAGGCGCAGGGAAAAAAAGAGCTAAACGATTTTTTTGTCCGTAATCTGCTCTCAGAAGATGGTTGTACATGTGAGCTCATAGCAGTCATTTGATAGCCTACGACAAACAGCATAGGTGATAACGGCTAATGCTGTATGCCGTGCGGCACAGAAGTAGGCTACCGAGCCAGGCTTTTAACGGGAACTATAGAGATATGGAATATCGCGCCGTCTCCATATTCCATAGTCCGTCGTCGGTGACTGGGTTTAAAATATTCGGGCCCAAGAACCTGACTGTTATAGCATTGCTTTTTGCGACATGGTGGGTCACTTTCTGTCCGCGATGATGAGAGGGTTTAGTGATGTTTCGACAACTTGAACAAATAGCCTAGGCCCATTGCAATGAATGAACTAAATTAAATTAAAATTCAAATGTTAGTCGCATACAATTATAGTTTATGAGTATATGTAGTAGTCCAGTGTCTTCATAGCTGAGCAATGGCGATGTGTAGGCCTAAATAAATAAGGAAACAAATAGAAGAAGAAGAAGAACAACAAATGTCTAAAGTGCATGAGGTGTTTCGAACATCCTTGTGCTCCTGCTACAGTACTCATTCAGTATCCGGATAGCTTGGGGATAAAACTTTTCCGCATTATCTCTGTGTTGCTATCAGTTAGGTGAGGGTTAATATATTGTACATTACTGTCGTTTAATAATGAATCACAGTCTTAGTGTAGGCCTACCTTACAGAAAACACACTATTATTGAAGTGTATCCTTTATAAAGATGAAAACCATGCAGTAGCCTGCATCTAGGCTTATCCCTGAAATGTTCAAGGTATACCTGATGCTTAGTTCACTCTTCTTGACATACATGACATATTTTTTCGGTGCTGTAGGCTTATCATAGAGCCTTGGATAGCAGTAGGGTCCATGCTGGGGAATAAATAAGATCTCATACCAGATGCTTTAGGCTATGTACATCATTCCACTAGTGAATCTAGGTTGTTGGTCCTCAGAGGTTGTTGGTCCTCTGTCTTTGGCTTTCTCCTGTTCCCAGAAAGACACACTCGCAAAAAGATTATAATGTCAGCCTGCAGATACACTGTTGTTAGAAACATCTCTCTCACTCCTCTCTCTCTCTCGCAGAGGTTGTTTCAGGGTACCTACTTTGTTCTACTCTGCTAACTGGCTGTGCTGAGAGGTTTGTGAGCGGGAGGGAGTTGACTTATTTTCTCAAAGTAGCATTCTCAGGCCAGTTGCTTACCTATTTCCAGGGAGGGAAGAAAAAAAACATGCACACATTATGAAGGAAATGTGCAAGAATTACTGGCAGGACTAAATGAGGACAAAAGGCATTCTTTTTCTTCCAAGTGCTGCAGAGTCCTGGGAATTTGTGAGAAACACCTGCCCCTAATCATGAGATAAGCGTGTGTGTGCGAGAAACTGTGTGTGTGACTGTTTGAGTTTGTGGTTTTGACGGTTATATTTCTGTGAATTATGTTCTCCTGCTACGATGGGGGTTGGGACTGTGGAACTTTATTATCCTAGGTTGAGTTGCAGTTGTGATTCTCTTACCCCCCCCCCCCCCCACCCCACCTCCCTTTCAGCCTAGACCAGAATGTCACAGTGTTCCTCTTTTAAGTCTCTGATCCCTGCCGGGGCGAACAAGCTTCAAGAGTTGATTTATATCACACACAACTGTAAAGCGGCACTGATTTAGGAAGTGCATGGCCGATACGGGATGTGGGACAGGCTGCTTGATGCACAGTTGAGGAACCACAGAAAGTCATTGGGATGTGAATGCTAGGAAAGTGTGAAGAAAATCACAGTAACCCCTTCATTTTGGTCAAAAGTTGTCATTTTATCAGGTCATCAACAAATCTTCTTTTGGCACTCAAGTTGATGGTGAATGTTTGAAATGTCCCACAGCTGGTGATGTGCTGTTCATATGATACGGGAGCATGAACTAGGCCTTACACAATTGACCCGTGTTTCACCACTTAATTACCGTCCAAAAGTCATGCAGTGTACACTAGAGTGAGTCGAGGCTGAATGACTTGTGGTTAAATAACACTTCTCAGTTCCTCCTGAGGACATCCTTGACTTCACTGATTAAGTGTTCTTTGAAGTTGAATTGTTCAAATACATTTTTTTACTTCCTCTATGCATCGTGCATTTAGTGAATTAAGACATCTGAAATGAAGGGCAGGGATATACAGTATTTTGTCAGCCCCACCCTTTGGTTACATTCTAATTTTCAATGAGATGAGATCAAATGGTCATGGAATATAAACCTAAGTGAGACAACTCTGCATCTATACTTAGGAGTTTGTCCTTTAATCTGCCTGGGGAAAGTATAGGCTCTACTCACAGCACGAGGAGGTGCCCCTCCTTCAGCATAAGAATGCCTCGAAACTCCACAAACACAGAGAAAAAGAAAAAAAGAACAGTTTTAGGAGGGAACATTCTGTTTGTCTTTGCCAACCTAGCAGACTTTGGTGTCTGAGAGGGTGGTGTGTGTATTTGAGTTTTTTTTTTCTTTTTTCTTCTTCTTCTTCTTCTTCTTCTTCTTCTTTCTTGCACTACATGCGTGTTAAGCATGTTATTGTGTGTTCTGCGCACACTAGTGCAACAGGAAGACTTTCAGCCACCCACTTCAGTCTTGTGTTTCCTGTAGCCCCAGCTTTGAGTGGACAGGCCATTCAGTTCAGAGGCACACCGCCAGCTAGGATTCTCCCCCCTGCCCCGGTGGAAGGAGCTGGGCCCTGTGTTTCTGAGGTGTACTACACCTACAGGGTATTTGAAATACGGTGCTGAGAGACTAACCTGGATAAGTTAACTTGGCGTATCCCTCCTAAAAGGAGAGCCGAATGGCCTTGTGTTACTAGGAGAATGAATGCAGGGGGATGTTCTATTAGGAGGTATACCACGGTGTTAACCTTTTTGGGTTTATTACTAAACCACGTACTTGGAATCCCCCCACTGGAGTACAGCTGAGTCTGCATTAGATCTGGCCTTTGGTTTTGGTTCTGAGTTGGATGCTGTCGTCATGGTGAAAGCCCTTGCAAAGCTGCTGCACCGACTACAGTGTCTGAGGCCATAGAGAAGAGCGGCATGGACTCTGATCTGGTCTGATTGCCAAACCGATAACATTTCATCCTTTGTTTGACCTTCAACCCCCTCCACTCCCCCTCATACCATCTCAACATAGAATTTATGACATGGCCTAGCCTAGAAATCGAGACGCACCCTAGCGACAGGGTAGTCTAGCAACTCTCCGTTGGCTTGCGAGCTGGAAAAATTAAACTTCGACCAGGCCAATCACATCGTGTATAGAGTTGATAGGTGGGCTTAACATAATGATGGCAGAGTTGCGACGGTTCCGCGCGAATTCCCTGCTACTTGAAAACAAAGATGATTGATGCTGCAGCTGGCGATCAGCGTGACTCGAGTTAAGCTTTGTTTAAGTTGGCAAAAGTTTAAACAACTAGCCAACTAGCCCCTCTGGTGGGAAAAAACATGGGACTCACGAGTTGTAGCGCTATCCTATTGCGTGTCTCCAGACCCTACATGGCCTACTTCGTGCACAAATAAGCAGGGTCTTTATTCAGCTGTAGTAGCTAGCAAGTTTTTAGTTTAGCATAATAGCAGGCACTTGTCAGGATGTCAACTCTGACCGTTACTATTGTTTGTCAGCAAAGAGGTTGTGGTAGTTGGTGGAAGTTGATTTGCCTTTTGAACTTTTGTGGTAACACATTTGCAACTTGTTGCAACCATCATTAGTTAATATTTGGTATACAAGCTGGTTTCAGTCTATACAGGGACGCTGATTGACTGAATGATCTGATGGTGTTTCAGGTCATGTCTGACTAACATTCTACCTCATCAATGGTAATATGTCAAAAAGTAAACTTTTTGTCTCAGTTTCCAAGCTCTCTGAAGACATCTTATTGATGAAAGGGATTGAGTGGCTTTTTGGTTTGGATAACCTTTCACCACCTTGTTTTCTTATACTCTGCAGAAGTGAACGAAAGCCTTTTCAACAGCCTCTTCTTGTGCGAATAGGAACTCGGAGGGCCTAACAATGGCCTATTGTGACAGTTCCTGTTTCACTATGCTTGACCATAGCAGCAGTGGGCAAAAGACCGCCAGCCCCCGACCATGGTAGTTACATGGTACTTATATACGCAGAAGTGTAAGAAGACGGTGGCTGTGTTGCTGCTGCCGCTGCTGTTGTTTGTATGGCAATTTTGTTGGTTGTTGGGTAATGTTAGACAAAAACTCCAGAGTACCACTTTATAATCTTAAGGGAAAGAAGTGTGACTGGCTATAAAATGAAAAGAGGGTGGAATGTCCGCACACTTGCTCCCATCAGGATTTTTTAATGACTATTCACCAGCACATGCTTAGCACTTTTTGTCCAGCACCTGCCTTGGATGTGCGCACCAACAAACAACTTTTCAAAGAAGTGTGACTGATCATGTTGGTCAGCAGTTGGTCTTGTTTCAGAGGTCAGTTGCAGTTATTTCACAAGTTGTGGGTTGTCACAAGCTCTCAGCATGTACAAACGGAACGGACGATTAGAATTGGTGTGTCTGAATGTGGCTTAATAGTGAGGGAGTCCAAGGGCCTTCATTTGTATATCGGGCCGAATGAAGAGCAAAGTATGGCAAAGAGCTAAAAAAAATGATCAAACCAAAGCTGTTTTAATTAATTGTTTTGCCAATTTAATATCCCATGCAAGATCCCAAGCACAAACATCAGCTCAGTCTGTGCAGTGTTCCCACATGCCACACAATAGTTTAAGTTACGAGAAACTCGTTTCCCCGACATTGCCCTTAGCCTGTCATTCAAATAAGCGCCCTGAATGTTGTGTGAAATATATATATCTCAACAGTTGGGTATGGTAAAGGTGTGAACCGCAGCCTGGTGTGTGTGTGTGTGTGTGTGTGTGTGTGTGTGTGTGTGTGTGTGTGTGTGTGTGTGTGTGTGTGTGTGTGTGTGTGTGCGCGCGCGCGCGCAAGTGCATACCTCTGATACTTGCTGACATTTGAAGAACGTGTACGAAGGCTGCACTCTTAGAAGAGTCGCTGGGCAGGATGGTGTGTTTCGGGCAGATGCACACACACTCGCCCCTGTGGAAAGTCTGCTGGACTCACACAGTGGTCTGCCACAAGATGACAACAGTGTCCCACAAACCCCCTTTCCTCAGCCAGGAGACCCCCCCCCCCCCCCAACCCAGGTTAGCTCATCCTCAATAAGAGGGCTATTTTAGATCTTTCTTAGACCTGACTGGAGAGATGAGATGGGAGGAAACAGTGCAACGTCCTTGACTTCACCCTCATGGTCACTCGGACTGCAACAGGGCTCCCTCCCTATGATGCATGCATATGCTTTTTGCCATGACGACAACCTCAACGATCAATGACAAAATTAGGAGTTCAATTCAAAGTATTTTCTCCTCGAGTTTCCTGAATCCTCAGAAGCTTTAAGTGTCTTTACCGGTATCGTTAAAGGTGTGAAAGCGGTAAGAGAAAATTCACCCGGCAGTTTCGTGTAGACGTAGTCCAAGTAACCAGTCATCAAATGATCCCTGTTGGAGAGTTGCAACAGCCTCTCTGTGGCGGGTGAACATAGATCAAACCAAAGATTCTAGAACAGAGCACAGAGCTTCCAGAGGGGGATGGGTAGGTGATGTTTCCTTGAAGTTTAGAAAGTGTTGTTGTTTATGGATGTTTGGTCTTTTTGGTATTCTGTTTCCTTCTCTCTTTCTCTCGTTCTCTCGGATAGAGGTGCTAAGAGACTGCCTGTCAGGTGAATAGTGATTAACAGCGTCCATCTCAAACACACAGGTTGTGTGTGTAAGAGCGGAAAAGAACAGCACGTGAAATTCACACATATTCTTATAATTGGCTCACTCTCAGGTAGACTGGATGCGTCACGCACACTGTGTGTGTGTGTGTGTGCGTGTGTGTGTGTGTGTGTGTGTGTGTGTGTGTGTGTGTGGGGTGGGGGTGGGTGGCAGGCAGCAGCAGTACAGCACAGCACAGCACAGGAAGAGTGGTTTCTGGGCAGGAAGAGGAAGAGGAGCGGGAGCAGCATTCTTTGCCTCACACAAGAGCCCGAGCTCACACTGAGACACACTGCAAGGTGTGTGTGTGTGTGTGTGTGAGAGAGAGAGAGAAAGAGAGAAAGAGCACAGACCAGCCCTGGAGGGGAGAAGAACTTTAGATTGAGATCACATGAGACAAAAAACCCAAACTAGGCCACTTCTGTGCTGGCTCTTCGCCTTATCACTGTTCGATTGTGTGGGTCAGACACGGAACACAACAGTCATGCAGTCAGTCACACATTCAGTTGATGGGCTCATACAGTGATGTAGTCTAGTGTGCTGCAGTGGGTATACTGTGGTATTGCTGACCTTATTCCACATTCAGTTCATTGGCTGATGAGAAGAGGGGTTGTGAAGGTTGATCTTGTAGCGTTTGCTGCTTCTGTATAGAGGTGTGCCTTTCTGCTGCAAACATACACGTGCATGCAGGCATGCACACATCTACACATGTTTCACATTCATTCGGCACCCAGATTCCAAATAATCATCCAATCATGAACAGTCATGTTTTACATCAATAGTCTAACAAATATGGTATTTTACAGATAAGTATAGCATATTTTTCTTGAAATATGCCAACTAATACAGACACACACACACATACACCACACAGTTATGTTAGTTTAGCAGTAGCATCCTATTGAGGATTGATGCTGCCAAAAAAGCTCTTTAGAGGTTTGGTTTCCTCCCTCTGTTGCTCCATTGAGCAGCAGGTCTGCATGTGTTGGGTGAATACATCTGACCGCAGGCAGGCAGGCAGACAGACAGACAGACAGACAGACAGACGTGAGCCCAAGTTAAAAAAATTTAGAAGCACAGACAAAGCCCAACATAGTCTAATCAATTTATATTTATTTAAAATATCTGCATTGATTGGGGCAGTAGGCAAATGTTACTTTGTTTTGCACTATTCGGTGTAAAATAAGCATGCATGGAAACCTGGAGTAACATTCTACCTTTGAAGAAAACGGGAGTTTTACGGGAGGCTACTTTTGTCCCTGTTTACTACAGCTATATTTCGCATATTGCAGCCAATCCGTCAACTGGGCTAAAAGGCATGTTACCTTTCCTTCTCTCACTGCATTCTCAGAATCTAATCCTGTTCCTCCTGTATCTTTCGTGGTTGTTGGTACATTTACATTTCTCCGATTAATTTGGTGGATTGAAGAAATTAGTTCTGCTTTGCGTATTGGCTGGCTGGTCTAACTTACTGCTCTTTCTGCGCGCCCTTGAATTTGAAGTTGAGTAGAGAGTCACAAACAAGGTAAAGCAACGCGAAGCTGCTGACGTTGATGGGAGGTGTAGTTTTTATGCTGCGTTTGCAACGCGATTCTATGGTTTGCACCATGAATTTTTCTCGATCGCGGTGTATTTTGTAGACAAACATTGACATGGTTAGAAGTCATTTACACCTGTGCGTCTAAATATTTTTACTGACACGCCATCATTTTTACTCGCATGTGCGAGTGAAATGGGCGCACTGTAGAGCCCTGCTGTGGTAAGGTCTTGGTTTACCATTAAGCCACATACAGATTTAATATTTGGGGACTATGTTACACAAGAATAGCCAGAGGAAGTCAAATGTTACTTTCTCTATAAATAGACCCAAACTACTGATCTAAAATGAAATATTTTTAAATCATATATCAGTGATGCAAACATTTTCAAACAAACATTTTCATTTGCAATCTAGTAATTTCAGCAATGACTGCAACTTGAATTTCTCTTGGGGATCAATAAAGTATCTATCTATCAACATCTGTTGGAATGAATAATACATTGGCTAAAGTGAGCTCTAGCATTTTGGGGTAAATTAAATGCACAGCTCAGTCAGGCATTCACAGACAGACAGGAAGAAAGGCCCACATGGTGGAGGATTCTCTCTGTCTCTCTCTCTGGTCTCTCTCTCTCTCTGGTCTCTCTCTCTCTCTCTCTCTCTCTCTCTCTTTCTCTTCTCTTCTCTTCTCTTCTCTTCTCTTCTCTTCTCTTCTCTTCTCTTCTCTTCTCTTCTCTTCTCTTCTCTTCTCTTCTCTTCTCTCTTCTCTTCCTCTCTGTTCTCTCTCTGCTCTCTCTCTCTCTGTTCGTTCTCTCTCTCTGTTCTCTCTCTCTCTCTCTCTCTCTCTCTGTTCTCTCTCTCTCTCTCTCCATGTGTTTCCAAGCTGACACACATGTTTTCCCTCTGCTCTCCTCCTCTCTCCTGGCAGTTGATATCAGAGAGATCAAGGAGATCCGGCCGGGGCTGAAGTCGCGTGACTTTGAGCGCTACATGGAGGATTCGGCTGCTCGACTGGACACCAGCCACTGCTTCGTCATTCTCTATGGGACCGAGTTTCGTCTCAAGTCCCTCAGCCTGGCAGGTAGGCTGGAACACACACACACGCACATAAAACTACAGTACACGTACACACACTCCCCTATATACACAAATATATTCACACGCTGCTAATTGCTAATTGACCTTTGACCTTGGTATCCTAGCCACGTCGGATGAGGAGATGCTGATGTGGGTGAAAGGCCTGACATGGCTGGTGGCCGACACACTCAAGTCTCCCACTCCTCTGCAGATAGAGAGGTCTGTCTGTCTGCCTGTCCACTCATTTTTTTGACTGTCAGTCTTTTTACTGTGTAGATGACCCAACAACCTATCTTTATCTTTCCCTCTTCCTCATGAGTGTTGTTTTTTGTCTGTCCATCCATTATTCTCTCTATGGGTCGGTCTCTCTCTGTGTGTGTGTGTCTCTCTCTGAGTGTGTCTGTCCACTAAATTATGTGGCTGTCTGTCTTCTCCCTGTGTAGATCAGTTGTTCTTAAACTGGAGGTCGGCAAAAATATGGGAGGGGTCGATGAATTTTTTTTTTTCTGAAAGTTTTTAGACCAACATGTTTAAGAACTGGGATATCCAGTAGCCCTAGGTGTAGGCTTACAATTCACATTGTTTCCATAATGTTCCTTCAAAAAAGTATGCTCTGTTTACACAAATCTCTACCTACACCTCTTGTAATGACTAGCTTGAATGCTTGATTAGCTCACTATCTGTGAGCTTACCAGTTACAGAACACAATGTCGCCGGAGTGCCAGTTATACATTGAATGAGTGCTTGCTATCCCTTGCAAAATTATAAATCAGATTATTAAAGGTTGCCATTGACGGTGTCTTTGGTTTGGACGTAGCTTAGCTATGAGAGAAGACATTTTGTGCCTCTGCCACCTCGCATCTCAAAATTAAATGTTGCCGGTTGGAGAGAAGGGGTTCTCAAGACTTTTGGGACTTTGTTTTGGGAGGTTTAAGAACAACTGATGTAGATGACCTAATAACCTGTCATTGTGTTTTTCATGGCCATCCTGCTCTCGGATGTTTAGCGTTAGATCTCTCCCTCTCTCCCTCTCTCCCTCTCTCCCTCTCTCTCCCTCTCCCATATATATATATATATAATTGGTAATCGGTTTCATTCCTTCCTGTTGTCATTCCCAGGTGGTTACGGAAGCAGTTTTACTCAGTGGATCGCAACAGGGAAGACAAGTGAGTTTCACAAATGCATGACTGCTGCAATCCATTTAGATTAGTATCTTCACATAGCATAGAGTTTCCATCCAGAGCAACTGAGAAGGTACGCTATGTACTTTCGGTATGTGTATACCTTGAGTAACCAAGTCTATGATGCCCTGGATTGTGTTAGTCACTGCATGTGCAAGTGGTTGAGTTACAGGAAAAACATGGTTGCATGGGCGAGAGATGGTGCAGTTAGTGGCACAGTGGCAAAACTGCTTTGTCACCCGCCCCCACAATATTAAAAAAAAGCCTTCTGATGCTAACACAGAAAGCAAAGGTAGCTGCTGAGGTGTCTGTCTGTCTGTCGGTGTGTGTTGCGGGATGTCTGAAGCAGGCCCGACTTGTTCCATGAGCTCTAAAATAGCATGGCTGACACCTCCAAGTCACCACTAGGAGCAGACAGCCACTGTTGGGGCGTGGTGTTTTACAGGAGGACTCTGCTAAATTTAGCTCCTGGCCCCGTCTGAGCATAAACCGGTCAAAAGGTTTGCGTGTGCTGAAAGCCGGATGGTTTGGTAGCGCGGCTGCGCCGCACTCTCAGCGCCTCCCCTTGCATAATCGCCGCTGCTGTCATGACAGGCCAGCCTCTCGGCGGAGGCAGCGGCTGTGGAGGATGGCGGCCAAGTTGTCCTAAATGCGCCCTGTTTGTGTGGGCGGCTTTAAACTGCTGATGAAACTGTGTGTGTGCGCGCGCGCTCACACACCTCAGTTGTTTGAGTGTAAAGCTCCAAGGTTGGTATGGACACACACACACACACCGGGGACAGAGGGCAGGGAGGGACACACACTGCTGTGTGTTTGGGAGTGTGTGAAGCAAGATCGGTCTCCATGAGCTCATGGAAGGGTGTGTGCGTTCATGCATGCATGGGTGTGCACATGTGTTGGGTACACACAGTGATAGCATATTGGATTTGATTAATGGCCCATGCCCGTCTTTGCCTGTGAACGTTAATTGACCTGGTGGTTTATTGGAGGAACACACACACACACACACACACACACACACACACACACACACACACACACACACACACACACACACACACACACACACACACACACACACACACACACACACACACACACACACACACACACACTGGGGCTAGGTTGTTCTTACTGAGGCGCAGACAGAAGTTGGTGAGGTCAGTTTGAGAGAGAGAGAGAGAGAGGAGAGAGAGAGAGAGAGAGAGAGAGAGAGAGAGAGAGAGAGAGAGAGAGAGGAGAGAGAGAGAGAGAGAGAGAGAGAGAGAGAGAGAGAGAGAGAGAGGAGAGAGAGAGAGAGAGAGAGAGAGAGAGAGAGAGAGAGAGAGAGAGAGAGAGAGATTCAGGCATGGAGCAGAAAAACCCGGAGCACACTTCCTGTCTCAGGAAACCGGACCCAGAGGATGAGTGTGTGTGTGCAAAAGAGAGCTTCTCGTGCTCTTCAAGCACTCAAGAACACACACACAGAGCAAACGGGGAGAGACAGACAGCAGTGAGACGCTGAGAGACTGAGGAAGATGGAGAGAAAGACGCGCACACACACACAGTGTGTGAGAAGGAGTGTGTGTGGACACAATGTGAACTGTGGTTGTTTCCTTGGCCATCACAGACAGGCCGAGAGCCTTTAGACATCTATCCAACAGAGTTCCTGGTTCTCACGACTGCCCATCAGACACTGCAGTGAGTGTGTGCCACAGATTGAAAAGCGATTATCAAAGGAATTTTAGGAAACAGCCACAAGAATGAGGCCTTTTTTACGCTCTAAGATTTAAATGAACCTTGTCAATATTTTCAGATTCAGGTTGCAGCTCAGCTTGAGCTTAAAGATTTTGTCTCCTTCTAATGGGCCCTGTCCAGCTCGGTAAACACGGAAATGCTTTCTGAAATTTGACCTGCTCAGCTCATTGTAAGCATTTGTATTTTGTGTTCTTATTTACGTTGTGTTTCAGGATTTCCTGCAAAGATCTGAAGAACATGCTGTGTCAGGTCAACTACAGAGTACCTAACATGAGGTTCCTCCGAGAGAAGCTTCCGGTAACACTCGTGCTGAGGAGTCTCTTACACTTGCACACACACATTCCCGCTTCAACCCACTACAACAGAATCACACCAATGATGGTTAAAGAGATAACACTTTAGTTTTAAACACTTAAAGGATCTATGTGTTGTCAAAATAGTCTGGATATTTTAACTGTCAAAAACGGCTATGTATTTCCACAGAAGGATTTGTATACAAACTAGTACTTATGTGCTTGGGTGGTGAAGTTAAGATGCGTGTCTTTGTGTGGTTCCTGTGTGTTCCTTTGTGAGCAGGACGCGGAGCTGAGAAACGGCGACGTCTCTTACTGTCAGTTTGCCCAGCTCTATCGCAGCCTAATGTTCGACGCCCAGAAAACAGTGGAGTTGATTCAATTAAGGGGGTATTTTGAGGGCTGGGGGGTGTAACATGAGCCCTTTGTGTGGGGGGAATGGGACGGGAGGGGCAGATGA